>NC_138772.1:560730041-561100739 GCF_965119305.1 Pelophylax lessonae | reverse complement strand
GATAGGTGGCAGTGATGGGCGCTGGTGAGGCTGCACTGATGGGAACTGATGAGGAGGAACTGATGGGTACTGATGTGGTGGCACTGACTGGCACTGATGAGGCTACACTGATGGGTACTGATAGGCTGCACTGATGGGTACTGATAGACTGCACTGATGGGAGCTGATGAGGAGGCACTGATGGGTACTGATCTGGTGGCACTGATAGGCAGCACTGATGGGCACTGATGAGGCTGCACTGACGGGAGCTGTTGAGGAGGCACTGAAGAGGCTACACTGATGGGCACTAATAGACAGCACTGATGGATACCTGATAAGTTGCACTGATTTGCACTGATAGGGCTGTACTGATAATCAATGTAAACAATGTACTGTCATCCTTGCCAGTTATCAGACACTGACAGAGACAGCGTGTGAGGAAAGGACTGCCGATAACCAGTCCAGCAAGTCTGCTTACACGTGTAGCACCCTTTAGTGCAGTGATGGCAAATCTTGACACCCCAGATGTTTTGGAACTACATTTCCCATGATGCTCAACTATACTGCAGAGTGCATGAGCATCATGTAGTTCCAAAACATCTGGGGTACCAAGGTTTGCCATCACTGCTCTAGTGTGTGCTACTAGAAGTGAGAGTAGGCAAATAATAGTCTGGCCCAGGGATAAACCCGAGTCACTGAATCTGGATCAGAGTTATTTGAAGCCAGGGCTGGATGACTCATTCTGGCAGCTCTCTGGTGTCTCCCCCTGTTTCTAGAATGTTGGAGAATGCTCTAGAAAATAGTGAGCGGAGGCTAGGAGGGGTTGCCTTAATTTGTTTAGGGGCCCTCAGCCAATCCCCAGATTGGGGGCCTGGCAGGGAACTAAGGAGCCCTTAGATAGACATGAGCCATGCCAGCCTGGGAGTCGGATGGAAGATGGAGAAGCAGTGCTGAGGGAGGCTGTTGGTGGCCCTTAAAGAACACCCTGCTGGGGAGGGGTTTTACCTCAGGCTGGAGCTCCGGAGGCTGTCCTGGAAGGATCCCACCACAGGAGGCAGTTGGAGGACCCTCATTGGAGAAGCAGCAGAGACAGCAAGGAGAGACAGAGTGAGTAGATCAGCACGGTGCAAGGACAGACAAGGGGAGAGACAACGGTTTGCCAAGTCCTAATCCAACCTTTCCCTGGGGAGTCTCCAGTGTGTGTGTCAGTCAGGAGGACTGGGAACAGGAAAGCAACCAGGTGGGATAGCATTTTCTGCAAGCAGTGGATCTGGGATCAGTGTCCGCGGGGAAGCAGAAGGGGGTGCGAGATGCTTTTTACTACATATGTGCTACTTTCCAAAGGACTGAGAGTTCCTGCCTGTAATGGGCTGTTGCTTAGCTGACAGACTGTTGGTTCCTCCAGGAGGGAGCCAGCAGAAGCTGGGAGTCACTTTGGTTGGGGGGCCCGTGGAACACAGCTTACCTTAGAGAGATTGGGAAATCCCTCTCTCAGCCCCCTAGGTCCCTCTTATGTGTAAGTCACCCTGTGTCTATTAGGGGCACAGGGTGACCAAGAAGCCCAGTCCAAACCAGACTTCCACAGACTGATCGGCTATGAGAGCTCCATGCGCCCTGACGAGACAAAACTTACAAACTATGTGGAACTTTGTCAAGGAAGCTGCCTGGATGGATTCACTCTATGGGACTTGTTACCCAACAAACTCAGGCACAGACCAATTGGAGGTCTGGTACCTGGTAAGTCTACCTTTGGGGAGGATGATATGTGAGGGTAGTCACCGCCACTGGGAATGAGAGACAGACACTATATGTGGGGCCCTTGGAGTAATGTTACTTCGGATTCAAGTCAGGGCCGGATTAAGAGCATCATGGGCTTGGTGCTGAGGATTTTGAAGGGCCTTAAGGGCCGTGCCTTGGCATGCACCCAGAGGAGGAAGGGTGCAGCCATGCATGCCTAATTCAACATGGGATGCTGTCTGTGAAGCCCATAAACACATCCATGCATCGGCAACTGTCCCTCCTTGTCCGGCCTTCGTGCTGTGTGGGGAGGTTCTGAGGGTGCTGCCTGGGGAAGCGAGCATAGAAGCCAGACTTCTGTGTTTACAAGTGACAGAAGAGCGGTAACAGTGAATATGGCCAACCCGGGGCCTATATGAAGGTAGGGGCCTGGAGCTGCAGCTCCAATAGCCCCTACGTTAATCTGGCCCTGATTCAAGTCCATGTCTCCCCAAGACACACAGACTCATAGCAGATGCTAATATCATCAGCTCAACCCCCTGTCTTCCACACATCGTTGAATATGCTGATTTACTCACCTGTTACCTACTGTGGGTTCTGTGTTTACACTTAGTCCTGTTTCACACTGGGGCAACTTGTCAGGCCACTTAGCCGCCTGACAAGTCGTGCTTCATTCAGTTCAGTGTAATGGAACCGTTCTAATCGGAGCAACTCAAGTTGCTCCGACTTAGAAAAAGGTTTCTTCATTACGTTGGGGGCGACTTGCATTGACTTCTATTAGAGGAGTCGTTTGCAAGCCATGCTGAGGGCGCGCTGCTTGGAGCGGCTTCAGAGTCAGGCAACATTGAAGCCGCCCCTGTGTGAACCGAGCCTTATGATAATGTGTGTGTTCAGGAGCTCGAGGACGGCAGTCTGCTTGGTTTAGGTTGATTGAATCATTGTCATCTATTAGTTACTGGTGGAAAAGTAGAATACTGTTTGTGTTGTTTGTTCTTTAGATAATTAGTTCAGGTTAATTATATTTCTGTACACAATTTAATCTGCATATGATAATGTAATCAGGCACCTGACCTGGTGGGGTAATCTGATCAGGAGGGGGATGTCCATCCTGTATATATATTCGGTGTGAGTTAGTTCAAATAAAGATTCCGGTTCTCTACAAGCTAAGTTCCATCTAGTTTTGTATGGGGGGGCGGCTAGAATATCTGATACCTATGTTCAAGACTGGTGGAAGCCGTATACTGATGGAAGCCCACAAACACAGTGTGGGTCGCGGTTCTGTTACACCTGACCTCAGAAACTCCTAGGAGGGGTAGTGCTACACAAGTGACCAGCTGTGATTGGATACAGCTAAACACGTGGTAAAGGGGCTGTGTAAAGGACACAGTAGTCACAGAGTGCCCCCGATGCACACCACAGTGGGCTGGAGAACTATGTTGTAGCCATCTTTCAGATTTTGCGTGGGCGGGAAAGGGTTAAAGACTCTGCGACTTTAGTTGCATAGATTGGAACGGGTGCCCTTGAAATAAATAGGTTTCAACGTGTCTCACAATAAGTAGCACTAGTGTGAACCGAGCCTTCTGAGTAGAATCTTACCTGCAATGTCCAGGTCAACCTTATAATTCACCAGGTGAGTGTGCAGGTTCCCCAGGACGTGGCTGTAGACTTTACTTCCATAGTGGAGGCCATCGGGTGTGAAAAACGTGGCGTGGATGTAGCCCGTGGCACTGACTTTAACCTCTATCACCCCGTTCTGGTAGAAGACAAAGTCCCAGATATAGTCGTAGTTGTAGACGGTGGAAGTTGTCCTCACCACCAGCACGTGGTTCTCCACTCCAGCGTAGAATTTGTAGCCACCGTCATGGGTGCTGTCAAAGTGGCGACGTAATGGCATCCCCGTGGGCAGTTCAAAGATGCACAAAGCGTTCTTATAACGCAGAGGCTCATCTGTGTCATAAAAGTTGTACAAGTCCAGGTAAGTGGCCACTTCCGGGCAGTCAATACCTTTGGCCAACTCATAGTGTACTGTTCCCATTGCCCACCCGGAATCGATGTATTTTGTCTGCATGGCTGCCGGAGTGACCCCACTATAAAATGCGATGGCCTCCTGTATGCTCACCTCATATGCTACTCGTTCATTGTTGTACTGTATGTCGAATATCTGTAAACCAGCGGACGGACGCACACGAAATGCAAAGCTCCATCCTGTATACTCAACATAGTTACCCAAAACTTTGTAACGTTTGCCCTGAGGTTCACATATTTTGGGTCCATGAACATTGGTCTTGGTCTTAAAATCCCCACGTGGCATGAACGTTGAGTAGGGATCTTCCTCTGTAAAATCCGTAAGAGGCAAAATGTTCAGCTCCTTTTTTTCATATTTTTCAATAAGTTCCTTGATGCTATCAAAGTATTGTCCATTATACCAGAGCTTCTCCACCGTCCATTCCTTAGGGTCGAGGGAACGATGATTGAGAAGGATCTCAAAGCCTATAGGATGGAGGAAAAAGCCATCGACATACCTCTGCAAGATTATCCAAGACCTGCGCTCTCCGGACCTCAAGCCACGAGGAGCAATGTCGGTGAACGCCAGGCAGCGCTTTGAGCAGTTATAAAAGGAATAACCGGAAATTTCCACCAATATGTGGTTAAATTCCTTGGTGACCTCTACCAGCTTCTTATGGATCTTCTCATATTCTACATTGGTCACAGGCCGGGACTCGAAGTGAATCCGTTTTTTTCCTCTGGGAATTATCTGTCGGTAATAATATGGATGGGGAAGGGGACCCACAATGAATTCTGTGACATTGGGGTTGGGTTCGTTTCCAAAAAATATGACAACTTTGGCCTCTCGTAGGGGTTTATGTTTGCCATTACTATCGAAGAATTTCAAAACTTTACTCTTTCTTGGCACATTCAGCTCCATCATAAAAATGGTGTTTTTGCCGTATGTGTTCTGGCTGGAAACCAGTTTGAGTTGTGGTTGGTCCATGAGAAAACTTTTTATGGATTTCATCTCCTCGGTGGTCAAGTCTGCGAATACAGAGGCCATGTGCCGACCCATGGATGATGACTTTTCATGGGAGTTGGCTGCTGTAATACAAAGCATGGCCACCACCTGTAGGAGGTAGGTACACCTCATTATGTCTGTTCAGGAGAGCCTACAATGAAGAACAAGTGGGTTAGGTTTACATTTTACGCATCCCACAAAATTCCATACATACAGTGCCGGGACAAGGTCACCTAGAGCCAGTGCGGTATTTTGGCCTAGGCCAACAAGGCCCAGGCCTAGGGCAGCACTTTGCAGGGGGGCAGCAACCCCCCCCCCCTTCCCCTGAGACTATTGGCCACTGGTTGCTAGAGCCACCTCTTTCTCACCCCCTTCTCTCTCTCTCACCCCCCTTCTCTCTCTCTCTCTCTCTCTCACCCCCCTCTCTCTCTCTCTTATCCCCCCTCTCTCTCTCTCTTTCACTCCCGCTCTCTCATCCCCCCTCTCTCTCACCCCCTCTCTCTCTCACCCCCTCTCTCTCACCCCCTCTCTCTCTTATCCCCCCTCTCTCTCTCTCGCTTTCACTCCCCCTCTCTCTCTCTCATCCCCCTCTCTCTCTCACCCCCCCTCTCTCTCTCTCTCTCTCATCCCCCCTCTCTTTCTCTCTCTCTCATCCCCCCTCTCTCTTTTATCCCCTCTCTCTCTCTCTCTCTCTCTCTCTCTCTCTCTCGCTTTCACTCCCCCTCTCTCTCATCCCCCTCTCTCTCTCACCCTCCCTCTCTTTCTTTCTCTCTCTCTCATCCCCCCTCTCTCTCTCTCTCATCCCCCTCTCTCTCACCCCCTCTCTTTCTCTCTCTCTCATCCCCCTCTCTCTCTCTTATCCCCCCTCTCTCTCTCTCTCTCTCTCTCTCGCTTTCACTCCCCCTCTCTCTCTCTCATCCCCCTCTCTCTCTCACCCCTCTCTCTCTCATCCCCCTCTCTCTCACCCCCTCTCTTTCTCTTTCTCTCATCCCCCCCTCTCTCTCTCTCTTATCCCCCCCTCTCTCTCGCTTTCACTCCCCCTCTCTCTCTCTCATCCCCCTCTCTCTCTCACCCCCTCTCTCTCTCACCCCCTCTCTCTCTCATCCCCCTCTCTCTCTCACCCCCTCTCTCTCTCTCTCTCATCCCCCCTCTCTTTCTCTCTCTCTCATCCCCCCTTTCTCTTATCCCCCCTCTCTCTCTCTCTCTCTCTCTCGCTTTCACTACCCCTCTCTCTCTCACCCCCCCTCTCTTTCTCTCTCTCTCATCCCCCCTCTCTCTCTCTCTCTCATCCCCCCCTCTCTCTCTCTCTCTCTCATCCCCCCTCTCTCTCTCTCTTATCCCCCCTCTCTCTCTCTCTCTCTCTCTCTCTCGCTTTCACTCCCCCCCTCTCTCTCTCATCCCCCTCTCTCTCTCACCCCCTCTCTCTCTCACCCCCCCTCTCTCTCTCTCATCCCCCCTCTCTTTCTCTCTCTCTCATCCCCACCCCTCTCTCCCCCTCTCTCTCTCTCCCTCCCTCACCCATCCCCCTCTCTCTCCCACTCCCTCTCGCCCCCCCCTCTCATGAGATCTCAGGGTTCATGCTGGGACTTGTAGTCCTTAAATTTTGGAAGGAGACACATCTGTCTAAAAGGAAGGAGTGGGGCAAATTTACATTAGGGGTGCGCCCAATTTTAGTCTTGCCTAGGGCAGCACAAAACCAAAATACACCACTGCCTAGAGCCCAGGAGACCATGCCAAGTTCCCTACCCCCCTCGCCCCCAAGATGTATGGGCATCTTGTGTCAGAAAAAATCCCCCCTCCCCCCTAAAAAAATAAATAAAAATCAAGCACTAATCTGCATGCTTACCCCCTAAGCATGAATCCCCCCTCCTCCTAGTACAAATTCCCCCCCCCCCTGCTGAAATCCCCTCTCCCAACATAAATCTTTGCCCCCCATCCTCCAAATCCCCCCAGCACAAATATCCCTCCCTCCCCAAAAAAATTACTCCTCCTAGCACAAATCCTCAACCCTATAAATTTCCCCTCCCCTCCACTGCAAATCCTCCCTCCCAGCACAAGTTCCTCCCCAACCCCCCCCCCTCCTAACACAAACCCCCCCCCCCCCCAAAAAAAAAATGTTCTCTTCTAGCACAAATACAGCCCCAATCATCTCTACTAGCACAAATCCCCCCCAAACAAAAATTTCCGCTTCTAGTACATTTCTCCAAATCCCCCCAACACAAATGTCCCCCCCTAAAAAAAAATGACCTCTCCTAGCACAAATCCTCTACCCCTTAAATTTCCACTCCAGGTACACATCCTCTCCCTCCCTTCCACTGCAAATCCCCCCTCCCAGCACAAATCCACCCCACCCCCCCCCCCCAGAACAAATCCCCCAAATCATCCCTACTAGCATAAATACCCCCAAACAAAAAGTTCCCCTTTTTAGTACATTTCTCTAAACCCCCCAACACAAATCTCCCCAACCAAAAAAAAAATAAAAATCACCCCTCCTTGCGCAAATCCTCTACTCCTCCAATTCTTCCATCCAAGCACACCCCCTTCCCCCCCCCCATTGCAAATACCCCCTCCCAGCACAAATCCTCTACACCTTAAATTTCCCCTCCAGGTACACATCCTCTCCCTCTCCTCCACTGCAAATCTCCCCTCTCCCAGCACAAATCCCCCCTAATCATCCCTACTAACACAAATACCCCCCAAACCAAAAATGTTCTCTCCTAGCACAAATACGGCCCCAATCGTCTCTACTAGCACAAATCCCCCCCCCCCCCCAAACAAAAATTTCCGCTTCTAGTACATTTCTCAAAATCCCCCCAACACAAATGTCCCCCTATAAAAAATAAAAATTATCCCTCCTAGCACAAATCCTCTACACCTTAAATTTCCCCTCCAGGTACACATCCTCTCCCTCTCCTCCACTGCAAATCTCCCCTCTCCCAGCACAAATCCCCCCAACCCCCCCTCCTAGAACAAATACCCCCCAATCATCCCTACTAGCACAAATACCCCCAAACAAACCCCTTCTAGTACATTTCTCTAAATCCCCCCAACACAAATCTCCCCAACCAAAAAAAAAAAAAAAATCATCCCTCCTAGTACAAATCCTCTACCCTTAAAATTCTCCCCTCCGAGCACACACCCTCTCCCCCCCCCCCCCCCATTGCAAATCCCCCCTCCCAGCACAAATCGCTCCAATCATCCCTACTAGCACAAAATAAAATATCCCCTTCTAATACAATTCCCCTCCCCCCTCTAACACATCACCTCTTCTAGTGCAAACCTCCAAAATTCCCCCTCCTAGCACAAATCCTCTTCCCCCCATCCCCTAAAATTCCCCTCAATCCCCACTTCTAGAACATCTCCCCTAAATTTCTCCCCTTAAAACAATTCTTACCCTCTGCCCCCCCCCCAAAAATGAGAAAAGTTTTAGGTCTCTTCCCGTCCCTCCACCATGGTTATAGAGAACCGCTGAACAGAAAGGGCACACCGGGTATATGAAATGGTGCATCGAACGAATATCTGTGTGCACTCCCAGGCCGGCACATAGGCGCACCCCCGCAAAGAGGTGCGCGATCGCGTCTGTGAATGCATGCGCAAGAAAGTGAACGCAGGTCTGCCACTGAGGCAGGCGCCAAGCGGGCTATTCAACCACTTTCACCCCTTCCTGCCCAGGCCAATTCTCAGCTTTCAGCGCTGTCACACTTTGACTGACAATTGCGCGGTCATGGAGCGCTGTACCAATATGATATTTTTATCATTTGTTTTCACACAAATAGAGCTTTCTTTTGGTGGTATTTAACCCCTTGGAGACTAAGCCTTTTACTGACACTTGTTGCTTACAAGCTAAAATCTGTATTTTTGCTAGAAAATGACTAGGACCGTTCTCGTCCAACATCTGTGGCTGATTTCACACCTGGCCTTACTCTGCTGATCTTCTGCCTGCTGCCTGAGCTGACTCTGATGATCTTCTGCCTGGGCAGACCCCTCTGATTTTCTGCCTGCTGCCTGGACTGACTCTGCTGATCTTCTGCCCACTGCCTGGCCTGACTCTGCTAATCTTCTGCCTACTGCCTGGGCTGAATCTGCTGATCTTATGCCTGCTGCCTAGGATGACTCTGCTGATCTTCTGCCTGCTGCCTGGCCTGACTCTGCTGATCTTCTGCCTGCTACCTGGGCTGACTCTGTTGATATTCTGCCTGGGCTGACCCCTCTGATTTTCTGCCTGCTGCCTAGACTGACTCTGCTGATCTTCTACCTGCTGACTCTGCTGATCTTCTGCCTGCTGCCTGATCTTACTCTGCTGATTTTCTGCCTGCTGCCTGGAATGACTCTGCTGATCTTCTGCCTGCTGCCTGGGCTGAACCTGCTGATCTTCTGCCTTCTGCCTGGGGTGACTCTGCCTATCTTCTGACTGACTCTGCTGATCTTCTGCCTGCTGCCGGAGTTGACTCTGCTGATCTTCTGCCTGCTACCTGGGCTGACTCTGTTGATATTCTGCCTGGGCTGACCCCTCTGATTTTCTGCCTGCTGTCTAGACTGACTCTGCTGATCTTCTGCCCACTGCCTGGCCTGACTCTGCTAATCTTCTGCCTACTGCCTGGGCTAAATCTGCTGATCTTCTGCCTGCTGCCTGGGATGACTCTGCTGATCTTCTGCCTGCTGCCTGGCCTGACTCTGCTGATCTTCTGCCTGCTGCCGGAGTTGACACTGCTGATCTTCTGCCTGCTACCTGGGCTGACTCTGTTGATATTCTGCCTGGGCTGACCCCTCTGATTTTCTGCCTGCTGCCTAGACTGACTCTGCTGATCTTCTACCTGCTGCCTCTGCTGACTCTGCTGATCTTCTGCCGGCTACCTGGCCTTACTCTGCTGATTTTCTGCCTGCTGCCTGCAAAGACTCTGCTGATCTTCTGCCTGCTGCCTGGGCTGAACCTGCTGATCTTCTGCCTGCTGCCCGGGCTAACCCTGCTGATCTTCTCCCTCCCTGCTGCCTGAGCTGACTCTGCTGATCTTCTGCCTGCTGCCTGAGCTGACTCTGCTGATCTTCTGCCTGCTGTCTAGCCTTACTCTACTAATCTTCTGCCTGCTGCCTGGACTGACTCTGTTGATCTTCTGCCTGGGCTGACCCCTCTGATTTTCTGCCTGCTGCCTGGACTGACTCTGCTGATCTTCTGCCCACTGCCTGGCCTGACTCTGCTGATCTTCTGCCACCTGGCTGGGCTGACTCTGCTGACATTCAGCCTATCTACCCATTACCAGTTGCTGCTGGCAAGAACTATGAGGCACTTGTGACACTCTGTGCCCTTGTTCTACCTGTTTACTTTACCAGGGGTCCTGGACCAGAGGTGTAAGAGAGGCCCACTTCATCACTTCAGGTTCCTCTACCAGATACGTGACACCTAAAAAGGTTTATTGGGCCTAAATCCAAGTCATGTAAGTACTCTTCCAGCGAGAACTCCTCTAAGTGTTGCACCAACAGCCACGGGCCCCTCTGAAGGAGAATCCTTAAAATAAAAACTCTTACTAATCATGGAAGATTATCTAAATGTATTCTCCTTGCTGGTTCTGCTATGACATTAATGGAGCAATGATGTAGCACTTTCCCAGTGTATGATGCTAGGTACATTTATTTTTAGGTTCCTTCCGTAATGAAAGGGGTGGTAATTGTTTGTTCTGTCCTCTCGAGGGTTTCACAGGCTGGGAGTTTGATTGCTTTCCCCTGCCTCTGGAAGAAACTTCCAGAGCTTAGGGAGGGAGATTCAGAAAGCCAGCCTGAATATTTATTACACTCCAGTCAATCTCTGGAGAGGAGTGTCCAGTAGGGGGCTGGAAGGGTGACAAATAGTCTGAAGCACTGGAGAGGCTGAGATCTCTCTCCCCAGGAGAGTTCCAAGCCTGAGGAGCTGCTATTAGGCAGCCCATGGATTGTGAAGCTGTTCTTGAGGCCTCAGTGAAATCGGGGCTGAAGGCTCCAAAGCCTCCATAGAACTCCATGACAAAGCTTGCTAACAGCACCTGCAGCTTTTGAGAGGCTTTTATTCAGAGCTAGCTTTGCTTTGTTTTGGAGACATTGGAGATATGAGATATCCCAGGATGCACTAGGAAATCAAAAAGCTTAACCAGAAAGAAGTCATCAGCAGTCACTTCCAGTTCATGTGTATATATCCTGCAAGTGTCTGGTGCAGAGGTTACATCTGGTGTGCAGTGTGTAGCAGCAGGAAGGTGAGCAGGGTCTGGACTGGAGCAGAGCAACTAGCAGACGGCACACGTAGTGTGCAACATGGGAAGCCTATAGTGGAAGGTGAGCGGGGACTAAAGAGAAAGGACTAAGTGGAAGAGGATCAGCAGAGCTGTGGGACTAGAGCAGGAAAAACTAGCAGATGTCGTAAGTGGTATGCAGTGTGGGAGCAATATAGCTGGAACTGAGTAGGGACAAGAGAGAGAGGTGGATCAGCAAACTAGAGGATCATTAGAGCTAGTGGTTACTACTGAGTAGGGGATCATCAGAGCTGGGGGGTTACCACTAAATGGGGGGATACTCAGAGCTGGGGGGTTACTACTAAATGGGGGATCATCAGAGCTGGGGATTACTACTGACTGGGGGATCAGCAGAGCTGGGTATTACTACTGAGTGGGAGGATAAACAGAGCTAGGGGTTACTACTGAGTGGGGAATCAGCTGACCTGGGGGTTACTACTGAGTGGGGGATTATTAGAGCTGAGGGCTACTACTAAGTGGGGGATCAGCAGAGCTAGGGGTTACTACTGAGTGGGGGATCATCAGAGCTAGGGGTTTCTAATGAGTGGGGGATCAGCAGAGCTAGGGGTTACTACTGAGTGGGGGATAAGCAGAGCTAGGGGTTACTACTGAGTGGGGGATCAGCAGAGCTAGGGGTTACTACTGAGTGGGGGATCAGCAGAGCTAGGGGTTACTAATGAGGGGGGTACACCAGAGCTGGGGGTTACTACTATGTTGGGGATCTGGCAGAGCTGGGGGATACTACTGAGTGGGGGATCATTAGAGCTGGAGGTTACTTCTGAGTGGGGGATCATCAGACCTAGGAGTTACTACTGAGTGGGGGATCAGCAGACCTGGGTGATACTACTGAGTGAGAGATTAGCGGAACTGAGGGTTACTACTGAGTGAGGGATTAGTGGAGCTGGGGCTTACTAATGAGGGGGGGAGCATAAGAGCTGGAGGTTACTACTGAGTGGGGGATCATAAGAGCTGGAGGTTACAACTGAGTGGGGGATCATCAGAACTAGGAGTTACCACTGAGGGGGGGGATCAGCAGAGCTGGGAGTGACTACTGAGTTGGGGATCAGCAGAGCTGGAGGATACTACTGAGAGAGGAATCAGCAGAGCTGGAGGTTACTACTGAGGGGGAGGGATCGTCAGACCTGGGGGTTACTTCTGAGTTGGGGATCAGCAGAGCTGGGAGTAATAATGAGCTGGGGATCTGCTAAACTGGGGTACTACTGAGCTGGGGTTTCAGTTGGCCCCTCTAAAAGAAATTGAAAATCAACACACGGCATTTGCCAAGCTTCATTAAAGCATCGAAAAAGCATCACCAATGCATGAAAAACACGTGATAAAGCATGTTGAAGCGGTAGGCGTTGAGTTAAAGTTGAGCCCCGATATACAGATGGGGGACATTGTGTGCAGGTAGAGGAAGAATCTGTTCTACGACAAATCCTGGAGCCCAACGTCTCACAGATGGAAAGAAGGTCGGAGATTCTAAAGACACAACGACTGCAAACACCCAGAAATGGAGAATAAAACTCCATGTGACCCCCATGACTGATATCTCATAGAATATCTAACATGTTAATGTCATTTCACCAGGAATTTTCAATATTTTAAATCTGCGGTTTCACTAAAATAAACCCCTGGTGATCCCTGTGATGATTGGCCTTGTTTAGGCGCTTCCTGTAACAGGGTGACAACACTTTGTCCCTGGATCCCCACTGTATTCCTGTGTTGTCACCCTGTCACAATGGCTTTCAATAGTGACGAAAAGTAGCTGTTTCAATAAAGAATGTATAAATGGGGAATATGAGGAGGGTGTATGAGGAGTGTGCATGAGGAGGGTGTATGAGGAGTGTGTATGGTGATGGTATGAGGAGGGTGTATGAGGAGTGTGCATGAGGAGGGTGTATGAGGAGTGTGTATGGTGATGGTATGAGGAGGGTGTATGAGGAGGGTGTATGAGGAGGGTGTATGAGGAGGGTGTATGAGGAGGGTGTATGAGGAGTTTGTATGAGGAGGGTGTATGAGGAGGTTGTATGAGGAGTGTGTATGGTAAGGTTGTATGAGGAGGGTGTATGAGGAGGGTGTATGAGGAGTGTGTATGGTGAGGGTATGAGGAGGGTGTATGGTGAGGGTATGAGGAGGGTGTATGAGGAGGTTGTATGAGGAGTGTGTATGAGGAGGGTGTATGAGGAGTGTGTATGGTAAGGTTGTATGAGGAGGGTGTATGAGGAGTGTGTATGGTAAGGTTGTATGAGGAGGGTGTATGAGGAGGGTGTATGAGGAGGGTGTATGAGGAGTGTGTATGGTAAGGTTGTATGAGGAGGGTGTATGAGGAGTGTGTATGGTAAGGTTGTATGAGGAGGGTGTATGAGGAGGGTGTATGAGGAGGGTGTATGAGGAGTGTGTATGAGGAGGGTATATGGTAATGTTGTATGAGGAGGGTGTATGAAGAGGGTGTATGAGGAGGGTGTATGAGGAGGATGGATAAGAGGGGTGTATGAGGAGGGTGTATGAGGAAGATAGATGAGAAAGGAGTATGAGGAGGGTTTATGAGGAGTGTGTGTGAGGAGGGTGTATGAGGAGGGTTTATGAGGAGTTTGTATGAGGAGTTTGTATGAGGAGTGTGTATGAGGAGGGTGTATGAGGAGTGTGTATGAGGAGGGTTTATGAGGAGTGTGTGTGAGGAGGGTGTATGAGGAGGGTTTATGAGGAGGGTGTATGAGGAGTGTGTGTGAGGAGGGTGTATGAGGAGGGTGTATGAGGAGTGTGTATGAGGAGGGTTTATGAGGAGTTTGTATGAGGAGGGTGTATGAGGAGTTTGTATGAGGAGGGTGTATGAGGAGGGTGTATGGTAAGGTTGTATGAGGAGGGTGTATGAGGAGGGTGTATGAGGAGTGTGTATGAGGAGGGTTTATGAGGAGTTTGTATGAGGAGGGTGTATGAGGAGGGTGTATGGTAAGGTTGTATGAGGAGGGTGTATGAGGAGGGTGTATGAGGAGGGTATATAAGAGGGGGAATGAGAAAGGTATATGGGGATGATGAATATGAAAGAAGAATGACAGAAGGGTACATGGAGGTTGTATGAAAGGGAAGTATAACTGGGGAATATGAGGAAGATGTATGAGGAGGGTGTACATGAGGGATGGTGTATGAGAGTAAGGAGAGGAGAGTATATGAAAAGAGTGTATGAAGAGGATGTAAGGGTCGGATTGATCAATGAGGAGGATGGGTGAGAGGGGAGTATGAGGAGGGTGTATGAGGAGGATAAATGGGAGGGGTGAATGAAGAGAGTGTATGAGGAGGATGGATGGGAGGGGTGAATGAGGAGAGTGTATGAGGAGAATAGATGAGAGGGGAGTATGAGGAGGATAGATGAGAGGGGTGAATGAGGAGGGTGTAAGAGGAGGATGGAGGAGAGGGGAGTATGATGAGGATGTATGAGGGTGTATGAGGGGAAAGGTGGGGTGGATGGACCAGTCATGGACAGGGGCAAACAGACATATCAGGGGGAGTGGGGCAGATAGAAAGGTCAGGGGAAATGAGGCATACAGATTAGGGAGAGTGGGGCATACAGACAGGTAAGGGGAGAGAGGAGTAGAAGAACAGGTAAGGGGTAGTGTGGCAGACAGACAGGTCAAGGAGAGTGGGGTAAATGGACAGGCAAGGGGGAGTGGGGTAGAGGGACAGGTGAGGGGGAGTCAGGCATATAGAGGGGTAAGGTAGAATGGGGCAGAGGGACAGGTAAGAGGAAGTGGGGGAGATGGAGAGGTGAGGGGAAGTGGGGGAGATGGACAGGTGAGGGGAGAGTGGGGGAGATGGAGAGGTGAGGTGAGGGGTAATGGTGCGAATAGAACAGTATTGGGGGTATATAGACAGTAGTACTGGTGGTAGCAGAGGGGCAGTAAAGGGGTATGGTGTAGAAGAACAAGTCAAGGGGACTGGGAGAGATGGACAGGTGAGGGGCATGGGGGAGATAGACAGGTAAGGGGGAGTACATGAGATGGATTGGTAAAGGAGAGTGGGGCAGATAGACAGGCAAGGGGAGAGAGGAGTAGAAGAACGGGTAAGGGGTAGTGTGGCAGACAGACAGGTCAAGGAGAGTGGGGTAAATGGACAGGTAAGGGGAAGTGGGGCAGTTGTGCAGGTGAGGGGGAATGGGGGAGATAAGCAGGTAAGGGGGAGTGGGGGGAGATGGACAGTGGACAGGTGAGGGGCATGGGGTAGATAGACAGGTGAGGGGAGTGGGGCAGTTGGGCAGGTAAGGGGGAATCAGGCAGATAGAGGAGTAAGGTAGAATGGGGCAGATGGACAGGTGAGGGGGAATGGGGGGAGATAGACAGATGAGGGGAATTGAGGGAAAAGGGCAGGTAAGGGGGAATGGGGGAGATGGGCAGGGGAGGGGGAATGAGGGAGATAAGCAGGTAAGGGGGAGTGGTGGAGATAGACAGGTGAGGGGCATGGGGTAGATAGACAGATGAGGGGAGTGGGGCAGATGGATAGGTAAGGAGGAGTGGGGGAGATGGAGAGGTGAGGGGGAATGCAGCGGTGCAGATTGGGTGGGGAGATGGGCAGGTAAGGGGAGAGAGGAGTAGAAGAACGGGTAAAGGGTAGTGTGGCAGACAGACAGGTCAAGCAGAGTGGGGTAAATTGACAGGTAAAGGGAAGTGAGGCAGTTGGGCAGGTAAGGGGGAGTCAGGCAGATAGAGCGGTAAGGTAGAATGGGCACAGATGAACAGGTGAGGGGTAGTGGGGGAGATGGATAGGTGAGGGGGAATGGGGGAGATAGACAAGTAAGGGGCATGGAGTAGATGGAAAGGTGAGGGGTAGTGGGAGAGATGGACAGGTGAGAGAGGGTGGGGCAGATGGACAGGTGAGGGGAAATGGACAGGTGAGGGGTAGTGGGGGAGATGGACAGGTGAGAGGGAGTGAGGGCGATGGACAGCTGAGGGGGAGTGGGGTAGATGGGCGGGTGAGGGAGAGAGGGGGAGATGGAAAGGTGAGGGGGAATGGGGGAGATGGACAGATGAGGGGGAGTGGGAAAGATGGACAGGTGAGGAAGAACGGGGGAGATGGACAGGTGAGGGGGAATGGGAGAGATGGACAAATGAGGGAGAGTGGGAGAGATGGACAGGGGAGGGGGAATGGGTGAGATGGACAGGTTAGGAGGAGTGGGGCAGATGGACAGGTGAGAGGGAGTAGGGTAGATGGACAGGTTAGGGGGAATGGGGGAGATAGACAGGTGAGTGGTAGTAGGGGGAGATGGACAGGTTAAGGGGGGGGTAGATGGACAGGTGAGGGGAAATGGGGGAGATGGACAGGTGATGGGTAGTGGGGGAGATGGACAGGTGAGGGAACGTGGGGGAGATGGACAGGTGAGGGGGAATGGTAAAGATGGACAGGGGAGGGGGAATGGGGGAGATGGACAGGTGAGGGGGAATAGGGGAGATGGACAGGTGAGGAGGAATGGGGGAGATGGACAGGTGATGGGTAGTGGGGGAGATGGACAGAGGAGGGGGAATGGGGGAGATGGACAGGGGAGAGGGAATGGGGGAGATGGACAGGTGAGAGGGAATGGGAGAGATGGACAGATGAGGGGGAGTGGGAAAGATGGACAGGGGAGGGGGAATGGGGGAGATGTACAGGTGAGGGGGAATAGGGGAGATGGACAGGTGAGGAAAAATGGGGGAGATGGACAGGTGAGGGGGAATGGGGGAGATGGACAGGTGAGAGGGAATGGGGGAGATGGACAGGTGAGAGGGAATGGGGGAGATGGACAGGTGAGATGGAGTGGGGTAGATGGACAGGTGAGAAGGAATGGGGGAGATGGACAGGTGATAGGTAGTGGGGGAGATGGACAGGGGAGGGGGAATGGGGGAGATGGACAGGTGAGGAGGAATGGGGGGGATGGACAGGTGATGGGTAGTGGGGGAGAGGGACAGAGGAGGGGGAATGGGGGAGATGGACAGATGAGGGGGAGTGGGAAAGAGGGACAGGGGAGGGGGAATGGGGGAGATGGACAGGTGAGGGGGAATAGGGGAGATGGACAGGTGAGGGAGAATGGGGAGATGGACAGGTGAGGGGGAATGGGGGAAATGAACAGGTGAGAGGGAATGGGGGAGATGGACAGGTGAGATGGAGTGGGGTACATGGACAGGTGAGAAGGAATGGGGGAGATGGACAGGTGATAGGTAGTGGGGGAGATGGACAGGGGAGGGAGAATGGGTGAGATGGACAGGTGAGAGGGAATGGGGGAGATGGAAAGGTGAGAGGGAATGGGGGAGATGGAGAGTTGAGGGGTAGTGGGGTAGATGGACAGGTGAGAGGGAATGGGGGAGATGGAAAGGTGAGAGGGTATGGGGGAGATTGACAGGTGAGGTGTAGTGGGGGAAATGGACAGATGAGGGGAATGGGGGAGATGGACCAGTAAGGGGCATGGAGAAGATGGACAGGTGAGGGGGAGTAGAGTAGATGGACAGGTTAGAGGGAATGGGGGAGATAGACAGGTGAGGGGTAGTAGGGGAGATGGACAGGTGAGGGGGAGTGGGGTAGATGGACAGGTGAGGAGGAATGGGGGAGATGGACAGGTGATGGGTAGTGGGGGAGATGGACAGGTGAGGGGGAGTCGGAGAGATGGACAGCTGAGGGGGAGTGGGGTAGATGGGCAGGTGAGGGAGAGAGGGGGAATTGAAAAGATGAGTGGGAATGGGGGAGATGGACAGGGGAGGGGGAATGGGGGAGATGGACAGGTGAGGGGGGAATAGGGGAGATGGACAGGTGAGGGAGAATGGGGGAGATGGACAGGTGAGGGGGAATGGGAGAGATGGACAGATGAGGGAGAGTGGGAGAGATGGACAGGTGAGGGGTAGTGGGTGAGATGGACAGGTTAAGGGGGAGTGGGGCAGATAGACAAGTGAGAGGGAATGGGGGAGATGGACAGGTGAGAGGGAATGGGGAGATGGACAGGTGAGAGGGAATGGTGGAGATGGACAGAAGAGGGGTAGTGGGGTAGATGGACAGGTGAGGGGGAATGGGGGAGATGGACAGGTGAGGGGTAGTGGGGGGAAATGGACAGGTGAGGGGGAATGGGGGAGAATGACCAGTAAGGGGCATGGAGAAGATGGACAGGTGAGGGGGAGTAGGGTAGATGGACAGGTTAGGGGGAATGGGGGAGATAGACAGGTGAGTGGTAGTAGGGGGAGAGGGACAGGTGAGGGGGAGTGGGGTAGATGGACAGGTGAGGGGAAATGGGGGAGATGGACAGGTGAGGGGTAGTGGGGTAGATGAACAGGTGAGGGAACGTGGGGGAGACGGACAGGTTAGGGGCATGGAGAAGATGGACAGATGAGGGAGAGTGGGAGAGATGGACAGGTGAGGGGGAATGGGGGAGATGGACAAGGTGCGGGGTAGTAGGTGAGATGGACAGGTTAGGGGGAGTGGGGCAGATGGACAGGTGACGGGGAATGGGGGAGATGGACAGGTAAGAGGGAATAGGGGAGATTGACAGTTGAGGGGTAGTGGGGTAGATGGACAGGTGAGGGGGAAAGAGGGAGATGGACAGGTGAGGAGGAATAGGGGAGATGGACAGGTGAGGTAGAATGGGGGAGATGGACAAGTGAGGGGGAATGGGGGAGGTGGACAGATGAGGGGGAATGGGGGAGATGGACAGATGAGGGAGAATGGGGGAGATGGACAGGTGAGAGGGAATGGGGGAGATGGACAGACGAGAGGGAATGGGGGAGATGGAAAGTTGAGGGGTAGTGGGCTAGATGAACAGGTGAGAGGGAATGGGGGAGATGGACAGGTGAGGGGGAATGGGGGAGATGGATAGTTGAGGGGTAATGGGGTAGATGGACAGGTGAGGGGGAATAGGGGAGATGGACAGGTGAGGGGTAGCGGGGGAAATGGACAGATGAGGGGGAATGGGGGAGATGGACCAGTAAGGGGCATGGAGAAGATGGACAGGTGAGGGGACGTAGGGTAGATGGACAGGTTAGAGGGAATGGGGGAGATGGACAGGTGATGGGTAGTGGGGGAGATGGACAGGTGAGTGGGAATAGGGTAGATGGGCAGGTGAGGGGGGGGTGGGGGAGATAGACAGGTGATGGAGAATGGGAGAGAGGGACAGGTGAGGGGGGGGTGGATAGATGAACAGGTGAGGTGTAGTTGGGTAGATGGACAGGTGAGGGAGAATGGGGGAGAGGGACAGGTGAGGGGGAGTGGGGTAGATGAACAGGTGAGGGAACGTGGGAGAGATGGACAGGTGAGGGGAAATGGGGGAGATGGACTGATGAGGGAGAGTGGGAGAGATGGACAGGTGAGGGTGAATGGGGGAGATGGACTAAGTGAGGGGTAGTGGGTGAAATTGACAGGTTAGGGGGAATGGGGGAGATGGACAGATGAGGGGGAGTGGGAAAGATGGACAGGGGAGGGGGAATGGGGGAGATGGACAAGGTGAGGGGTAGTGGGTGAGATGGACAGGTTAGGGGGAGTGGGGCAGATGGACAGGTGAGAGGGAATGGGAGAGATGGACAGGTGAGAGGGAATGGGGGAGATGGACAGGTGAGAGGGAATGGGGGAGATGGTCAGGTGAGAGGGAATGGGGGAGATGGACAGGTGAGAGTGAATGGGGGAGATGGACAGAAGAGGGGTAGTGGGGTAGATGGACAGGTGAGGGGGAATGGGGGGATGGACAGAAGAGGGGTAGTGGGGAGAAATGGACAGGTGAGGGGGAATGGGGGTGAATGACCAGTAAGGGGCACGAAGAAAATGGACAGGTGAGAGGGAGTAGGGTAGATGGACAGGTTAGGGGGGATGGGGGAGATAGACAGGTGAGTGGTAGTAGGGGGAGATGGACAGGTTAAGGGGGGGGGGGTAGATGGACAGGTGAGGGGAAATGGGGGAGATGGACAGGTGATGGGTAGTGGGGGAGATGGACAGGTGAGGGAACGTGGGGGAGATGGACAGGTGAGGGGGAATGGTAAAGATGGACAGGGGAGGGGGAATGGGGGAGATGGACAGGTGAGGGGGAATAGGGGAGATGGACAGGTGAGGAGGAATGGGGGAGATGGACAGGTGATGGGTAGTGGGGGAGATGGACAGAGGCGGGGGAATGGGGGAGATGGACAGGTGAGGGGGAATGGGGGAGATGGACAAGGTGCGGGGTAGTAGGTGAGATGGACAGGTTAGGGGGAGTGGGGCAGATGGACAGGTGACGGGGAATGGGGGAGATGGACAGGTAAGAGGGAATAGGGGAGATTGACAGTTGAGGGGTAGTGGGGTAGATGGACAGGTGAGGGGGAAAGAGGGAGATGGACAGGTGAGGAGGAATAGGGGAGATGGACAGGTGAGGTAGAATGGGGGAGATGGACAAGTGAGGGGGAATGGGGGAGATGGACAGATGAGGGGGAATGGGGGAGATTGACAGATGAGGGAGAATGGGGGAGATGGACAGGTGAGAGGGAATGGGGGAGATGGACAGATGAGAGGGAATGGGGGAGATGGAAAGTTGAGGGGTAGTGGGCTAGATGGACAGGTGAGAGGGAATGGGGGAGATGGACAGGTGAGAGGGAATGGGGGAGATGGATAGTTGAGGGGTAGTGGGGTAGATGGACAGGTGAGGGGGAATTGGGGAGATGGACAGGTGAGGGGTAACGGGGGAAATGGACAGATGAGGGGGAATGGGGGAGATGGACCAGTAAGTGGCATGGAGAAGATGGACAGGTGAGGGGAAGTAGGGTAGATGGACAGGTTAGAGGGAATGGGGGAGATGGACAGGTGATGGGTAGTGGGGGAGATGGACAGGTGAGTGGGAGTAGGGTAGATGGGCAGGTGAGGGGGGGTGGGGGAGATAGACAGGTGAGGGAGAATGGGAGAGAGGGACAGGTGAGGGGGGTGGATAGATGAACAGGTGAGGTGTAGTTGGGTAGATGGACAGGTGAGGGAGAATGGGGGAGAGGGACAGGTGAGGGGGAGTGGGGTAGATGAACAGGTGAGGGAACGTGGGAGAGATGGACAGGTGAGGGGGAATGGGGGAGATGGACTGATGAGGGAGAGTGGGAGAGATGGACAGGTGAGGGTGAATGGGGGAGATGGACTAAGTGAGGGGTAGTGGGTGAGATTGACAGGTTAGGGGGAATGGGGGAGATGGACAGATGAGGGGGAGTGGGAAAGATGGACAGGGGAGGGGGAATGGGGGAGATGGACAAGGTGAGGGGTAGTGGGTGAGATGGACAGGTTAGGGGGAGTGGGGCAGATGGACAGGTGAGAGGGAATGGGAGAGATGGACAGGTGAGAGGGAATGGGGGAGATGGACAGGTGAGAGGGAATGGGGAGATGGACAGGTGAGAGGGAATGGGGGAGATGGACAGGTGAGAGGGAATGGGGGAGATGGACAGGTGAGAGTGAATGGGGGAGATGGACAGAAGAGGGGTAGTGGGGTAGATGGACAGGTGAGGGGGAATGGGGGGGGATGGACAGAAGAGGGGTAGTGGGGAGAAATGGACAGGTGAGGGGGAATGGGGGAGAATGACCAGTAAGGGGCACGAAGAAAATGGACAGGTGAGGGGGAGTAGGGTAGATGGACAGGTTAGGGGGAATGGGGGAGATAGACAGGTGAGTGGTAGTAGGGGGAGATGGACAGGTTAAGGGGGGGGGTAGATGGACAGGTGAGGGGAAATGGGGGAGATGGACAGGTGATGGGTAGTGGGGGAGATGGACAGGTGAGGGAACGTGGGGGAGATGGACAGGTGAGGGGGAATGGTAAAGATGGATAGGGGAGGGGGAATGGGGGAGATGGACAGGTGAGGGGGAATAGGGGAGATGGACAGGTGAGGAGGAATGGGGGAGATGGACAGGTGATGGGTAGTGGGGGAGATGGACAGAGGCGGGGGAATGGGGGAGATGGACAGGTGAGGGGGAATGGGGGAGATGGACAAGGTGCGGGGTAGTAGGTGAGATGGACAGGTTAGGGGGAGTGGGGCAGATGGACAGGTGACGGGGAATGGGGGAGATGGACAGGTAAGAGGGAATAGGGGAGATTGACAGTTGAGGGGTAGTGGGGTAGATGGACAGGTGAGGGGGAAAGAGGGAGATGGACAGGTGAGGAGGAATAGGGGAGATGGACAGGTGAGGTAGAATGGGGGAGATGGACAAGTGAGGGGGAATGGGGGAGATGGACAGATGAGGGGGAATGGGGGAGATTGACAGATGAGGGAGAATGGGGGAGATGGACAGGTGAGAGGGAATGGGGGAGATGGACAGATGAGAGGGAATGGGGGAGTTGGAAAGTTGAGGGGTAGTGGGCTAGATGGACAGGTGAGAGGGAATGGGGGAGATGGACAGGTGAGAGGGAATGGGGGAGATGGATAGTTGAGGGGTAGTGGGGTAGATGGACAGGTGAGGGGGAATTGGGGAGATGGACAGGTGAGGGGTAACGGGGGAAATGGACAGATGAGGGGGAATGGGGGAGATGGACCAGTAAGTGGCATGGAGAAGATGGACAGGTGAGGGGAAGTAGGGTAGATGGACAGGTTAGAGGGAATGGGGGAGATGGACAGGTGATGGGTAGTGGGGGAGATGGACAGGTGAGTGGGAGTAGGGTAGATGGGCAGGTGAGGGGGGGTGGGGGAGATAGACAGGTGAGGGAGAATGGGAGAGAGGGACAGGTGAGGGGGGTGGATAGATGAACAGGTGAGGTGTAGTTGGGTAGATGGACAGGTGAGGGAGAATGGGGGAGAGGGACAGGTGAGGGGGAGTGGGGTAGATGAACAGGTGAGGGAACGTGGGAGAGATGGACAGGTGAGGGGGAATGGGGGAGATGGACTGATGAGGGAGAGTGGGAGAGATGGACAGGTGAGGGTGAATGGGGGAGATGGACTAAGTGAGGGGTAGTGGGTGAGATTGACAGGTTAGGGGGAATGGGGGAGATGGACAGATGAGGGGGAGTGGGAAAGATGGACAGGGGAGGGGGAATGGGGGAGATGGACAAGGTGAGGGGTAGTGGGTGAGATGGACAGGTTAGGGGGAGTGGGGCAGATGGACAGGTGAGAGGGAATGGGAGAGATGGACAGGTGAGAGGGAATGGGGGAGATGGACAGGTGAGAGGGAATGGGGAGATGGACAGGTGAGAGGGAATGGGGGAGATGGACAGGTGAGAGGGAATGGGGGAGATGGACAGGTGAGAGTGAATGGGGGAGATGGACAGAAGAGGGGTAGTGGGGTAGATGGACAGGTGAGGGGGAATGGGGGGGGATGGACAGAAGAGGGGTAGTGGGGAGAAATGGACAGGTGAGGGGGAATGGGGGAGAATGACCAGTAAGGGGCACGAAGAAAATGGACAGGTGAGGGGGAGTAGGGTAGATGGACAGGTTAGGGGGAATGGGGGAGATAGACAGGTGAGTGGTAGTAGGGGGAGATGGACAGGTTAAGGGGGGGGGGGTAGATGGACAGGTGAGGGGAAATGGGGGAGATGGACAGGTGATGGGTAGTGGGGGAGATGGACAGGTGAGGGAACGTGGGGGAGATGGACAGGTGAGGGGGAATGGTAAAGATGGACAGGGGAGGGGGAATGGGGGAGATGGACAGGTGAGGGGGAATAGGGGAGATGGACAGGTGAGGAGGAATGGGGGAGATGGACAGGTGATGGGTAGTGGGGGAGATGGACAGAGGAGGGGGAATGGGGGAGATGGACAGGGGAGAGGGAATGGGGGAGATGGACAGGTGAGAGGGAATGGGGGAGATGGACAGATGAGGGGGAGTGGGAAAGATGGACAGGGGAGTGGGAATGGGGGAGATGGACAGGTGAGGGGGAATAGAGGAGATGGACAGGTGAGGGAAAATGGGGGAGATGGACAGGTGAGGGGGGATGGGGGAGATGGACAGGTGAGAGGGAATGGGGGAGATGGACAGGTGAGATGGAGTGGGGTAGATGGACAGGTGAGAAGGAATGCGGGAGATGGACAGGTGATAGGTAGTGGGGGAGATGGACAGGGGAGGGGGAATGGGGGAGATGGACAGGTGAGGAGGAATGGGGGGGATGGACAGGTGATGGGTAGTGGGGGAGAGGGACAGAGGAGGGGGGATGGGGGAGATGGACAGATGAGGGGGAGTGGGAAAGAGGGACAGGGGAGGGGGAATGGGGGAGATGGACAGGTGAGGGGGAATAGGGGAGATGGACAGGTGAGGGAGAATGGGGGAGATGGACAGGTGAGGGGGAATGGGGGAGATGGACAGGTGAGAGGGAATGGGGGAGATGGACAGGTGAGATGGAGTGGGGTACATGGACAGGTGAGAAGGAATGGGGGAGATGGACAGGTGATAGGTAGTGTGGGAGATGGACAGGGGAGGGAGAATGGGTGAGATGGACAGGTGAGAGGGAATGGGGGAGATGGAAAGGTGAGAGGGAATGGGGGAGATGGAGAGTTGAGGGGTAGTGGGGTAGATGGACAGGTGAGAGGGAATGGGGGAGATGGACAGGTGAGAGGGTATGGGGTAGATGGACAGGTGAGGTGTAGTGGGGGAAATGGACAGATGAGGGGAATTGGGGAGATGGACCAGTAAGGGGAATGGAGAAGATGGACAGGTGAGGGGGAGTAGGGTAGATGGACAGGTTAGAGGGAATGGGGGAGATAGACAGGTGAGGGGTAGTAGGGGAGATGGACAGGTGAGGGGGAGTGGGGTAGATGGACAGATGAGGAGGAATGGGGGAGATGGACAGGTGATGGGTACTGGGGGAGATGGACAGGTGAGGGGGAGTCGGAGAGATGGACAGCTGAAGGGGAGTGGGGTAGATGGGCAGGTGAGGGAGAGAGGGGGAGATGGAAAGGTGAGTGGGAATGGGGGAGATGGACAGATGAGGGGGAGTGGGAAAGATGGACAGGGGAGGGGGAATGGGGGAGATGGACAGGTGAGGGGGGAATAGGGGAGATGGACAGGTGAGGGAGAATGGGGGAGATGGACAGGTGAGGGGGAATGGGAGAGATGGACAGATGAGGGAGAGTGGGAGAGATGGACAGGTGAGGGGGAATGGGGGAGATGGACAAGGTGAGGGGTAGTGGGTGAGATGGACAGGTTAAGGGGGAGTGGGGCAGATAGACAGGTGAGAGGGAATGGGGGAGATGGACAGGTGAGAGGGAATGGGGAGATGGACAGGTGAGAGGGAATGGTGGAGATGGACAGAAGAGGGGTAGTGGGGTAGATGGACAGGTGAGGGGGAATGGGGGAGATGGACAGGTGAGGGGTAGTGGGGGAAAATGGACAGGTGAGGGGGAATGGAGGAGAATGACCAGTAAGGGGCATGGAAAAGATGGACAGGTGAGGGGGAGTAGGGTAGATGGACAGGTTAGGGGGAATGGGGGAGATAGACAGGTGAGTGGTAGTAGGGGGAGAGGGACAGGTGAGGTGGGGGGTAGATGGACAGGTGAGGGGAAATGGGGGAGATGGACAGGTGAGGGGTAGTGGGGTAGATGAACAGGTGAGGGAACGTGGGGGAGATGGACAGGTGAGGGGGAATGGGGGAGATGGACAGATGAGGGAGAGTGGGAGAGATGGACAGGTGAGGGGGAATGGGGGAGATGGACAAGGTGCGGGGTAGTAGGTGAGATGGACAGGTTAGGGGGAGTGGGGCAGATGGACAGGTGAGGGGGAATGGGGGAGATGGACAGGTAAGAGGGAATAGGGGAGATTGACAGTTGAGGGGTAGTGGGGTAGATGGACAGGTGAGGGGGAAAGAGGGAGATGGACAGGTGAGGAGGAATAGGGGAGATGGACAGATGAGGTAGAATGGGGGAGATGGACAAGTGAGGGGGAATGGGGGAGATGGACAGATGAGGGGGAATGGGGGAGATGGACAGATGAGGGAGAATGAGGGAGATGGACAGGTGAGAGGGAATGGGGGAGATGGACAGGTGAGGGGGAATGGGGGAGATGGACAGGTGAGGGGTAGTGGGGGGAAATGGACAGGTGAGGGGGAATGGAGGAGAATGACCAGTAAGGGGCATGGAGAAGATGGACAGGTGAGGGGGAGTAGGGTAGATGGACAGGTTAGGGGGAATGGGGGAGATAGACAGATGAGTGGTAGTAGGGGGAGAGGGACAGGTGAGGTGGGGGGTAGATGGACAGGTGAGGGGAAATGGGGGAGATGGACAGGTGAGGGGTAGTGGGGTAGATGAACAGGTGAGGGAACGTGGGGGAGATGGACAGGTGAGGGGGAATGGGGGAGATGGACAGATGAGGGAGAGTGGGAGAGATGGACAGGTATGGGGGAGATGGACAAGGTGCGGGGTAGTAGGTGAGATGGACAGGTTAGGGGGAGTGGGGCAGATAGACAGGTGAGGGGGAATGGGGGAGATGGACAGGTAAGAGGGAATAGGGGAGATTGACAGTTGAGGGGTAGTGGGGTAGATGGACAGGTGAGGGGGAAAGAGGGAGATGGACAGGTGAGGAGGAATAGGGGAGATGGACAGATGAGGTAGAATGGGGGAGATGGACAAGTGAGGGGGAATGGGGGAGATGGACAGATGAGGGGGAATGGGGGAGATGGACAGATGAAGGAGAATGAGGGAGATGGACAGGTGAGAGGGAATGGGGGAGATGGACAGGTGAGAGGGAATGGGGGAGAGGGACAGGTGAGGGGGAGTGTGGTAGATGAACAGGTGAGGGAACATGGGAGAGATGGACGGGTGAGGGGGAATGGGGGAGATGGACTGATGAGGGAGAGTGGGAGAGATGGACAGGTGAGGGTGAATGGGGGAGATGGACAAAGTGAGGGGTAGTGGGTGAGATTGACAGGTTAGGGGGAATGGGGGAGATGGACAGGTGAGAGTGAATGGGGGAGATGGACAGGTGAGAGGGAATGGGGGATATGGACAGATGAGGGGTAGTGGGGTAGATGGACAGGAGAGGGGAAATGGGGGAGATGGACAGGTGAGGGGTAGTAGGGGAAGGGGACAGGTAAAGGGGAAATGGCGGAAATGGACAGGTGAGAGGGAAAGGGGAATATGGACAGTTGAGGGGTAGTGGGGGAGGTGGACAGGTGAGGGAGAGTGGAGTAGATGGACAGGTGAGGGTAAGTGGGGCATATGGACAGATGAGGGGGAGTGGGAGAGATGGGCAGGTGAGGGGGAATGGGGCAGATGAACAGGTGAGGGGAGATGGACAGATGAGGGGGAGTAGGGGAGATGAACAGGTGAGGGGGAATGGGGAGATGGACAGGTGAGGGGGAATGGGGAAGATAGACAGGTGAGAGGTAGTAGGGAAAACAGATAGGTGAGGGGGAGTTGGGTAGATGGACAGGTGAGGGGTAGTGGGGGAAATGGATATGTGATGGGAATAGGGAGATAGACAGGTGAGGGAGAGTGGAGTAGATGGACATGTGAGAGGTAGATGGACGTGGGAGTGGGAGAGATGGATAGGTTAGGGGGAATGGGGGATATGAACAGGTGAGGGGGAATGGGGGAGATGGACAGGTGAGGTGTAGTGGGGAAAATGGATAGGTGAGGGGAATAGGGAGATGGACAGGTGAGGGGGGGGGTGAGGGCAATGGACTTGTGAGAGGAATGGGGGAAATAGACAGATGAGGGGGAAAAGGGAGATAGACAGGTGAGGGGGAGTGGGGAAGATGGACAGGTGAGGGAGATTGGAGTGAATCGACAGGTGAGGGGTAGATAGATAGGTGAGGGGGAATTGGGGAGATGGACAGGTGAGGGGTAGTGGGAAAATGGTAAGGTGAGGGGGAATAGGGAGATGGACAGGTGAGAGGGAATGGGGAAATGGACAGGTGAGGGGTAGATGAACAGGTGAGGGTTAGATAGGAGAGGGGTAGTGAAGGATATAGACAGGTGAGGGGAAATGAGGAAGATGGATAGGTGAGGGAGAGTGAAGTAGATGGACAGGTGATGGGTAGATGAATAGATAAGGGGTACATGGACAGGTGAGGGGGAGTGGAGTAGATGAACAGGTGAGGGGTAGTTGGAGAGGTGAGGGGTAGATGGACAGGTGAGAAGTAGATGGACAGTTGAGAGGGAATAGGGCAGATGGACAGGTGAGGGGGAATGGGGAAGATGGACAGGTGAGGGAGAGTTGAGTAGATGGACAGGTGAGGGGTAGATGGACAGGTGAGGGAGAGTGGGGGAGATGGACAGGTGAGAGGGAATAGGGCAGATAGACAGTTGAGGCGGCATTGGGAAGATGAACAGGTGAGGGAGAGTGGAGTAGATGGACAGGGGAGGGGTAGATGTATAGGTGAGGGGTAGATGGAGAGGTGAGAGGGAATAGGGCAGATGGACAGGTGAGGGAGAGTTGAATAGATGGACAGGTGAGGGGTAGTGGAGTAGATGGACAGGTGGGGTTAGTAGTGTGGATGGACAGGTGAGGGGTAGATAGACAGGTGAGGGGTAGTGGAGTAGATGGACATGTGAGGGGTAGTGGAGTAGATGGACATGTGAGGGGTAGTGGAGTAAATGGACAGGTGAGGGAAAGTGGAGTAGATTGACAGGGGGGTAGTAGTGTGGATGGACAGGTGAGGGGTAGATGGACAGGTAACGGGTAGTGGAATAAATGGACAGGTGAGGGGGAAATAGGGAAAATGGACAGGTGAGGGTTAGTGGAGTAGATGGACAGGTGAGGGGTAGATTGGCAGGTGAGGGTGGTGGAGTAGATGGACAGGTGAGGGGTAGTGGAGTGGATGGACAGGTGAGGGGTAGATTGGCAGGTGAGGGGGGGTGGAGTAGATGGACAGGTGAGGGAGAGTGGAGTAGATGGACAGGTGAGGGGTAGATGGGCAGGTGAGGGGGAGTGGAGTGGATGGACAGGTGAGGGGTAGATGGACAGTTGAGGGGTAGTAGTGTGGATGGACAGGTGAGGAGTAGATGGACAGGTGGGGGGTAGTAGTGTGGATGGACAGGTGAGGGGTAGATGGACAGGTGACGGGTAGTGGAGTAGATGGACAAGTGAGGAGTAGATGGACAGGTGAGGGGTAGTGGAGTAGATGGACAGGTGAGGGGCAGATGGAAAGGTGAGGGGTAGTGGAGTAGATGGACAGGTGAGTAGTAGATGGACAGGTGAGGGGTAGTGGAGTAGATGGACAGGTGGGGGGTAGATGGACAGGTGAGGGGTAGTAGTGTAGATGGACAGGTGAGGGGTAGATGGACAGGTAAGGGGTAGTAGTGTAGATGGACAGGTGAGGGGTAGATGGACAGGTAAGGGGTAGTAGTGTAGATGGACAGGTGAGGAGTAGATGGACAGGTGGGGGGTAGTAGTGTAGATGGACAGGTGAGTAGTAGATGGACAGGTGAGGGGTAGATGGACAGGTGAGGGGTAGATGGATAGGTGAGGGGTAGTAGTGTGGATGGACAGGTGAGGGGTAGATGGACAGGTAAGGGGTAGTAGTGTAGATGGACAGGTGAGTGGTAGATGGACAGGTAAGGGGTAGTAGTGTAGATGGACAGGTGAGGGGTAGTGAAGTAGATGGACAGGTGAGGGGTAGATGGACAGGTAAGGGGTAGTAGTGTAGATGGACAGTTGAGTGGTAGATGGACAGGTAAGGGGTAGATGGACAGGTAAGGGGTAGTAGGGCAGATAGCAGAGTGTTGGGGGTATAGGCAGCGGTGCAGGTTGTGCGGTGCACGGAGCGGATGGAATAATTCACCTTTCTGCAGATCCGTCTCCTGTGGCGTCTCTTATCAGCATTGCAGTGCTAACTTTTTATGAAGAAGAGGGAGGGGGATGGTGACAGTGACAGACTGGAGGGTGTCAGGGGGGCAGAGGACACACATCACACCTTCATTCTGGGCACACATCCAGACAGTTTGATTGGCTCTGTGCCGGCGCTGTGGGTATAAATGTGGGGGTTGAGTCTCCCATCCTCCATCCCAGGGTAAAATATAAGGAGATTCCCCCTGATAAGGAATGATTGATGAGAATATTACAAATGTAATGTTATAGTTAGAGATGACAATGTAGGGAGGACAGCGGCCGGGGACCCCCGGGGCCCCGTGTAAGAGAAAGGCTGCAATGTGCGTCAGACTTCACAGTGAATGGTGCACGGGGCCAAATCCTGCGTTACGGGGTGCATTTACTCACAGAATTCATTCCATTTATATACCCCCCTCCTTCTAAAGACAATATGAAAACTGTATTTTGTAGCAATCAGCATTGATTTATGAAGAATCGTTCTTGTCAGACCAATCTATGAACCTTCTATGAAGAAGTGAGCTGCCATCTAGATAAAGGAAGGTCTGTGGATGTGGTGTATCTGGATAAAGGAAGGCCTGTGGATGTGGTGTATCTGGATAAAGGAAGGTCTGTGGATGTGGTGTATCTGGATAAAGGAAGGTCTGTGGATGTGGTGTATCTGGATAAAGGAAGGTCTGTGGATGTGGTGTATCTGGATAAAGGAAGGTCTGTGGATGTGGTGTATCTGGATAAAGGAAGGCCTGTGGATGTGGTGTATCTGGATAATGGAAGGCCTGTGGCTGTGGTGTATCTGGATAAAGGAAGGCCTGTGGATGTGGTGTATCTGGATAAAGGAAGGCCTGTGGATGTGGTGTATCTGGATAAAGGAAGGTCTGTGGATGTGGTGTATCTGGATAAAGGAAGACCTATGGATGTGGTGTATCTGGATAAAGGAAGGCCTGTGGATGTGGTGTATCTGGATAATGGAAGGCCTGTGGATGTGGTGTATCTGGATAAAGGAAGGCTTGTGGATGTGGTGTATCTGGATAAAGGAAGGTCTGTGGATGTGGTGTATCTGGATAAAGGAAGGTCTGTGGATGTGGTGTATCTGGATAAAGGAAGGTCTGTGGATGTGATGTATCTGGATAAAGGAAGGTCTGTGGATGTGGTGTATCTGGATAATGGAAGGTCTGTGGATGTGGTGTATCTGGATAAAGGAAGGCCTGTGGATGTGGTGTATCTGGATAATGGAAGGCCTGTGGCTGTGGTGTATCTGGATAAAGGAAGGCCTGTGGATGTGGTGTATCTGGATAAAGGAAGGTCTGTGGATGTGGTGTATCTGGATAAAGGAAGACCTATGGATGTGGTGTATCTGGATAAAGGAAGGCCTGTGGATGTGGTGTATCTGGATAATGGAAGGCCTGTGGATGTGGTGTATCTGGATAAAGGAAGGCCTTTGGATGTGGTGTATCTGGATAAAGGAAGGTCTGTGGATGTGGTGTATCTGGATAAAGGAAGGTCTGTGGATGTGGTGTATCTGGATAAAGGAAGGCCTGTGGATGTGGTGTATCTGGATAAAGGAAGGTCTGTGGATGTGGTGTATCTGGATAAAGGAAGGCCTGTGGATGTGGTGTATCTGGATAAAGGAAGGTCTGTGGATGTGGTGTATCTGGATAAAGGAAGGTCTGTGGATGGGGTGTATCTGGATAAAGGAAGGTCTGTGGATGTGGTGTATCTGGATAAAGGAAGGTCTGTGGATGTGGTGTATCTGGATAAAGGAAGGCCTGTGGATGTGGTGTATCTGGATAAAGGAAGGTCTGTGGATGTGGTGTATCTGGACTCAGCAAAGGCCTTTGACACCGTTCCCCACAAACGCTTACTGTACAAACCAGTGGCGGTTCTACATTAAATTGCTCCCCGGGCAAGACTCCCACCCGGCACCCCCCCCCCCCAAAAAAAATAACATGACAACATAACAATAAATGCAGAGTGCCACAGCAATGCCCCCAATAAATGCAGAGTGCCACAGCATTGCCCCCAATAAATGCAGAGTGCCACAGCAATGCCCCCAATTAATGCAGAGTGCCACAGCATTGCCCCCTTTCAATGCAGAGCACCACAGCAATGCCCCTTTTCAATGCAGAGCGCCACAGCAATGCCCCCTTTCAATGCAGAGCGCCACAGCAATGCCCCTTTTCAATGCAGAGCGCCACAGCAATGCCCCCTTTAAATGTAGAGATGCCACAGCATTGCCCCCTTTAAATGTAGAGATGCCACAGCATTGCCCCCTTTAATGCAGAGCGCCACAGCATTGCCCCCTTTCAATGTAGAGATGCCATGCCAGAGTGCCACTTTTCAATGCAGAGCGCCAGCGTTCCCCCCGCGAGACCCGTCCGTGTACTTACCTCACTTCTCTTCACGTCTCCTCAGTCCTTCCGCGGCGCCTCCTCCTCGGCCAATGGCGTGGGGTTTGCCTTTTGGCCAATCAGGAAGCGGGAGGACCCGCTCCCTGATTGGCCAGAAGGAGGATCAGTGTGACAAAAGCGAATTTTCATTCGCTATTGTCACACGATGGGCGGGCTCGGGGGGGGGGGAGCAATGCTCTGCTCCTTGGCTCGGCTGCGGCGGGTTATAGGCATGGGCGAACGGGGCTCGGGCGGTCCGGTACCATTTGATCCATGGACCGGTACCGGTCCGCGGCCCGGGCATGCCGCCCCCCACGTGTTATGAAAAAATGCGTTCGCCCGTGCCTAAAACCGCCACTGGTACAAACTAAGGAAGGTAGGTATGGACCATAAGGTGAGTACCTGGATAGAGAACTGGCTCCAGGGGTTCTGTCCTGGGGCCAATCCTGTTTAATTCATAAATGATCTAGAGGAGGGGATATCTAGTACAATCTCAGTATTTGCGGATGATACTAAACTAAGCATGCCAATATCTTCTATGCAGGATGTGGAAACCTTACAAGCGGATCTGAACAAAATAATGGGGGGGCAACTACATGGCAGATGAGATTTAATGTTGAAAAATGTAAAGTAATGCACTTGGGGGCCAGAAACCAGAAAGCAAGCTTCTCACTAGGGGGGGAACCTCTGGGTGAATCCAAGATGGAAAAGGACCTGGGGGTACTGGTAGACAACAGGCTTGGCAGTGGCATGCAATGCCAAGCCGCTGCAAGCAAAGCCAACAGAATACTGGGATGTATAAAAAGGGGATTCACTCCAGAAATAAAGAGATTATTCTCCCGCTCTACAAGACTCTGGTCCGGTCACATCTGGAGTATGCTGTCCAGTTCTGGGCACCGGTTGAGACGATTGAGGGGGGATATGATATCAATGTACAAATACTGTACTGGTGACCCTAGCATAGGGAACAAACTATTCAGAGAAAGGGAATATAAAAGGACTCGCAGCCACTCACTAAAACTAGAGGAAAAAAGGTTTAACCTTAAACTGCATAAAGGGATCTTTACTGTCAGAGCGGTAAGGATGTGGAATTCTCTTCCACAAGCAGTGGTATCAGCAGGGAGCATTGATAGTTTCAAAAAACTATTAGATGGGGACCTTAATGACCACAACATACAGGGGTATACAATGTACAACATACAGGGGTATACAATGTACAACATACAGGGGTATACAATGTACAACATACAGGGGTATACAATGTACAACATGCAGGGGGTATACAATGTACAACATACAGGGGTATACAATGTACAACATACAGGGGTATACAATGTACAACATACAGGGGTATACAATGTACAACATACATGGGTATACGATGTACAACATACAGGGGTATACAATGTACAACATACAGGGGTATACAATGTAAAACATAAAGTGGTATACAATGTACAACATACAGGGGCATACAATGTACAACATGCAGAGGTATACAATGTACAACATACAGGGGTATACAATGTACAACATACAGGGGTATACAATATACAACATACATGGGTATACAATGTACAACATACAGGGATATACAATGTACAACATACAGGGGTATACAATGTACAACATACAGGGGTATACAATGTACAACATACAGGGGTATACAATGTAAAACATAAAGGGGTATACAATGTACAACATGCAGAGGTATACAATGTACAACATACAGAGGTATACGATGTACAACATACAGGGGTATACAATATACAACATACAGGGGGTATACAATGTACAACATACAGGGGGTATACAATGTACAACATACAGGGGTATACAATGTACAACATACAGGGGTATACAATGTACTATTAACAGCAAACACACACACATCATAGGTTGAACTGGATGGACTGATGACTTTTTTCAACCTCACAAACTATGTAACTAAATATACGCCTTATTGATTGTGGAACCTCACAGACACACAAAGGATCACTTTAAAAAAATGAACCTTTCACCATTTACCTGTATATATCCTGTACACAGAAAATAGATGGCTGCCATGGTCAAGAATATGTAAGGTACAACACAGTATAAAGGGTGCAGTGGTCAGGAGTATGTAACAAACAACATAGTGTAAAGGGTGCAGTGGTCAGGAGTATGTAACAAACAACATAGTGTAAAGGGTGCAGTGGTCAGGAGTATGTAATGTACAACATAGTGTAAAGGGTGCAGTGGTCAGGAGTATGTAATGTACAACATAGTGTAAAGGGTGCAGTGGTCAGGAGTATGTAACGTACAACATAGTGTAGAGGGTGCAGTGGTCAGGAGCATGATTGGTATATGCACTATGCAGAGTGGTGAGTGTATTGTTCTCAGTAGTGTAGTGCCCCTTTACGCAGATGTCAGTGATATAGGGAATCCCCACATCGGGTATCAGAGGTAAAGTGCCTGTAATACATTGCTGTCAGTGGTGTAATGACCTCATTATGTTGGCGTTGGTGGTGAAGTGCCCTCATTACAATGTCAGTTCTGTAGATTTGATCCTCATATTGCCAGGCTGGAGTATAGGAACACACATTTGGCTGTCATAGGAAACATCAGTTCTGCTGCCAAGTCAAGTAGCTGCGTCCATGGCGCACTCCAGCAGCCATAAATAGTGTGTAAGTAGTTATAACTTAGAAAGAGGTCTTGGTTGATGGTTAGGGGTTACCTTGAGGGTTAGAGTCATAGCTTAGGCTTAGGTGCTAGTTGATGGTTAGGTTGAGGGTTAGGTGTTGGTTGAAGGTTGAGGGTTAGGTTGAGGGTTAGGGTCATGGATTAGGTGTTGGTTGAAGGTTGGTGGTTAGGTTGAGGGTTAGGGTCAAGGATTAGGTGTTGGTTGAAGGTTGGTGGTTAGGTTGAGGGTTGGGGTCAAGGGTTAGGTGTTGGTTGAAGGTTGGCGGTGGTTAGGTTGAGGGTTAGGGTCATGGATTAGGTGTTGGTTGAAGGTTGGCGGTGGTTAGGTTGAGAGTTAGGGTCATGGATTAGGTGTTGGTTGAAGGTTGGTGGTTAGGTTGAGGGTTAGGGTCAAGGGTTAGGTGTTGGTTGAAGGTTGGCGGTGGTTAGGTTGAGGGTTAGGGTCATGGATTAGGTGTTGGTTGAAGGTTGGCGGTGGTTAGGTTGAGGGTTAGGGTCATGGATTAGGTGTTGGTTGAAGGTTGGTGGTTAGGTTGAGGGTTAGGGTCAAGGGTTAGGTGTTGGTTGAAGGTTGGCGGTGGTTAGGTTGAGGGTTAGGGTCATGGATTAGGTGTTGGTTGAAGGTTGGCGGTGGTTAGGTTGAGGGTTAGGGTCATGGATTAGGTGTTGGTTGAAGGTTGGTGGTTAGGTTGAGGGTTAGGGTCAAGGGTTAGGTGTTGGTTGAAGGTTGGCGGTGGTTAGGTTGAGGGTTAGGGTCATGGATTAGGTGTTGGTTGAAGGTTGGCGGTGGTTAGGTTGAGGGTTAGGGTCATGGATTAGGTGTTGGTTGAAGGTTGAGGGTTAGGGTCAAGGATTAGGTGTTGGTTGAAGGTTGATGGTTAGGTTGAGGGTTAGGGTCATGGATTAGGTGTTGGTTGAAGGTTGAGGGTTAGGGTCAAGGATTAGGTGTTGGTTGAAGGTTGAGGGTTAGGGTCATGGATTAGGTGTTGGTTGAAGGTTGAGGGTTAGGTTGAGGGTTAGGGTCATGGATTAGGTGTTGGTTGAAGGTTGAGGGTTAGGGTCAAGGATTAGGTGTTGGTTGAAGGTTGATGGTTAGGTTGAGGGTTAGGGTCATGGATTAGGTGTTGGTTGAAGGTTGAGGGTTAGGGTCAAGGATTAGGTGTTGGTTGAAGGTTGAGGGTTAGGGTCATGGATTAGGTGTTGGTTGAAGGTTGAGGGTTAGGGTCAAGGATTAGGTGCTGGCTGAAGGTTGGTGGTTAGGTTGAGGGTCAGAACCATGGTTTAGCATTAGGTATTTGTTGATGTTTAATGGTCAGGATGAGGGATAGAATTATGGGCTAGGGACCAGAACTAGCAGTCAGTTAGGAGTTGAGTTGAGGGTAGAACTGAAGCTTAGGGCAGGGTGCTGGGTGAGGTTTAGGGTTAACTGTTTTCTTTCTTTGTTTGCTTTCTGTAGGGATTCCTGGACAGATCAGTGCGATTCTGATCAGTTGGCATGGGCACATGACTGCTGTGACCAACTGGGATCACTCTGATTCATCCTGGAAGTCCTACAGAAGAAGATGAAGAAAAGTGGACTGCTACACCAGTTGCCCGGGCACTGACAGCTCCTCACCCATGGAGGTAAGTACAGCTGAACTACCCTTTTAAGAGTTAGATTCATAGATTAGTGTTAAATGCTGGGGGGTGATTAAGAATTGGGTTGGGGGTTAAAGTTATGGGTTCAGATTAGTTGATGGTTGTTGGTTAGTGCTTGGGTTGAGGGTTAGATTTATGGGTTTGGGTTAGGAATTGGTCGAAGGTTAGTGGTTAGGCTGAAAGTTAGAGTTAGGTGTGGGCCGATAAGTAGTTGGATAGAATGAGGGTTGGCGCTTTAGATCGAGGTTAAGCATTGGGTCACAGTTACTGTAGGTTAAGAGTAAGAGTTATGGGTTTGATTTTCATTGGTAGTTATGGGTGAGGTTGGGGGTTAGAGTAATGGGTTAAGGTTATATGTTGAATCATCACCACACTAAAGCACCTTTAATGTCCCCATTCCATCCAGTACATGTGTGGTTATCAAACGACACTGTTAAAAAAATTAAAGGAACACTTTCAGTAGAGCATCAAGTCAAATAAACTCCTGGAATATTGATCTGGTCAGTTAAGTAGCAGAGGGGGTTGTTAATCATCTTCAGCTACTTTGGTGTTAATAAAATTAACAACAGGTGCACTAGATGGGCAACAATGAAACGACCTCCAAAACAGGAATGGTTTTACAGGTGGAGACCACGGACATTTTTTTTCCCTATCCATCTTTTCTGACTGTTTTTCACTAGTTTTGCACTTGGCTAGGGTCCGTGTCACTACTGGTAGTATGAGGTCATACCTGGACTCTATAGAGGGGGTCAGTGTGACTACTGGTAGTATGAGGCCCTACCTGGACCCTATAGAGGGGAGCCAGTGTCACTACTGGTAGCATGAGGCCATACCTGGACCTTGTAGAGGGGGTCAGTGTCACTACTGGTAGCATGAGGCCATACCTGGACCCTATAGAGGGGGTCAGTGTCACTACTGGTAGTATGAGGTCATACCTGGACCATATAGAGGGGGTCAGTGTCACTACTGGTAGTATGAGGTCATACCTGGACCCTATAGAGGGGGGTTCGTGTCACTACTGGTAGCATGAGGCGATACCTGGACCCTATAGAGGGGGTCAGTGTCACTACTGGTAGTATGAGGTCATACCTGGACCCTATAGAGGGGGTCAGTGTCACTACTGGTAGTATGAGGTCATACCTGGACCCTATAGAGGGGGGTCAGTGTCACTACTGGTAGCATGAGGCCATACCTGGACCCTATAGAGGGGGGTCAGTGTCACTACTGGTAGTATGAGGTCATACCTGGACCCTATAGAGGGGGTCAGTGTCACTACTGGTAGTATGAGGTCATACCTGGACCCTATAGAGGGGGGTCAGTGTCACTACTGGTAGTATGAGGTCATACCTGGACCCTATAGAGGGGGTCAGTGTCACTACTGGTAGTATGAGGCCATACCTGGACCCTATAGAGGGGGTCAGTGTCACTACTGGTAGTATGAGGCCATACCTGGACCCTATAGAGGGGGTCAGTGTCACTACTGGTAGTATGAGGTCATACCTGGACCCTATAGAGGGGGGTCAGTGTCACTACTGGTAGTATGAGGTCATACCTGGACCCTATAGAGGGGGTCAGTGTCACTACTGGTAGTATGAGGTCATACCTGGACCCTATAGAGGGGGGTCAGTGTCACTACTGGTAGCATGAGGCAATACTTGGACCCTATAGAGCAGGGTTTCTCAACTAGGGTTCCTCTTGAGATTGCTAGGGGTTCCTTGAGCAAAAGGCTATTTCTGCTTCTCAGATAAGTTTCCAATGACACCATTGTTCCTTTTAGCTATCTGTAAGTGGGGTAATTCTTCCCAATGATGAGTAAGGAGCATTCTTCCCACTGACTGTCACACTAATGTGTCATGAGTTGTAGACTTTTAATTTTTAGCAGGGGTTCCCGAGATCAGAAATTTATTTCAAGAGTTCCTCAGTGTTGAAAAGGTTGAGAAAGGCTACTATAGAGGATGCACAGGAAGTCCAACTCCTCCAGGATGGCACATCAATACGTCCCATTGGCAGAAGGTTTGCTGTGTCCCCCAGCACAGTCTCAAGAGCATGGAGGAGATTCCAGGAGACAGACAGTTACTCTATGAGAGCTGGACAGGGCCGTAGAAGGTCCTTAACCTATCAGCAGGACCGGTATCTGCTCCTTTGTGCAAGGAGGAACAGGATGAGAACTGCCAGAGCCCTACAAAATGAGCTCCAGCAGGACACTGGTGTGAATGTCTCTGACCAAACAATCAGAAACAGACTTCATGAGGGTGGCCTGAGGGCCCGACATCCTCTAGTGGGCCCTGTGCTCACTGCCCGGCACCGTGGAGCTTGATTGGCTTTTGCCATTGAACACCAGAATTGGCAGCTCCACCACTGGCACCCTGTGCTTTTCACAGATGAGAGCAGGTTCACCCTGAGCACATGTGACAGACGTGAAAGGGTCTGGAGAGGCCGTGGAGAACGTTATGCTGCCTGTAACATCGTTCAGCATGACCGGTTTGGTGGTGGGCCAGTGATGGTCTGGGGAGGCAAATCCATGGAGGGACTCACAGACCTCTACAGGCTAGACAATGGAACCCTGACTGCCATTAGGTATTGGGATGAAATCCTTGGACCCATTGTCAGACCCTATGCTGGTGCAGTGGGTCCTGGGTTCCTCCTGGTGCATGACAATACCCAGAGGCGTAACTAGAACCTTCAGGGCCCCGATGCAAGAAACCATGAAGGGCCCCCCAGACCCCTGGCTGGGGCCCTTCCCTTCAAACCCGGGGCTCTTCCCACTAATCCTGGGGCTCTTTAATCTCATTGCATGGCCTTTTATTATGGTCCCGCATCAGGATCCTTTCACAAGTTCTGCAGTGGGCCCCCTTCCTGCAATCTTGGGGCCTCCCCACAGTGGTGAAATGCCAGGGCCCGGTCGCAACTGTGACCTTTGAGATCCTAGAAGTTCACCCACTGGTTTGCTACCGGGCCCCCTGGAGCATAGGGCCCGGTAGCGATTGCAACCCCTGCAACCCCTGTAGTTACGCCCCTGACAATACCCTAGGACACCATCCGTTGTCTCAGCATGCCGTGACATTGTCAGGCATGAATACAAGCATGTGGGGGTAATACAAACTACTGAGGACCATTCTGAGGTCCTGCAATGACATTTCACCAAAATGGACTCGCCTGCTGCATCATTTTTTCACTTTGATTTTCGGGTGTCTTTGAATTCAGCCCTCTGTAGGGTGATAATTTTCATTTCCATCAAACAATGTGACATCCTTTCCTTCCTAACACATTACTCAGTCCATACCAGTATAGATCCAAACACATTACCCAGTCCATACCAGTATAGATCCTAACACATTACCCAGTCCATACCAGTATAGATCCTAACACATTACCCAGTCCATACCAGTATAGTAGATCCTAACATACTACCCAGTCCATACCAGTATAATAGATCCTAACATATTACCCAGTCCATACCGGTATAGATCCTAACACATTACCCAGTCCATACCAGTATAGATCCTAACACATTACCCAGTCCATACCAGTGTAGATCCTAACACATTTACCAGTCCATATCAGTATAGATCCTAACACATTCCCCAGTCCATACCAGTATAGATCCTAACACATTACCCAGTCCATACCAGTATAGATCCTAACACATTACCCAGTCCATACCAATATAGATCCTAACACATTACCCAGTCCATACAAGTATAGATCCTAACACATTACCCAGTCCATACCAGTATAGATCCTAACACATTACCCAGTCCATACCAATATAGATCCTAACACATTACCCAGTCCATACAAGTATAGATCCGAACACATTACCCAGTCCATACCAGTATAGATCCGAACACATTCCCCAGTCCATACCAGTGTAGATCCTAACACATTTACCAGTCCATATCAGTATAGATCCTAACACATTAACCAGTCCATACCAGTATAGATCCTAACACATTACCCAGTCCATACCAATATAGATCCTAACACATTACCCAGTCCATACCAATATAGATCCTAACACATTACCCAGTCTATACCACTTTAGATTCTAACACATTTGCCAGTCCATACCAGTATAGATCCCAACAAATTACCCAGTCCATACCAGTATATATCCTAACATGTTACCCAGTCCATACCAGTATAGATATCCAGTATAATATTTTGCCCCATTGAGATCTGATGTGTTTTCCAAGTGTTCCTTTCATTGGTTTGAGCCGTGTATATACGTTAGGGCACATTATAAGGTATATAGTATAAGAGCAACTGTTATAGTAAACTAGAATTTGCCCTTCTTTGTTTTTTAATAGGGTGTCCCTTTGAACATACGGTACGCACTATGGTCTATCTGACCTTTTGGTGTCAGTCAATGATTAGTATAGGTGGCCACCTTACATATTAAGAATGCATAAAGTTCCATCCAGGGTGATCGTTAGGGGGGTTAGATAAAAAGTCATAGCAATTAAGGGTTAGAATTTTAGGGGTTAGAACAAAAGTTATAGTTATGGTTAGAGGTGAGGTTGGGGGTTAGAGTTATTGGTTTGGGTTAGGTGTTGGTTGATGGTTAGAGGTTAGGTTGATGGTTAGGCATTGGTTTTTGTTTAAGGGTTAGAGTTGTGGGCTTGGATTAGGTGTCGGGTGATGGTTTGGGGTTAAGTTGAAGTAAGAGTTGTGGGTTTGGGTTAGGTGTTGATTGATGGTTAGAGGTTTGGTTGAGGGTCACAATCATGGGTTTGGGTTAGGTGTTGGTTGATGGTTAGAGGTTTGGTTGAGGGTCACAATCATGGGTTTGGGTTAGGTGTTGGTTGATGGTTAGAGGTTTGGTTGAGGGTCACAATCATGGGTTTGGGTTAGGTTTTGTTTGATGGTTAGAGGTTTGGTTGAGGGTCACAATCATGGGTTTGGGTTAGGTGTTGGTTGATGGTTAGAGGTTTGGTTGAGGGTCACAATCATGGGTTTGGGTTAGGTGTTGGTTGAGTCAAAATTAAGGGTTTGGATTAGAGGTCAGTTGATGGTTAGAGATTAGGTTTAGAGTCAGAGTTACAGGTTGGGGTTATGTGTTGGTTAATGGTTAGAGGTTTGCTTGAGGGTAAGGTATTGGTATTTGTTTAGGAGATAGAGTGAGGGTTAGAGTTATGGGTCTAAGTTAGGTGCTAGGTGATGGATAAGAGTTAAGTTGAACTCAGCGTTTTGGATTTTGGTTAGGTGCTGGTTGGGTGTGAATTACGGGTTGGAATAGGTGTCAGTTGATGGTTAGAGATTAGGTATTGGGTCATTAGTAGAGGTTTGCTTGGGGGTTATGAATTGTTTTTTGCTTAGTTGTTAGAGTTATGGGTTTGGGTTAGGTGCTGGGTGATGGTTAGGGGTTAAGTCGAAGTCAGATTTGTAGTTTTGGGTTGGGTGTTGGTTGGGTCAGAGTTAAGGGCTTGCATTATATGTCAGTTGACGATTAGAGATTCGATTGAAGGTCAGAGTCATGGGTTTGGGTTAGGTGTTGGTTAATAGATAGAGATTTGCTTGAGGGTTAGGCATTGTTTTTTGTTTAGGGGTTAGAGTTATGGGTTTGGGTTAGGTGCTAGGTGATGGTTAGGGGTGAGAGTTTTGGGTTTGGATTAAGTGTTGGTTGATGGTTAGACATTAAGTTGAAGTCAGAGTTGTGGGTTTGGGTTAGGTGCTAGGTAATGGTTAGAGTTATGGGTTTGGATTAGGTGCTTGGTGATGGTTAGAGGTTAGAGTGAGGGTCAGAGTCATAGGTTTCGGTTAGGTATTGGTTAATGGTTAGAGGTTTGCTTGAGGGTTAGGCATTGGTTTTTAATTAGCAGCCTGAGCAATGGGTTTGGGTTAGGTGCTTGGTGATGGTTAGGGGTTGAGTTAAAGTCAGAGTTGTAGGTTTGGGTTAGGTGTTGGTTGAGTCAGAATTAAGGGTTTGAATTATACGTCAGTTCATGGTTAGAGATTTGGTTGAGGGTCAGGGTCATGGGTTTGGGTTAGGTGTTGGGTAATGGTTAGAGGTATGCTTGAGGGTTAGGCATTCGTTTTTGTTTAGGGGTTGGGGTTATGGTTTTAGATTAGATGCTGGGTGATGGTTAGAGGTTTTTTTAAAGGTTAGGCATTTGTTTGTTTTTAGGGGCCAGAGTAATGGATTTGGATTTGGTGCTGGGTGATGGTTAGGGTTTAAGTTGAAGTCAGAGTCATGGTTTTGGGTTAGGTGTTGGTTTATGGTTGAGAGTTAGGCATTGTTTTTCTGTTTAGGGATTTAGGGTGAGGTTTCGGATTATTAGTTAGATGCCAGGGTGATAGGGTTTAGAGAGAGTTATGGGATTGGTGCTGTTAGAGTTAGAGGTTAGGTTTAAGGTTAAAATTAGTGTAAGAGTACACCAACTTTTATGCTTTACTGTAGCTCTGCCTCTGGCTGTGCTCTGCTCAGTCTAAAGAGAGATGCAGCACCAGCAACCCCTTCCCACCTCCCGCCTATAATTAGCTCCAAAAATGCAGACTTGTGCATGACTGTTCTGCCAAACACATGAGAGGTACACCGCTGTGTTATGTCAAGACTGGGGCGGGGGGGGGGTATCTTTGTGGACTGGGAAAGGACTGCTCATTCCACATTGTTGGGAACACCCTGCAACCAGCTTGGAGAATGGTTAAGCACTTAGCTAAGATTAAAGCCCAACTCCAGCCAGAATGTTTGGATAGAGCAGAAAAGGGGTGGAGCCTCTTTGGGATTTCTCTTAAAAGGGAACGCTGATAAAACCCCCCACAATTTTTAACAATATTAGGATTTTAAAACTCTGTCATCATTCTGCTGCTGTCCCTGTGTGGGAAATTTCCTCTCACTTCCTGTTCAGGTGACGATCGTCAGGCAGAACAGAAAGGGAACAAACATTTCCTCTATGGTAGTGGTCTCCAAACTGCTGCCTGGGGGCTGGATATGGCCATTTGCTTTCCCTTATCTTGCCCTTGGGGCACTATTCCTCCAACTAACACCAATGATGGGGCACTATTCCTCCAACTGACACCAATGATGGGGCACTATTCCTCCAACTGACACCAATGATGGGGCACTATTCCTCCTACTGATATCAATGATGGGGCACTATTCCTCTCACTGACACCAATGATGGGGTACGATTACTCCCACTGATACCAATGATGGGGCACTTTTCCTCCCACTGATACCAATGATGGGGCAATATTCCTTCCACTGATACCAATGATGGGGCACTATTCCTCCCACTGACACCAATGATGGGGCACTATTCCTCCCACTGACACCAATGATGGGGCACTATTCCTCCCACTGATACCAATGATGGGACACTATTCCTCCCACTGACACCAATGATGGGGCACTATTCCTCCCACTGACACCAATGATGGGGCACTATTCATCCCACTGATACCAATGATGGGGCACTATTCCTCCAAATGACACCAATGATGGGGCACCATTCCCCCTGCTGACACCATCAATGGGGAATTATTTTTCCAATTGATGCCAACAATGGGGCACTATTCCTCCCAATAAAACTAATGATGGGGCACTGATGTCGGGGCATTTTCTAGTCCCACTGTCCACAGTCCAGCCCCCCTAAAGCCTGAAGAACAGTAAACTGGCCCTTTGCTTAGAAAGTTTGTGAACCCCTGCTCTATGGGAACACAAAGAAGTTCCCATCCTTCTTCACTCTATCTATACCTTAGGGTTGGAGTCGGGCCTTAAAGATCATGTTCATTGTTTTCTTTTTCTTATTTGCTAAGCCCACTTTACCCAATGATTGGAGTTCTTGTATCGCTGGACTATGACATCCCCAAGTATGGCGGAAAATGTCCAGGGCGCTGGGACCTAAAAGCTTCCACTTTCTACTACATGTCGCTTAGCAAAGAATTACCTTAAAGGGGTCAGTGGTCCAGGAGAGTGTTGGCAGTCGGAGTGTCTCTTCCCATCGCCCTGCACTGTAATGTGCGGCTCTATCTTCTGCACTCTGGATTTATTGCTTTATAAAAACCAGTTACTGATTAAGTGTCATTGTGAGCCATTATCAGCCCCATCACTCTTATTACCCTCCTAATGGCAGCCATACAAGTGGAGTTTGGTTTATCACATATCGTATCAGTAAAATACTGACAAACTCCACCGAGTAATTACCTTCCTAATCCCCAAGGATCAGCGTCTAAGTTAAACATTTCTTGGGAGGGCAGTGAGAGTGTCAGGAAATCAGGAATCTTATCAATTCTGCAATGTCATGGCTATCCGTACCTTCTACCTGATAGAAACACATTCTCTACTCTCTCTCACTCCCCCAGGTGGTCAGTCACAGGGATCTCTAGACCAGCTCAGTCACAGGGATCTCTGGACCGGCTCAGCCACAGTGATCTCTGGACCGGCTCAGCCACAGGGATCTCTGGACCGGCTCAGCCACAGGGGTCTCTGGACCGGCTCAGCCACAGTGATCTCTGGACCGGCTCAGCCACAGGGATCTCTGGACCGGCTCAGCCACAGGGGTCTCTGGACCGGCTCAGCCACAGTGATCTCTGGACCGGCTCAGCCACAGGGATCTCTGGACCGGCTCAGCCACAGGGATCTCTGGACCGGCTCAGCCACAGGGGTCTCTGGACCGGCTCAGCCACAGTGATCTCTGGACCGGCTCAGCCACGGGGATCTCTAGACCAGCTCAGCCACAGGGATCTCTGGACTGGCTCAGCCACAGTGTTCTCTGGACTGGCTCAGCCACAGGGATCTCTAGACCAGCTCAGCCACAGGGATCTCTAGACCAGCTCAGCCACAGGGATCTCTGAACCAGCTCAGCCACAGGGATCTCTAGACCAGCTCAGCCACAGGGATCTCTGGACCGGCTCAGCCACGGGATCTCTGACCCGGCTCAGCCACAGGGATCTCTGGACCGGCTCAGCCACAGGGATCTCTGGACCGGCTCAGCCACAGGGATCTCTGAACCGGCTCAGCCACGGGGATCTCTAGACCAGCTCAGCCACAGGAATCTCTGGACTGGCTCAGCCACAGTGTTCTCTGGATTGGCTCAGCCACAGGGATCTCTGAACCAGCTCAGCCACAGGGATCTCTAGACCAGCTCAGCCACAGGGATCTCTAGACCAGCTCAGCCACAGGGATCTCTGAACCAGCTCAGCCACAGGGATCTCTAGACCAGCTCAGCCACAGGGATCTCTGGACCAGCTCAGCCACAGGGTTCTCTGGACCGGCTCAGCCACAGGGATCTCTGGACCAGCTCAGCCACAGGGATCTCTGGACTGGCTCAGCCACAGGGTTCTCTGGACCGGCTCAGCCACGGGGTTCTCTGGACCGGCTCAGCCACAGGGATCTCTGGACCGGCTCAGCCACAGGGTTCTCTGGACCAGCTCAGCCACAGGGATCTCTAAAGAGGCTCCACATAGGAGGGTGGAAGGAGTATCTGCTCTGGACATCCAGGTGGTAGCAGAAGTCCTCGAGGTGGGTGCACCCTTTTGTTGACCATACAAAGTCATCTTGTGCAAAGTGTGTGGGGGGCTTTTTGAAGTTAGACCTCTGGGGGGCAATGGAGGGATTAAGATTTGGATCCACCTAGGGCAGCCATTCTCAACTAGTATTCCTCCAGGTTTAGCTAGGGGTTCCTTGAGCTGTGATTAACTGGCCCCCCCATCTCATGCTGCCTGCAAAGTTTTAGGGCCAATGCCACTTGGCAGATGCAGAGGCATAACTGCAAGGATGTCCACCTCTGTAAGGATAGCATTCTTCAGACTTATCAACACCAATGTAAGGAGCATTTTCCCAATGACCCCCTTGCCATGTACAAATCTTACTAGGGGTTCCCTGAGATTTTAAAATGATTTCAAGGTTTCCCCTTGAGTAAAAAGGTTGAGAAAGGCTGACCTAGGAGGCTATGAAGTGACACGTCCCCATCTTCAGGCAGGTTGGTAGATGGTGGGTCAGAGAGGGCTCCACAGAGGGAACTAGGACTTAAGGTGTATGGCAATCCGGCTGAGTGGTATTTGCAGTAGGCAGTGGGTGCACTCAAAGGGACTTATAGCAAGAGGAAGTTTCCAACAAAGTTTAACCACTTTAGCCCCGGAGGATTTTCCTGCTTTACATCCAGGCCACTTTTTGCGATTCGGCACTGTGCGACTTTAACTGACAATTGCGCGGTCATGCAACACCATACCCAAACTAAATTTACGTCCTTTTTTTCCCACAAACAGAGCTTTCTTTTGGTGGTATTTAATCACCTCTGCGATTTTCATTTTTTGCGATATTAATAAAAAAAAGAGCGAAAATTTTGCGAAAAAATTAACATTTTCTACTTTGACAGTTAAAAAACATCCAATATATTCAATTTTTGTCATATATTTAGACCAAAATGTATTTAGCTACATGTCTTTGACAAAAAAAATCTCAATGAGCGTATTTTTAACAGCTTTAAGACTGGAAGATTTTACCCCCTTCCTGACCAGGCTATATTTTGCGATTCGGCACTGCGTTACATTAACGGATAATTGCGCGGTCGTGCGACGCTGTACCCAAATTAAATGTATGTCCTTTTTTTCCCCATAAATAGAACTTTCTTTTGGTGGTATTTGATCACCTGTGCGATTTTTAATTTTTGAAAAAAAGAGCGACAATTTAAAAAAAATATATATATATTTTTTACATTCTGATATATAACATTCTCAAAAAAAAATTATAAATCAACATTTTTTAACATTTTAGGCCAATTTGTTTTCTGCTACATATTTTTGGCAAAAAAAAATCACAATAAGCGTATTTTGATTGGTTTGTGCAAAAGTTATTGCGTTTACTAACTACGGGAAAGATTTCTGTCATTTTTATTGTTTATTTTTTTTTACTAGTAATGGCGGCGATCTGCGATTTTTTTTTGCGGGACTGCGACATTGCGGTGGACAGATCGGAACTGACATTTTTGACACTTTTGGGGGTACCAGTGACATTAATACAGTAATCTGTGCTATAAAAATGCTCTGTTACTGTTCTTATCACACTGGCAGGGAAGGGGTTTACACTGTTGGTGATCAAGGGGTTAAACCCATATGGAAGAAAAATATATTTCCAATATATTTAGGGAAAAATTTTTAGAAATATATTGAATATGGCCAAAATTGTAGCATTTCAAATATATTTCCAATATATTTGGGGGGGGGGAAATTTGGGGGAATTTAAAAAATTTGGGGGAATTTAAAATATTTTTAAAAATATATTTTAAATATATTTTTCTTCCATGTGGGAATGTGTGCCTCATGCTTACTGACGTGTGTGGGGGGAGGGGTTTGTGTGACACAGACAGAGATCGCAGGTTGAGCAATGCTGAATCCTGTAATCTGACCCTGTCTGTCACATTGGAGATCCGTCTGCTTTATTTACACAAGTGGGCGGATTTCCTCACTCAATCCCCGACGATCGGGGAAGAGCGGCGGTGATCACCACCTCTCCTCCCCTGGCCCGACTCCCGCTGTGTCTGAATACAGCGGGAGCGAGCCTCTGGTGGCGCGCGCGTGCCGCCGAGAGAGGGGAGAATCTGGTGACGTAGGACTACGTCGCCAGACCTTAACGAGCCACTTTGCCGCAGTACTGTCAATGTGAGCAGTCGGCAAGTGGTTAATCAATGTTGAGCAAAGTGGGCTGTGTTTCACCAAATCATTGACATTGAGCTACGTTGGAAAATACCTCCTGTTGTAAGTCCCGCTGAGTGCACCTACTGCCTGCTGCATATAACAGGTACTTTTTCACAGATTGCACCCTGGCCAATACCCCTACAAGTGTGTGCAGTGGCACACCTCCACAGAGAGACTGAGTGGCATGGTCAGGGTCAATAACTTCTCCTGATGGTCCTGGAGGGTACATGTGGAAAAACAGGGGTTAGCCACCATTGGACCTCTGATGGCCAAGACAGACCTCTGATGGCCAAGACACCTTGGACAAGGCTCACTAACTTGGACAGGTTCTCCATACCATCTCTTATTAGCCTCTCTATATTTTTACAATTGAGGAGCCTATAGAGCAGGAGTCTTGGCTTGTCACAGTTACCCTCCATCTGGATGCCATAGACTAGTACAGCCTTTTTCAACCAGGGTGCCCAAGCACCCCGGGGTGCATTGAGGTTTCTTCAGGTGTGCCTTGGAAAAATGCCTAAAAATTGTGGATGAAGGCCAAGTCAAGAAGTCAAGAAGAAGAAGAAAAACATCGGAATACTAGTCAGAACCAGTTTATAAATGTGTATTTGCTTTGGAAGAATAAATCACCTTTAATAGTGGGTGTCCTACTTGGACGTGTGGATATTGCTGAATTATGTAAAACTATTAGAATAAGGGTACCTCGAGACTGTCCATAATTTGTAAAGGGTGCCTTGAGATTGTCCTTAATTTTTAAAGGGTGCCTCAAGACTGTCCACAATTTTTAAAGGGTGCCTCGAGACTGTCCACAATTTTTAAAGGGTGCCTCGAGATTGTCCTTAATTTTTAAAGGGTGCCTCAAGACTGTCCATAATTTGTAAAGGGTGCCTCGAGACTGTCCATAATTTTTAAAGGGTGCCCCGAGACTGTCCACAATTTTTAAAGGGTGCCTTGAGATTGTCCTTAATTTGTAAAGGGTGCCTTGAGATTGTCCTTAATTTTTAAAGGGTGCCTTGACTGTAAAAAGGTTGAGAAACACTGGACTAGTACATCCAGAATAGGTTGCTGTAAGACGATTCCTGGGATTCCTTCCATGGTGTCTTAACTTGCCCTTCTACTGTGTGCCTTTGCCCTGAACAAGAACTCTGCCTTCTGGTCGTAGGCCAAAAACTGATGACACCAACTCCTCTTGTTCCGCCCATGACTTTAAGGAACTGTTGAACCTCCTACAGGCATTGCTTCCAGTCCCGAAATCAAGATATTTTTGTGTGTTCTAATTCTTTAGTGGAGATAGCACCCCAAAGGTCAATGGCCACCTGGGTTTGGTTGAACATGACGTGATAGGGTGAGTGACCTGTCAACGAATGCACTGTGTAATCAAATTGTCAGAACAATTCAGCCAACTAGTGGGCCCATCTCTTCAGGGTTACAGTTGAACCTCTTACATGCTCTGTTGTCCTGAAGGTGCTATAGGGCAGTAAGTGCCCTCATGATGCCTAGAGAAGGAAACCATTCCTGCAAGAACTTACTCTCAAATTAGGGTCCCTGATCCTAGTGTATCCTTTGTGGAAAACCGTAGGGAAAGGCAGAAAAACTTCCACACCATTTTGGAAACAGTCTAAACACAAGCACAGTTACTGCAAATTATGTAAAGCATACAAATACAAGCAAACGGTATGATGACAACTGTCTTCCAATGTGTTGAGAGTAATGAAGCAGACAATTAGTACTTCCAGTGGGGTTAACTGGTGCCAGGTCAGGGATGGCACCCTAACTTCAGTCTCTTTCGGCACTGAAAAGCCCTCACAATGTTGGCAAACTTGTTCAGTCAACTGGAACAGACCCTCACACATGGCTTATCGCATGCACCAGGAGAAAGTCTTGTGGAAACACCAATGTTCTGTTTCCAAGTGCATTCTCTCAGCCACAGAAAGGGCTTAACAACATGACCAGCAAGGTCACCGATAAGTCATGGGCTAACATCATTTTGTGGTACGGCATGCCATCTCTCAAGACAAGGCTGGGCCAGTCAACAGCTTTTGTTCTATATGGAACTGGGCCACTGTCATTATTGTGCTGCCAGGATTGGTGGTGGTGGGGGCAAGCACTGGGTCTTCTCTCTGGGTCTCTTCCCAGGTATACTCTTCTAGTACATTGAGGAGGATCACCTGAAGTCTGCTCTTAGGACTTCCTCCAGTCCAGTCTGGGACTTCTTCATCCATGTCCCCATGGGTTCAGTTTAGAGGATAAAGAACATGGTATCTGCCTCCTGGTTGTTCTTTCCAGGGTAATAGAGTAAGAAGAATTTAAAGATTGCAAAGCAGGCCACCACATTGTTCTAAAGTGCCTGTTTCGTAGATATACCAATGGACTTCAGACTTGGCCTTTAGATACTATGCAACACATGTGTTGACTGCCCACACCACATCAGTGCCAGCAGCTCCAGTTTAAAAGAGTTGTTGTTTGCTGGATTTTTTTTTTTTGTTTGCATGTAGGCTGTGACTGGGGTAGACAGTGACCCTTTTCTGGCCATCTTCTACTTGTGAAAGCATGGCCCCTGAGCCCTTGGGTTCATTTCTTAACCTTAATATGAGGGAGAAGTCAGCAAAGGCTTACTTTTCTCTCTGGAGATGGAGGGGACACTGGCATCTTCAGGAATGTATATAATAGATGACACAGGTGAAGAATATTAAAAAATCAGGAGAACCACTGAGAACAGCACAAAAAACAAAGGAGATTTCTAAAATCCTTTCAGATGGTCTTCAGGTTCCAGGTCTGAGAACTGGCAGCCATACTGACATTTTCTGTCATTGCTCCCAGTGAACAGACAGGTGCTCCTGGTGTATGTGGTTCATTATCTCCAGTATGACAATATACAGTGCATTGCGAAAGTATTCGGCCCCCTTGAACCTTGCAAACTTTTGCCACATTTCAGGCTTCAAACATCAAGATATAAAACTGTAATTTTTTGTGAAGAATCAACAAGTGGGACACAATCATGAAGTGGAACGAAATTTATTGGATATTTCAAACTTTGTACAAATAAAAAATTGAAAAATTGGGCGTGCAAAATTATTCAGCCCCTTTACTTTCAGTGCAGAAAAACTCTCTCCAGAAGTTCAGTGAGGATCTCTGAATGATCCAATGTTGACCTAAATGACTAATGATGATAAATAGAATCCACCTGTGTGTAATCAAGTCTCCGTATAAATGCACCTGCACTGTGATAGTCTCAGAGGTCCGTTTAAAGCGCAGAGAGCATCATGAAGAACAAGGAACACACCAGGCAGGTCCGAGATACTGTTGTGGAGAAGTTTAAAGCTGGATTTGGATGCAAAAAGTTTTCCCAAGCTTTAAACATCCTAAGGAGCACTGTGCAAGCGATAATATTGAAATGGAAGGAGTATCAGACCACTGCAAATCTAGGAAGACCTGGCCGTCCCTCTAAACTTTCAGCTCATACAAGGAGAAGACTGATCAGAGATGCAGCCAAGAGGCCCATGATCACTCTGGATGAACTGCAGAGATCTACAGCTGAGGTGGGAGACTCTGTCCATAGGACAACAATCAGTCGTATACTGCACAAATCTGCCCTTTATGGAAGAGTGGCAAGAAGAAAGACATTTCTTAAAGATATCCATAAAAAGTGTCGTTTAAAGTTTGCCACAAGCCACCTGGGAGACACCAAACATGTGGAAGAAGGGGCTCTGCTCAGATGAAACCAAAATCAAACTTTTTGGCAACAATGCAAAGCGTTATGTTTGGTGTAAAAGCAACACAGCTCATCACCCTGAACACACCATCCCCCACTGTGAAACATGGTGGTGGCAGCATCATGGTTTGGGCCTGCTTTTCTTCAGCAGGGACAGGGAGGATGGTTAAAATTGATGGGAAGATGGATGGAGCCAAATACAGGACCATTCTGGAAGAAAACCTGATGGAGTCTGCAAAAGACCTGAGACTGGGACGGAGATTTGTCTTCCAACAAGACAATTATCCAAAACATAAAGCAAAATCTACAATGGAATGGTTCACAAATAAACATATCCAGGTGTTAGAATGGCCAAGTCAAAGTCCAGACCTGAATCCAATCAAGAATCTGGGGAAAGAACTGAAAACTGCTGTTCACAAACGCTCTCCATCCAACCTCACTGAGCTCCAGCTGTTTTGCAAGGAGAAATGGGCAAAAATTTCAGTCTCTCGATGTGCAAAACTGATAGAGACATACCCCAAGCGACTTACAGCTGTAATCGCAGCAAAAGGTGGCGCTACAAAGTATTAACTTAAGGGGGCTGAATAATTTTGCATACCCAATTTTTCAGTTTTTTATTTGTTAAAAAAGTTTGAAATATCCAATAAATTTCACTTCATGATTGTGTCCCACTTGTTGTTGATTCTTCACAAAAAATTACAGTTTTATATCTTCATGTTTGAAGCCTGAAATGTGGCAAAAGTTTGCAAAGTTTAAGGGGGCCGAATATTTTCGCAAGGCACTGTATATTGTCATACTGGAGATAATGAACCACATACACCAGGAGCTCCTGTCTGTTCACTGGGAGCAATGACAGAAAATGTCAGTATGGCTGCCAGTTCTCAGACCTGGAACTTTCGCAAGGCACTGTATATGTGTAGCTCTCTGCTGGGTAATGAGGACAAGTGGTGTAACAATGGACACAGCAGGCCATGCAACAATTTTGGGGCCTGGAGTGGGAAGGATCCCCCACCTGGGGTTGCTGTTGAGCAATGTGAAAATAACACAAATCTATCACTATTATTAAGAAGGAATTGGTTGATGCTGACACTGACCCCCTGGGGTTGTGCGGCCCCTGAAATTTGTTGGATATCTTTTGCCCTGCTTATAATCAGTTGAACATTAAAGACGTTGGACTCCTAAGGGTTTTTTTTATGTATTGCTGTCTTTGACCTATTACCCCTGTACCCCATGTGACATGAAAAATCAAGAAGAGTTGACATTGGATGTACAGGAGGAGACTGGAGAAGGGTCTCTAGAGTCATAGATCCACTTTTGCAGCGTGTGCAATAAAGAGTATTTGTTTAGTTATTAGTGGTGTCGATGTCTTGTCCTCGGAGCTTCTGGTCATCCCAACCTGAACTGAATCTAACCCTCTAACCCCTCCTTAGATAAAAACTGATGCAACAGCACTCTGTAGTAAAAGCAAATTCTCTGCACGGATTCCCTCCTCCTATCAATGTCTATCCTCAGATCTGCTTCCTAGTATTGTACTGACTATGCTTCATCTCTCCTTCTACATATCCTTCAATTAGACATACTTCATGGTAAGATCAATGGCAGTAAGTGGGTCTCTGGGGGAGAGGGCATCAACATTTTGCTATGGGGCCCCATAGTCTGTAGTTACTCTCCCGGTGAAGAAAGTTCATTCTTGTTTTTTGTAGTACATCTAGATAAGGCTATACTGCACATGGGTGACACATTACACGGGTCACATATTAACCACCAGAATGTAAACACGGCTCGGGTCCCGCACAGACACAAAACTTGGCAGGGCTCCAGTTTATGGGTCAGACATGGAGATTCCTTGAGATAAGCAAATCCGCTGCATATTGACCCAGATATGGAACCCAACAGGCAGAGGTTCACTAAGCACCTTCCCTGAAATTACTAACAAGCTCTATGTGCAAACTTTGCATAATAAACAACTAACAGGCAATAAAATTTTATTTCATGTTTTGAAAATGAAACATTATTTGCTGACTTTGCTGAACACAAAGCTAATATTCCACCAACCTCCTCTTCTGTTACATTGGAGGTCCTCCTACAGAGGGGAAAATAATGATTTGATCCCCTGAGAACCAACCTACAAAGAAAAAGCGGGTGTATCATTTTTATCATAGGTGTATTTTATATGATAGAGACAGAATATCAACCAAAAATCCAGAAAAACACATGATACAAATGTTATAAATGGAGTTGCAATTCAGTGAGTAAAAAAAAGTATTTGAAATCCAAGCAACCAACAATAATTCTGCCTCCCACAGACTGGCTACAGTAGGTGCTCTGGCATTGCCCCCCGAAACAATGCCAGAACAGGTCAGAAGCACAGAGGTTAAGAAATGATAAGCTCAGAGTCCTGTCTACAAATGCTCGCAGTTTAGGTAAAAAAAATCAATGAACTTGGGTCAATAATGGCATCTGAGAATGTAGATTTAGTGGCTGTTACGGAGACATGGTTTAATGAAAGAAATGACTGGGACATAACCATACCAGGGTACTCTTTATACAGAAGAGACAGAGAAGGCAAGAAAGGAGGAGGAGTGGCCCTGTATGTGAAAGATAGCATTAAATCTAACCTAATACAAGTTGGTGAGGCCAACATAGAGTCAGTTTGGGTTACGTTGCAGTTTGCTAATCATGCAGTAACTCGTGTAGGTGTGATATATAGACCACCTGGTCAAGTTAAAGAACTAGATGATCTACTAGTTGAAGAAATAGCTAAAATGACAATGAAAGGAGAAGTTATCATTATGGGAGATTTCAATCTTCCAGATATAAACTGGAAAACCAAAAAAGCAAGTTCTACCAGGAGTACAGATATTCTAAATTCCCTACTGGGGTTGTCTATGCAACAAGTGGTTGAGGAGCCAACCCGGAGGGAGGCCATTTTGGATTTGGTATTCACAAATGGGGATTCGGTATATGATGTCATTGTAGGCGAAACCTTGGGATCTAGTGATCACCAGTCAGTGTGGTTTAATATAAGAACTGTGAAAGAGTCACACCACACAAAAACAAAAGTTTTAGATTTTAGAAAAACAGACTTTTCAAAAATGAAATTAGTCATAAATGAGTCCTTATCAGACTGGAACGGATTACATGGAGTCCAGGAGAAATGGGACTACTTAAAAGGTGCATTATTGAAGGCAACAGAAAATTGCATTAGACTTGTCAGTAAAAGCAAAAAAAGGAAGAGACCACTGTGGTACTCAGCAGAAGTGGCCCAAATCATTAAAAATAAAAAGCTAGCATTTTGTAATTATAAAAAAACCCAGAGCAATGAAGATAAGGAAATCTACAAGATTAGGCAGAAAGAGGCCAAGCAAGTTATAAGAACTTCTAAAGCGCAGGCAGAAGAAAAACTAGCTCAGTCTATGAAAAAGGGGGATAAGACATTCTTCAAATATATAAATGAAAAAAGGAAATTAAAACAAGGAATAACTAAATTAAAAACAAAGGACGGAAGGTATGTAGAAGAGAATAAAGGGCTAGCCGACTGCCTTAATGAATACTTCTGTTCAGTTTTTACAGAAGAAAAAGAAGGAGAAGGACCTCCACTCGAAAGGATGACTAATGAATCGTTTGATGCATGTGTCTTTACAGAGGAAGACGTTCTAAGATTGCTGTCTAAAGTGAAGACAAATAAGTCACAGGGTCCTGATGAGATACACCCAAAATTATTAAAAGAGCTTAGTGGTGAGCTGGCAAAACCATTAACAGATTTATTTAACCAATCATTAGTAACAGGAGTCGTCCCGGAAGATTGGAAATTGGCAAATGTCGTGCCCATTCACAAGAAAGGTAGTAGGGAGGAATCGAGCAACTATAGACCAGTGAGTCTGACATCAATAGTAGGCAAATTAATGGAAACCCTATTAAAGGATAGGATTGTGAAACATCTTAAATCCCATGGATTGCAAGATGAAAAACAACATGGGTTTACTTCAGGGAGATCATGTCAAACAAATCTTATAGATTTTTTTGACTGGGTGACTAAAATAATAGACGGTGGAGGTGCAGTAGACATTGCATATCTAGATTTTAGTAAGGCTTTTGACACTGTCCCACATAGAAGACTTATCAATAAACTGCAGTCATTGAGCATGGACTCCCATATTGTTGAGTGGATTAGGCAGTGGCTGAGTGACAGACAACAGAGGGTTGTAGTCAATGGAGAACATTCAGAACAAGGTCATGTTACCAGTGGGGTACCTCAGGGATCTGTACTGGAACCAATTTTGTTTAATATCTTCATAAGTGATATTGCAAAAGGCCTCGATGGTAAGGTTTGTCTTTTTGCTGATGACACAAAGATATGTAACAGGGTTGATGTTCCTGGAGGGAAACGCCAAATGGAAAAGGATTTAGGAAAACTAGAAGAATGGTCAGAACTGGCAACTGAAATTTAATGTGGATAAGTGCAAGATAATGCACCTGGGGCGTAAAAACCCAAGGGCAGAATATAGAATATTTGACACAGTCCTGACCTCAGTATCTGAGGAAAGGGATTTAGGAGTAATTATTTCAGAAGACTTAAAGGTGGGAAGACAATGTAATAGAGCAGCACGAAATGCCAGCAGAATGCTTGGATGTATAGGGAGAGGTATAAGCAGTAGAAAGAGAGAAGTGCTTATGCCGCTGTACAGAACACTGGTGAGACCTCACTTGGAGTATTGTGCGCAGTACTGGAGGCCATATCTCCAGAAGGATATAGATACTCTAGAGAGAGTCCAGAGAAGAGCTACTAAACTAGTACATGGATTGCAGGAAAAAACTTACCAGGAAAGGTTAAAGGACCTTAACATGTATAGCTTGGAAGAAAGAAGAGACAGAGGGGATATGATAGAAACTTTTAAATACATAAAGGGAATCAACTCGGTAAAGGAGGAGAGCATATTTAAAAGAAGAAAAACTACCACAAGAGGACACCGTTTTAAATTAGAGGGGCAAAGGTTTAAAAGTAATATGAGGAAGTATTACTTTACTGAGAGAGTAGTGGATGCATGGAATAACCTTCCTGCAGAAGTGGTAGCTGCAAATACAGTGAAGGAGTTTAAGCATGCATGGGATAGGCATAAGGCTATCCTTCATATAAGATAGGGCCAGGGACTATTCATAGGATTCAGATATATTGGGCAGACTAGATGGGCCAAATGGTTCTTATCTGCCGACACATTCTATGTTTCTATGTTTCTATGTGGTCACAGATTAGTCCTGTCAATGTAGGAAGGTGCTCCTTATGACACCTCGTTATGTGTAAAAAAGTAATCTGTCCACAGAATCTCTTTCCTCCAATCACAGCTCACCATCATGGGAAGACCAAAGAGCTGTCAGAGGAGGTCAGGGAGAAGATTATAGACCGGCACAAGGCTGGAATGGCTACAAGACCATCAGCAAGAAGCTTGGTGAGAAGGAGACAACTGTTGGAGCGATTATTCGCAAATGGAAGAAATAAAAAATAATCATCAATGGTCCTCAGTCTGGAGCTCCATGGAAGATTTCTCCTCATGGGGTGAGGATGATCATGAGAAAAGTGAGGGATCCGCCCAGAACTACATGGGAGGAGCTTGTGAATGATCTCAAGTCAGTTGGGACCACAGTCACCAAACAAACCATTGGTAACTCAATACGCCGACATAGATTTAAATCCTGCAGCACCCGCAAGGCCCCCCTCCTCAAGAAGGCATATTACCAGGCCCGTTTGACATCTGCCAATGAACATTTAAATGATTCAGAGAAGGATTGGGAGGAAGTACTGTGGTCAGATGAGACCAAAATTGAGCTCTTTGGCATTAATTCGACTCGTCGTGCCTGGAGGAAGAAAAATGCTGACTATAACCCTACAGTCACCGTCCCTACAGTCACCGTCCCTACAGTCACCGTCCCTACAGTCAAGCACAGGGGTGGAAACATGATGCTTTGGGGCTGTGTCCCTGCTAAAGGTACAAGCCAACTTTGCCGCAGTGAGGGGCCAATGTACGGGGCCGTGTATTTTAAAATCTTGGATGAGAACCTTCTCCCCCTCAGCCAGAACACTGAAGATGTGTCATGGATGGGTCTTCCAGCATGACAATGACCCATAACATACCGCCAAGGCAACAAAGGAGTGGCTCAAGAAGAAGTACATTAAGGTCATGGAGTGGCCTAGTCAGTCTCCAGACTATAATCCTATTGAAAATTTATGGAGGGAGCTAAAACTTCAAACTGCCAAGTGACACCTTAAGGATTTAGAGAAGATCTGTAAAGAAGAGTGGACCAAAATCCCTCCTGAGATGTGTGCAAACCTGGTCACCAGCTAAAAAAAAAACATCTTACCTCTGTGCTTGCCAACAAGGGTTTCTCCACCAACTACTAAGTCATGTTTTGCTTGGGGATCAAATACTTATTTTACTCACTGAACTGCAATTCAATTTATAACATTTGTATCATGTGTTTTTTTCTGGATTTTTGGTTGATATTCTGTCTCTATCATATAAAATACACCTATGATAAAAATTATACACCCGCCATTTCTTTGTAAGTGGGCAAACTTACACAATCTGCAAGGGAGCAATTCATTATTTTCCCCACTGTACATACAAACTCATAACCTAGAAATAGTGCATACTGGGGGGGGGGGGGGATCAGGTAAATGACGACCGTACTAGGAGAGGAGGCTCCTCCCTCCTGAATATTTTTCTAAAATGTTAAATGGGGATACAACATAATGCTTGTAGACAGATAGAGTTTTATGCTGCCTCAGTCGGGAGGGTTATTGTTAACTATGTTCATGGTTCTTTCTTGGTGAGCTTTACTGGGTCCAACCCACTGGTTCTGTGTAGTATAAAAAGTAGAGGGGTCCGGACCTAGGGGGCTCGGGGGGCTTGGGAACAAGAGAAGAGCAGTCACTGCTGTTACCGTTGTCGGAGTCCGGCCTCCTACCCTGATGAATATACAGAGACCGGAGTACCAATTAGTGAACATCTGGCTTCAGGATCCTTCTACAGCCTAGGGGGGGGGGGGGGGGTTGCTGGGACCTGTAGTCGGCCCTGAAGATACCAATCGTAGATACTACCACTATGGACTCAACCAGTTATGGGCTCTATTCTGTGCAGGTATGCTGGGGCAGCTACAAGCCTAAGGTAGGGATTAGTTTAGAGAAAGAATGTTGCCTTTGTTTGACTGTCATGCCACAGTATTTAACCACTTGACCACCGGAGGATTTTGCTGTCTTCCGTCCAGGCCACTTTTTGCGATTCGGCGCTGTGCGACTTTAACTGAAAATTGCGCGGTCGTGCGACGCCGTACCCAAACGAAATTTACGTCCTTTTTTTCCCACAAACAGAGCTTTCTTTTGGTGGTATTTGATCACCTGTGCGATTTTTACTTTTTGCGCTATAAACAAAAAAAGAGCGTTTATTTTGAAAAAATAACAATATTTTTAACATTTTTTTATATGAAATTCCCCCCCAAAAAAATGTAAAAATCAATTTTTTAAAAAATTTTTGGCCAATTTGTTTTCTGCTTCCTATGTTTGGTAAAAAAAATCGCAATAAGCGTATTTTGATTGGTTTGCACAAAAGTTATTGCGTTTACTAACTAAGGGAAAGATTTCTGTCATTTATGGTGTTTTTTTAACGCGTAATGGCGGCGATCTGCGATTTTTTTTGCGGGACTGCAACATTGCGGCGGACAGATCGGACCCTTGACTGACATTTTTGACACTTTTGGGGGTACCAGTGACATTACTGCAGTAATCAGTGCTATATATATGCACTGTTACTGTAAAAATTACACTGGCAGTGAAGGGGTTAATTTTATTGGAGAGGGAGGGGTTAATGTATGCCTGGTGCTTACTGACGTGTGGGGGGGGAGGTGACTGAGTGACACAGGGACAGATCGGATGTCCAGCTATGCTGAACACTCCGATCTGTCAGTCCCTGTCACTATGGAGATCCGCCCGCTCTGTTTACACAGGCGGGCGGATCTCCTCACTAGATTCCCCGACGATCGGGGCAGAGCAGCGGCGATCGCCGCTGCTCCTCCCCTGGCCCGACTCCCGCTGTGAATGAAAACAGCGGGAGCGCTCCTCCCGCGGCGCGCGAGCGCCGCCTACAGGGGGAGGAGTCCAGCGACGTAGGTCTACGTCGCTGGACGGGATCGTGCCACTTTGCCGCAGTACGCTCCATGTGAGCGGTCGGCAAGTGGTTAAGTAAAGCTTTTGAAACTTTGCCTGGTCTGAAGGTACTCAAGGGGTGTAATGCAAGTAACTGACACACATAGTCTACAGCTCAGGTCATTTTTACACATTGGATATGAAGACAGCAGTAGAACAGTTAATGAAATGGGGAGACATAAGTGGTTGTCAAGGGTAACGGAGGTTCCACATGCAGCCTGTCGTTAAGCGTGTACATGTGGCATGGGGGATAATTTCTTGAAGTAGGCAGTTGTTGTTGGCACTCTCTCCGTGAGCAGCTTTGTCTTCCATAGCAACAGGAGCAGATCAGCAGTGAACAGATATGGAAGAGGAAGAGTGAAGTCAGCGCTAGGCGCATGGTGGGACCCCATACTGTTACCGGGAGTAAGGTAGAGGTGATACGCTGGAGAGTTGGAGAGGTCATTGGCTCTGCGTGTCCCTCCTAAATGCACCAGTTACCATGTTGGTGTATAATACATTAAAGAGTCTATTAGAGTTCAGTCATCTGTTCAAGAAAAGGTACCCCATGTGTAGAGCAGTGATCCTATCCAAAAATCCTAGCATAGCCCAGAAGAACCCACCTAGGGGTAGACCTCTTACGTGACCCTTGTTTGGCACCCAACGAGGAAGAAAACATGGAGGACGTGAATACCACCCCCTACCCTACAGGCTGTTTTCTGCTCCTCTATAGAGCGTTGGAGAGAACCGGGGTCACTCCACTATGGAGGTCATCACTGGTCTCTGCACCGCCATAACTAATTCCAATGATCTTACTCAATAATCATGTCCTCATACATTTCAAAATTAGAATGTTACACAATTGAAAGAGTAATGAAGAAGTAGACAACTCCAAAGAAGTTGGGTCCAAAGAAGGCTTCGTAGAACCAGAGAAAGGTTGGAAAAGATCCTTTAACATAAGAGATAAGAGAGCAAGAAAGAATCAGGAGGAGAAATGTAGAGAATGAAGAACAAAAGTTCAAGTTCAAATGTCAGAAAAAGGCCTACAGACCTCCAAGAGAAGATGAAGAGAGCCAACCTGACAGATGTTCAGGTCAAATATTATAACTGATGTAAATGCATCAGAAGCTGTGAGTTATGCTTACATTTAGACTCAGTGATGTAAATAAAACCCTCAGGCCCCGTTCACACTGGGGCGACGCTACTTTGCCGGGCGACCTCATAGGTCGCGCACCGCGACCTCGGAGCGGCCAGCACGGACTTCATAACATTGAAGTCAATGCACGTCGCTCCTGGTCGCCCCAAAGAAGCTCCGGACCCTTTTTCTAAGTCGGAGTGACTTGTGTCGCTCCTATTAGAACGGGTCCGCAGCTTCCCTATGGAAGGCGACCTACGGCGACCTGTCAGTCGACCAGGTCGGGGGCTAACAGCCCCGGTGCAAGAAACGTCAGTGGGCCCTTTCCTCTGAGCCCAGTGGCGGAACTCCAGGGCCCAGTAGCGAGTGCGAGTTCTGCCACTAGTGTCAGTTTTTTTGGCTTTTGTTATTTTATTTTTTATTGTTTTGTATCTTTTCTTTTTTTATTTGTATTTTTTTAACTATTTTATTTTTTATTATTTTTTAGAATTGTTTTAGGAGCCCCGATGGGGGGCTTTGATGAGATATCGGACCTAAACAGACCCCTGATGTTTTACCTTTGAGACAGAGAAAGGAGATTGAGGATACAGCCCTCCATCTCCTTCTCTGCAGCCTCGGCTGCACAGAATGAATGGACAGGAAGAGCTCTGTACAGAACTTTCCCTCCATTCACAAACTGAAGCATAGTAAACACAGTTATGAATAAACACAGTTTACTATGTTTTTGAATGGACAGGGTCAGTGATCGGTACAGATCACTGAATCTCCATTCAGAAAAAGAAGGGGCTGGTAAATGACTCTCGATCTTGACACATTATCCACAGCAGCCGGCGGGAGAGGAGAGGGGGGAACCTGGCAGAGCGTGGGGGGGGGGGAATCTCAGGGGAGGGGGCAGGAGAACACGCAGGGCGACAACATAAAGAAGCTGGCTAGAAGGAGCTCCAGGGGCACCAATCTCACAATTTTTCTCCTGCAGCCGCTGAATGTCAGCTTCTCCTCCTCTCCCTCCCGCAGGGGCCCCCTGAAGTATGGAGCCGGGTCGCATTTGCAACCTTTGCGACCCCTGTAGGTACAACCCAGATCAGACTCTAATACCTTGGTGTCCAACCTACGGGCCACGTGTGCCCCTTTCCACTCATTGTGAAGCCATATAGGGAGTTTAGTGCTTACTCAAGCCAGTAAAGGAAAATATTTCTTAGGAAGCCGCCTGGTAGTCAACAATTTGGTTTACTTATTTCATTTTCTTACTTTTTCTGTGTTGTCCATCCTAATGCTCTTTTTATGTTTGTAGGGTAGGGTCAAGGTGACAGGGTTGTCATCACGTCCTCCATGTTCCCCTCCTCCATGGGCGCCAAGTGTGGGTCATATAGGAGGCCTACCCCAGGGTGGGTTTTTTGGGCTACGCTAGGCACCTGTAACAGGATCACTTTACTACACATTGGGGATTTTTACTTTTCGACCTGGACAGATGACTATACATGAACGAACTCCAGTAAACTCTGGGGCCCCTGTGACTATGTATACCCTGAGGGACACTCTGAGCCTTGCCCACTTCCAACCGTGCAGTGTATCTCCACTTCCTCACTTCCTGTAACAGTATGGGGTCCCACCGTGCACCCAGCGCGGACTCTATGCATGCAGTCAACTTCACTTAACACTTTCTCTTCAGAATGAGGGCCTCTGCTGCCTGAGTCTGCTTCTGTTACTATGGGAGATGGACTGCTCACGGAGAGAGCCCCAACAACAACTCTCTTCGCTGCGAGAGGCTGTCCTACCTGTCACATGTACACGCTTCACAACAGGCTGCTTGGTAAACCTCCGATACCCTTGGTAACCACTTGCATCTTTTGCACTGTAGGAACTCTTTGTACTAAGGTCTTCATACCCAGAAGTAATTTAGTGACCTGAGCTGTAGAAATATGCTGGCTACTTGCATTACACCTCTTGAGTATCTTCAGACAAGGTGGGAACAAGGTTTCAAAAGCTTTACTTGGAAAAGTGCAAGAATATCACAAAGTCCAAACATGCGAGAACCACCCTTTCCCTTCATCCCTACTCCTAACTAAGGCTACGTGCTGCCCCAGCATACCTGAAAAGGCAGAGGCCTTGTATAATAAAGGGGATCCATCAATGACATTCCTCAGTGGCTGGAATGAACCCCCGATACTGATGACCTCCTACATCAAGGCAGATGCAGAAGTTAGAAAGCTGCACTAATGAGAATGTTCTCATTTTGACTCTTACCTTAAGGCTCTCTGCTCTGGACCTTTGCCCCTCTCTTATAACACAGGATCAGTGGGTCAGACCCAAGAAAACCCGCCAAACTAAAAAACCGGGTCAAAACATTAACCCTTACCCTTTTGTCCAGGGTGTAATGATATCATGCGCTGGGACACCATTTTGTCAAAAAGCCATTTTCGTTTCAGAGCTCAGCCATGAAAGTTTAAAAGCCAAAAGGCACTCCTCCACCAGCCCCCACCTTATCCTAATTAACATTAGTATGAGAGCTTCAAAAGGAACTGTTACTTCAAACGAAAGCCTTATCTTAACAGACCCTGGCAGATGCCGGGTCATAATCAAGGCAAACCTTATCTCAGCAGGCTGGGTTGTAAATTCCACAAGCCTAATTGTTAATTAGAATGTAACACATACATGTAGCAATTTATACCTATTTCATAAATGCAGATAGGAACATGACACATTAACCAAAATTTGAATGCCAAATAAAATACCGATCGAAATAAGATCAAATATGATCACGTTCGCTCCTAGGAAAGACAAGCTAGCGGTCAGATGCCTTACGGGTCAGAGGTTATTACGAGATAACCTGTGTTTGGTGTCTATGGATGTAAAATTCAATGCCATACACTAAAGTATCAGATTCAAGAATGTAACCATTACATAATTCAAGATATGAATTCTGTTATAAATCTGTCTAAACGGGAGGTCCCTTAGCAGCTTATGCCTCCGGGGCCACCCATGGCCCCAGTGTTTATTGGTCAAGTACTTCTGGTGACACCCCCTGCGGGTCAGAGAAAAAGAGAGAAGCTGATGGAGCTCTCAGTTCTCATTTTACCATCAAAGCAGTAACATCAAGCTGGAGGACCGATCACACATGTTCAGCTTCTGAAACTAAGATACACTTGGGACTTTGAATGCAAGTATTTAATTTCTAATTCTTTATCTATTCTTCTAAATTGCTGAATTGCGTCTCTATTTCTTTGTAACCCATTTTTCTGTAAAAAATTGTGGGTTAGGTCTGCTTATGAGAAGTTTCCTATCTATGGAATGTCCTCAATGAAGAGAATAGAAATATTTCTGGTACAGATCACTTTCTCTAAGGAAGATGTGGAGAGGTGCAGCGGCAGTAAACACTCAGAGTCCAGTTTCAGAAAACAGAACTTGTATTAAAGTTAAAGCTTGGAAATTCACAATAAGCCCAGCGGAAAGGCCCCCAACTGGGAACACTGACAGGATGTAACAGCGATGTGTAGTAGAGCAGTTCTCTGATGTGCCGACAGCGTTTGTCTTGAGGGACAGAATGTGGCCTTGCCTGTCCGTGGCCAAACCCCTCTCTACCACCAGTCACTGTCCCTGACAGACGGGTGACCTGTCCCTACACTACGCACTCACTAAATGCGCACAAAGTCGGGGATCCAGAGTCTAAAATAAACTCCCGTAGTCACGTGGGGCAGTAGCATCCAATCGGATAACTTCCCAAGTGACACAAGAACCATGTTCCTCTCAACTTCCTCTCCCTCTGCAATGCTGCTGCAGTTGATCGCCACCTGCAGCGTTCATCAATAGACACAGAACAAGCTGGATAGACTGATGGACAGTTTCCCCCGTTATAATGGGGTTCCCACCATCCCTGTGCTGATTTCCGGGGTCTGTACACCTGTTGTGCCCATTATGAGGGGTTCCCTCCATCCCTGTGCTGAGTTCCTGGGTTTGCACATCCGCCGTGCCCATTATGAGGGGTTCCCACCATCCCTATGCTGAGTTCCCGGGTCTGTACACACGCTGTGCCCATTATGAGGGGTTCCCACCATCCCTATGCTAATTTCCAGGGTCTGTACACCCGCTGTGCCCATTATGAGGGATTCCCTCCATCCCTGTGCTGAGTTCCCGGGTCTGTACACCCGCTGTGCCCATTATGAGGGGTTTCCACCATCCGTGTGCTGAGTTCCTGGGTCTGTACACCTGCTGTGCCCATCTAGCTGAGCACACGCAGGGGAGATGGCATTTTAGTATTTGCAGTAGATGCTCGTGAGTCATCATGGATAGACCCTGTGTGCTCTCGATGGGTCAGTATGTCAGGTGCTCAATCAGTCTGAACCTCTAGGTGGACCAAGGATGGGGTTGACATATTCATAAATGATAACAAAGAGGAATTTAATACAGTATAGATACAAAGTTGCTGCCAGATTCATCCTATAAAAAGAAGCTTCTTAGGGTACAAAAAATGTCCTCATGACTGTGCAGAGCAGAAGACTGTCCCCATTGTAGAAGATTGTCCCCATTGTAGAAGACTGTCCCCATTGTAGAAGACTGTCCCCATTGTAGAAGATTGTCCCCATTGTAGAAGATTGTCCCCATTGTAGAAGACTGTCCCCATTGTAGAAGACTGTCCCCATTGTAGAAGACTGTCCCCATTGTAGAAGATTGTCCCCATTGTAGAAGACTGTCCCCATTGTAGAAGACTGTCCCCATTGTAGAAGACTGTCCCCATTGTAGAAGATTGTCTCCATTGTAGAAGGTCCATATGATGGATATGTGGCCAAATATATGACAGATTTGCCGTTTCTTGTGTGACAACTGAAGAATAGATGCGTGTCAGGCCGAGTCTATGGTTGTCATTGCGGTTCCTGCATTCCAGACGGACCTGACGAGGAGGAAGCGGTTTGACTCTGCAATCATCTCATCTTCCGTTCCTGCTGTGATATCAGTTCTGAAGGTCCAATAATACCATCATGGCTGCTCAGGATAAGCGCTGTCAGGCCCCGCCCCTCATACCTAATTATCACTAATAAAAGCCAGATTATGGCTGCCGCGATTGTAGATTGGGACTGAAGTTCTGGAAACACTTCCAAAGGTCCTCAATTGGATATTTGACGGTTCAGAGTTTTGGTTCTATCAAAGAAAATGGAAAAGCTTATTAGATTTAGACCGCTGCAATCCATACATGAGAGTGCAGTCCATACACGAGTCTATAAGTCTGCAGTCCATACACGAGCCAATAAGTCTGCAGTCCATACATCAGTCTATAAGTCTGGAGTCCATACATCAGTCTATAAGTCTGGAGTCCATACATCAGTCTATAAGTCTGGAGTCCATACACAAGTCTATAAGTCTGGAGTCCATACATGAGTCTATAAGTCTGCAGTCCATACATCAGTCTATAAGTCTGCAGTCCATACATCAGTCTATAAGTCTGCAGTCCATACATCAGTCTATAAGTCTGGAGTCCATACACAAGTCTATAAGTCTGGAGTCCATACACGAGTCTATAAGTCTGCAGTCCATACATCAGTCTATAAGTCTGCAGTCCATACATCAGTCTATAAGTCTGCAGTCCATACATCAGTCTATAAGTCTGCAGTCCATACATCAGTCTATAAGTCTGCAGTCCATACATCAGTCTATAAGTCTGCAGTCCATACACGAGCCAATAAGTCTGCAGTCCATACATCAGTCTATAAGTCTGCAGTCCATACATGAGTCTATAAGTCTGCAGTCCATACATCAGTCTATAAGTCTGCAGTCCATACATCAGTCTATAAGTCTGCAGTCCATACATGAGTCTAAGTCTGGAGTTATATTAGTAACCCTCTAGTACAGAATACAAAGCTTCAAGTCTGAACAGTGCTGAAGTAGAAGGATGGAGGACATACTGTAGAAGTCTCAATACCTGGTGGTGGCCCATACACAGGAAAGCCATTACAGGTTAAAGGTTGGAAAATAATAACTTATCAGACCTGAGACAGAAGGGGAAGATAAAGAGCGGAGACTGGAAGGGTACAGGATGTAAAGGGCAAAGGCAAGGGGGTAGGTGCTGGACATTGATGGGCGGCAAGGGAGGGGGGGGGGGGGTTGATAAAGGATGGAAGGAGGTGGTGGTAAAAGACAGTGGCTGGAGTTGTATATAAAAGACACACACAGGAAAGGTAAGTAATGGACAGCACCTCGAGCAGAATGTAAAGAGTCAGGAAGGGTGGATAAAGAACAGGGAGCTGTAGAGTTATGAGGTGTTGTATGTGAATGACAGAGAATGGAGGAGTAGGTATAGGACAATGGAAAGAGGAGGACAATGGCAGTAGAGGTAGGTATGGGACAATGGAAAGAGGAGAAAAATGGCAGTAGGGGTAGGTATAAGACAATGGAAAGAGAAGGTGGTAAAGGACATGACTGGAGCGGTAGGTAAAGGACATGACTGGAGCGGTAAGTAAAGGACATGACTGGAGCGGTAAGTAAAGGACATGACTGGAGCGGTAAGTATAGGACAGTGACAGGAGGGGTAGATAAAGGGCAATGACAGGAGGGTATGTAAAGTACAGACAGGAAGGGTAGGTACCGGAAAGGGACTTGAGCAGAATGTAAAGGACAGATACAGAAATGATAGATAAATTATAGTGATGGGTGGGGTAGGTAAAGAAGGATGATAAGAGGGGTAGGGTAGAGGACATATACAATAAATTAGATTTTGGAGACCCCCTTAGGGAAGACATGTGATCCCCTATGCACAGGACATGGTGCATACACGGTCAGAATTAGGATGGCGAAGCATGGAAATAATGGCAATGTTCGCACCCAATGAAGACTTTGTATATACAGCCGTGTTCTTGAGCTGATAGTAAGATATTCGATGACATAACATTTTACAATAAAGAGTATTACCCAAGAATCTATCAATAATGATCATATGAAATCCCAATGATGACCCCCCGCTACCAACTGGCCCTGGAAAAGGAACCATACCAGCACTGTCCCCTCCTGAGGAAGATCCTCCGGGTTTTTCCCAGGTGGGTCAGTCCATTCCCACTCTCTTCTCCAAGAGAACTGAGCTCTCGGCAGTCTCAGCTCCGGCTGGTCCGTGGAGATCCCCAGGACAAGGCTGTCCATGAAGGTGGGTTTTGGTTTTTTCTTTTTCCTGGAAATAAAACAAACCAATACAGGAAAAATAAAACAAATATTAGACATTCGTATAATCAGATAATTCGATGAAGATGAGATTCCAATGTGATCCCTAAACCAAGCCTTGTCCACCAATGGCTGTCTACGTTCTTAGACAACATGATGGTGGTCTGTCTCACTGGTCTTCATGCTGTCTGTAGGGGTATGAAAATCTTTCTGAACTGAGAAATTCAACACATACTTTGGCATTTCAGCACTTTGACAGCTGGAATGAAGGCTTCCATCATCTCTATACTTGGCCTTCTTCCTTGTAGGAGACCAGTCATGATCAGAAGTTCAGGAACCAATGTGTCTAGATGGGGCCTCTAATTCTTCTGGCTGACACATCTCCCTCATAAACACCAGAACACATCAGCGGGGCCGGTCTGAGGTGATATGGGTCCTCAAACTCATTATTAGAATACCCCCCATAAGCAAGCTCGTCCTTCTTACTCTCCGTGTGAACAATGAAGCCACTGAAGATGGCACTGAGACCATTGGACCTCCCCGATACAATTTCACACCTGTAACCAGAATGATACCATGTGGTCATAGGCAGTGGATTCAGATTGGTACCAGATCGGAGTCCGAGGAATCCTTAATTGCAATAAATGGTTAAAGGAGATGAAGTCACCCTGTGACTCCATCGGGGGTAGCTCCTGATCACACAGGTGGCACCCAAGGCCAGCTGGTCATTAGTTGTGTCCCACTCTGGATTTCACAAGATTGCTTTCCTGCGTGTGCAATCTTATCTGGTGTTCTCACGGCCATGATGTGTAACCTGCGATAACCTCCAGTGTACATCTTTGTTATCCTGCTGGGCAAACAAAGGGTTCATTCATCCTAAACGGACACCTCCTACCGGTCCTTCACACCCTCAGAACACAGCCAAGCTGCCAAAAATTGTGCAAGAAACGGAACACAGCGCCAGAAACAAATCAAATCATTTCATCGGACAAAGTGCAGAGATAACGGCGGCACAAAGACCAACCGTCCAAAGCAGATAGAAGATACAGAGGGGTGCAAAACAGAATAAATCATTAATAACTAAATACTTACTGGCTACTATGTCAGGCTCTGCACCAGAGGAGCTTACGCTCTAATGTCCCCTCCCCCACAGTCACATCCTTACACACAGTGGGTTCGCATTGGTGAGAAGCTGACCCTAACACTAAAGGATTACAATGGTAACCAGAGATCCACCATACTGTCCTTACTAAGATATTAATTACAAAAACAAACAATCTATCCTCCCCCTTCAGGTAGCTCTGGGGTAACACAGGACAGGAATTGCCCCGTTTCTCCAGGATAAGGTTACTTACCGGAAATAATAGAAGAGAACGGTGATCAGGGACCCCAGGAGGACACCGAGAGCGCAGGACTCCGCAATCACCACCAGCAGGAAGGCTACGGGAGACAATATACATCTCTATAACACCCCAATACACATCATTATCCCCATCACACCCCATTATAACCCATACTGAGCCATCACACCCCATTATAACTCATACTGAGCAATCACACCCCAATACACCCCTCTCTGAGCTATCATACCCCATTATAGCCCCTACTGAGCCATCACACCCCATTATAACCCATACTGAGCCATCACACCCCAATACACCCCTCTCTGACCCATCACACCCCATTATAGCCCCTACTGAGCCATCACACCCCATTATAACCCATACTGAGCCATCACACCCCAATACACCCCTCTCTGACCCATCACACCCCATTATAACCCATACTGAGCCATCACACCCCAATACACATCATTCTGACCCATCACACCCCATTATAACCCATACTGAGCCATCACACCCCATTATAACCCATACTGAGCCATCACACCCCATTATAACCCATACTGAGCCATCACACCCCAATACATGTCATTCTGACCCATCACACCCCATTATAACCCATACTGAGCCATCACACCCCATTATAACCCATACTGAGCCATCACACCCCATTATAACCCATACTGAGCCATCACACCCCAATACATGTCATTCTGACCCATCACACCCCATTATAACCCATACTGAGCCATCAAACCCCAATACATGTCATTCTGACCCATCACACCCCATTATAACCCATACTGAGCAATCACACCCCAATACACCCCTCTCTGAACAATCACACCCCATTATAACTCATACTGAGCCATCACACCCCAATACACATCATTATCCCCATCAAACCCCATTATAACCCATACTGAGCCATCAAACCCCATTATAACCCATACTGAGCCATCACACCCCAATACACCCCTCTCTGACCCATCACACCCCATTATAACCCATACTGAGCCCTCACACCCCAATACACATCATTCTGACCCATCACACCCCATTATAACCCATACTGAGCAATCACACCCCAATACACCCCTCTCTGAGCCATCACACCCCATTATAACCCCTTCTGAGCCATCACACCCCATTATAACCCCTTCTGAGCAATCACACCCCAATACACCCCTCTCTGAGCAATCACACCCCATTATAACTCATACTGAGCCATCACACCCCAATACACCCCTCTCTGACCCATCACACCCCATTATAACTCATCCTAAGCCATCACAGCCCAATATTTTCAACCCTAAGCTGTCACCCCCCCCCCCCCCCCATCCTGAGCCATAAAATCCAATTTACAGAGCATCCGGAAAGTTTTCACAGCGCTTCACTTCTTTCACATTTTGTTATCTTACAGCTTTATTCCCACATGGATTAAATTCATTATTTTTCTCAAAATTCTACAAACCCCTCCCCCATAATGACAATGTGAGAGAAGTTTGTTGGAAATCTTCGCAAATTTATTAAAAATAAAAAAATCCCATGTACATAAGTATTCACCCCCTTTGCCATGTACATAAGTATTCACACCCTTTCCCATGACACTCAGAATTGAGCTCAGGTGCATCCTGTTTGCACTGATCATCCTTGAGATGTTTCTACAACTTGATTGGAGTCCACCTGTGGTAAATTCAGGTGATTGGACATGATTTGGAAAGGCACACACCTGTCTATATAAGGTCCCACAGGTAACAGTGCATGTCAGAGCACAAACCAAGCCATGAAGTCCAAAGAATTGTCTGTAGACCTCGGAGACAGGATTGTATGGAGGCACAGATCGGGGGAAGGGTACAGAAACATTTCTGCAGCATTGAAGATCCCAATGAGCACAGTGGCCTCCATCAACTGTAAATGGAAGAAGTTTGGAACCCCCAGGACTCTTCCTAGAGCGGGCCGCCCGGCCAAACTGAGCGATCGGGGGAGGAGAGGGCCTTAGTCAGGGAGGTGACCAAGAACCCGATGGTCACTCTGACAGAGCTCCAGCATTTCTCTGTGGAGAGAGGAGAACCTTCCAGAAGAACAACCATCTCTGCAGCACTCCACCAATCAGGCCTGTATGGGAGTGGCCAGACAGAAGCAACTCCTCAGTAAAAGTCACATGACAGCCCGCCTGGAGTTTACCAAAAGGCACCTGAAGGACTCTCAGACCACGAGAAACAAAATTCTCTGCTCTGATGAAACAAAGATTGAACTCTTTGAATGGTAAGCGTCATGTCTGGAGGAAACCAGGCACCGCCCATCACCTGGCCAATACCATCCCTACTGTGAAGCATGGTGGTGGCAGCATCATGGTGTGGGGGTGTTTTTAGCAGCAGAAACTGGGAGACTAGTCAGGAAGGAGGGAAAGATGAATGCAGCAATGTACAGAGACATCCTTGATAAAAACCTTCTCCAGAGCGCTCTGGACCTCAGACTGGGGCGAAGGTTCATCTTCCAACAGGACAACAACCCTAAGCACACAGCCAAGATAACAAAGGAGTGGCTACGAGACAACTCTGTGAATGTCCTTGAGTGGCCCAGCCAGAGCCCAGACTTGAAGCCGATTGAACATCTCTGGAGAGATCTGAAAATGGCTGAGCACCGACCCTCCCCCATCCAACCTGATGGAGCTTGAGAGGTCCTGCAAAGAAGAATGGGAGAAACTTCCCAAAAATAGGAGGGCCAAGCTTGTAGCATCATACTCAGAAATACTGGAGGCTGGGATTGGTGCCAAAGGAGCTTCACCAAAGTATTGAGGAAAATAATGAATTTATCCATTTTGAAATAAGGCTGTAACATAACAACATGTGGAAAAAGTGAAGCTCTGTGAATACTTTCCGGATGCTCTATTCTCCAGCCTAAGCCATCACATTCTATTAAAAGCTACTGTATCCTGAGCCATTATACCCAATACAACCAATCCTGAGCCTTCATAACCAATACACCCCATCCTGAGCCTTCATACCCAATACACCCCATCCTGAGCCATCATACCCAATACACCCCATCCTGAGCCTTCATACCCAATACACCCCATCCTGAGCCTTCATACCCAATACACCCCATCCTGAGCCATCATACCCAATACACCCCATCCTGAGCCTTCATACCCAATACACCCCATCCTGAGCCATGGCACCCCAATACACCCCATCCTGAGCCATTATACCCAATACACCCCATCCTAAGCCATCATACCCAATACACCCCATCCTGAGCCTTCATACCCAATACAACCCATCCTGAGCCTTCATACCCAATACACCCCATCCTGAGCCTTCATACCCAATACAACCCATCCTGAGCCATCATACCCAATTCAACCCATCCTGAGCCTTCATACCCAATACACCCCATCCTGAGCCATCATACCCAATACACCCCATCCTAAGCCATCATACCCAATACACCCCATCCTGAGCCTTCATACCCAATACAACCCATCCTGAGCCTTCATACCCAATACAACCCATCCTGAGCCATCATACCCAATACACCCCATCCTGAGCCATCATACCCAATACACCCCATCCTGAGCCTTCATACCCAATACACCCCATCCTGAGCCATTATACCCAATACACCCCATCCTAAGCCATCATACCCAATACACCCCATCCTGAGCCTTCATACCCAATACAACCCATCCTGAGCCTTCATACCCAATACACCCCATCCTGAGCCTTCATACCCAATACAACCCATCCTGAGCCATCATACCCAATTCAACCCATCCTGAGCCATCATACCCAATACACCCCATTCTAAGCCATCATACCCAATACACCCCATCCTGAGCCTTCATACCCAATACAACCCATCCTGAGCCTTCATACCCAATACACCCCATCCTGAGCCATCATACCCAATACACCCCATCCTAAGCCATCATACCCAATACACCCCATCCTGAGCCTTCATACCCAATACAACCCATCCTGAGCCTTCATACCCAATACAACCCATCCTGAGCCTTCATACCCAATACAACCCATCCTGAGCCATCATACCCAATACACCCCATCCTGAGCCTTCATACCCAATACACCCCATCCTGAGCCATCATACCCAATACACCCCATCCTGAGCCTTCATACCCAATACACCCCATCCTGAGCCATTATACTGGATTGACCCCATACTGAGCCGTCATACCCAATACACCCCATCCTGAGCCATGGCACCCCAATACACCCCATCCTGAGCCTTCATACCCAATACACCCCATCCTGAGCCATCATACCCAATACACCCCATCCTGAGCCTTCATACCCAATACAACCCATCCTGAGCCTTCATACCCAATACAACCCATCCTGAGCCATCATACCCAATACAACCCATCCTGAGCCATCATACCCAATACACCCCATCCTGAGCCTCACATCCCAATACACCCCATCCTGAGCCTTCATACCCAATACACCCCATCCTGAGCCATTATACTGGATTGACCCCATACTGAGCCGTCATACCCAATACACCCCATCCTGAGCCATCATACCCAATACACCCCATCCTGAGCCATTATACTGGATTGACCCCATACTGAGCCGTCATACCCAATACACCCCATCCTGAGCCATGGCACCCCAATACACCCCATCCTGAGCCTTCATACCCAATACACCCCATCCTGAGCCATCATACCCAATACACCCCATCCTGAGCCTTCATACCCAATACAACCCATCCTGAGCCATCATACCCAATACAACCCATCCTGAGCCATCATACCCAATACACCCCATCCTGAGCCTCACATCCCAATACACCCCATCCTGAGCCTTCATACCCAATACAACCCATCCTGAGCCTTCATACCCAATACAACCCATCCTGAGCCATGGCACCCCAATACACCCCATCCTGAGCCTTCAAACCCAATACACCCCATCCTGAGCCTTCATACCCAATACACCCCATCTTGAGCCTTCATACCCAATACACCCCATCCTGAGCCATGGCACCCCAATACACCCCATCCTGAGCCTTCATACCCAATACAACCCATCCTGAGCCATCATACCCAATACACCCCATCCTGAGCCTTCATACCCAATACACCCCATCCTGAGCCTTCATACCAGATACACCCCATCCTGAGCCTTCATACCAGATACACCCCATCCTGAGCCTTCATACCAGATACACCCCATCCTGAGCCATCATACCCAATACAACCCATCCTGAGCCATCATACCCAATACAACCCATCCTGAGCCATCATACCCAATACAACCCATCCTGAGCCATCATACCCAATACAACCCATCCTGAGCCTTCATACCCAATACAACCCATCCTGAGCCTTCATACCCAATACAACCCATCCTGAGCCATCATACCCAATACACCCCATCCTGAGCCATCATACCCAATACAACCCATCCTGAGCCTTCATACCCAATACAACCCATCCTGAGCCATCATACCCAATACAACCCATCCTGAGCCTTCATACCCAATACACCCCATCCTGAGCCTTCATACCAGATACACCCCATCCTGAGCCATCATACCCAATACAACCCATCCTGAGCCTTCATACCCAATACAACCCATCCTGAGCCATCATACCCAATACACCCCATCCTGAGCCTTCATACCCAATACACCCCATCCTGAGCCTTCATACCAGATACACCCCATCCTGAGCCATCATACCCAATACAAGCCCTCCTGAGCCATCATACCCAATACACCCCATCCTGAGCCTTCATACCCAATACACCCCATCCTGAGCCTTCATACCCAATACACCCCATCCTGAGCCATCATACCCAATACACCCCATCCTGAGCCTTCATACCCAATACACACCATCCTGAGCCTTCATACCCAATACACCCCATCCTGAGCCATCATACCCAATACAACCCATCCTGAGCCATCATACCCAATACACCCCATCCTGAGCCTTCATACCCAATACACCTCATCCTGAGCCATCATACCCAATACAACCCATCCTGAGCCTTCATACCCAATACACCCCATCCTGAGCCATTATACTGGATTGACCCCATACTGAGCCGTCATACCCAATACACCCCATCCTGAGCCATGGCACCCCAATACACCCCATCCTGAGCCTTCATACCCAATGCAACCCATCCTGAGCCATCATACCCAATACAACCCATCCTGAGCCTTCATACCCAATACACCCCATCCTGAGCCTTTATACCCAATACAACCCATCCTGAGCCATCATACCCAATACACCCCATCCTGAGCCTTCATACCCAGTACAACCCATCCTGAGCCTTCATACCCAATACAACCCATCCTGAGCCTTCATACCCAATACAACCCCATCCTGAGCCATGATACCCAATACAACCCATCCTGAGCCTTCATACCCAATACAACCCCATCCTGAGCCATGATACCCAATACAACCCATCCTGAGCCTTCATACCCAATACAACCCCATCCTGAGCCATCATACCCAATACAACCCATCCTGAGCCTTCATACCCAATACAACCCATCCTGAGCCTTCATACCCAATACAACCAATCCTGAGCATTCATACCCAATACACCCCATCCTGAGCCTTCATACCCAATACACCCCATCCTGAGCCTTCATACCCAATACAACCCATCCTGAGCCATGGCACCCCAATACACCCCATCTTGAGCCTTCATACCCAATACACCCCATCCTGAGCCATGGCACCCCAATACACCCCATCCTGAGCCTTCATACCCAATACACCCCATCCTGAGCCTTCATACCCAATACAACCCATCCTGAGCCATCATACCCAATGCACCCCATCCTGAGCCATCACACCCAATACACCCCATCCTGAGCCTTCATACCCAATACAACCCATCCTGAGCCTTCATACCCAATACACCCCATCCTGAGCCATCATACCCAATACACCCCATCCTGAGCCATGGCACCCCAATACAACCCATCCTGAGCCGTCATACCCAATGCACCCCATCCTGAGCCATGGCACCTTAATAAACCCTATCCTGAGCCGTCATACCCAATACAACCCATCCTGAGCCATCATACCCAATACAACCCATCCTGAGCCTTCATACCCGATACACCCATCCTGAGCCTTCATACCCAATACACCCCATCCTGAGCCATCATACCCAATACAAGCCATCCTGAGCCATCATACCCAATACACCCCATCCTGAGCCATCATACCCGATACACCCCATCCTGAGCCTTCATACCCAATACACCCCATCCTGAGCCATTATACTGGATTGACCCCATCCTGAGCCATCATACCCAATACAACCCATCCTGAGCCATCATACCCAATACAACCCATCCTGAGCATTCATACCCAATACACCACATCCTGAGCCTTCATACCCAATACACCCCATCCTGAGCCTTCATACCCAATACACCCCATCCTGAGCCATGGCACCCCAATACACCCCATCCTGAGCCATCATACCCAATACACCCCATCCTGAGCCATCATACCCAATACAACCCATCCTGAGCATTCATACCCAATACAACTCATCCTGAGCCTTCATACCCAATACACCCCATCCTGAGCCATTATACCCAATAAACCCCATCCTGAGCCATCATACCTGATACAACTCATCCTGAGCCGTCATACCCAATGCAACCCATCCTGAGCCATGGCACCCTAATACACCCCATCCTGAGCCGTCATACCCAATACACCCCATCCTGAGCCATCATACCCAATACACCCCATCCTGAGCCGTCATACCCAATACACCCCATCCTGAGCCATGATACCCAATACAACCCATCCTGAGCATTAATACCCAATACAACCCACCCTGAGCCTTCATACCCAATACAAGCCATCCTGAGCCATTATACTGGATTGACCCCATCCTGAGCCATCATACCCAATACAATCCATCCTGAGCATTCATACCCAATACACCCCATCCTGAGCCGTCATACCCAATACACCCCATCCTGAGCCTTCATACCCAATACACCCCATCCTGAGCCTTCATACCCAATACACCCCATCCTGAGCCATGATACCCAATACAACCCATCCTGAGCCTTCATACCCAATACACCCCATCCTGAGCATTCATACCCAATACAACCCACCCTGAGCCTTCATACCCAATACAACCCATCCTGAGCCATGATACCCAATACAACCCATCCTGAGCATTCATACCCAATACAACCCACCCTGAGCCATCATACCCAATACAACCCATCCTGAGCCATTATACTGGATTGACCCCATCCTGAGCCATTATACCCAATACAACCCATCCTGAGCATTCATACCCAATACACCCCATCCTGAGCCATCATACCCAATACAACCCATCCTGAGCCATGGCACCCCAATACACCCCATCCTGAGCCATCATACCCAATACAACCCATCCTGAGCCATCATACCCAATACAACCCATCCTGAGCCTTCATACCCAATACAACCCATCCTGAGCCTTCATACCCAATACACCCCATCCTGAGCCATCATACCCAATACAACCCACCCTGAGCCTTCATACCCAATACAACCCATCCTGAGCCTTCATACCCGATACACCCATCCTGAGCCTTCATACCCAATACACCCCATCATGAGCCATCATACCCAATACACCCCATCCTGAGCCTTCATACCCAATACACCCCATCCTGAGCCATCATACCCAATATACCCCATCCTGAGCCATCATACCCAATACAACCCATCCTGAGCCTTCATACCCAATACAACCCATCCTGAGCCGTCATACCCAATACAACCCACCCTGAGCCTTCACACCCAATACAACCCACCCTGAGCCTTCATACCCAATACAACCCATCCTGAGCCTTCATACCCAATACACCCCATCCTGAGCCTTCATACCCAATACACCCCATCCTGAGCCTTCATACCCAATACACCCCATCTTGAGCCTTCATACCCAATACACCCCATCCTGAGCCATGGCACCCCAATACACCCCATCCTGAGCCTTCATACCCAATACACCCCATCCTGAGCCTTCATGCCCAATACAATCCATCCTGAGCCATCATACCCAATACACCCCATCCTGAGCCATCACACCCAATACAACTGATCCTGAGCCATCATACCCAATACACCCCATCCTGAGCCTTCATACCCAATACACCCCATCCTGAGCCATCACACCCAATACAACTCATCCTGAGCCTTCATACCCAATACACCCCATCCTGAGCCATCATACCCAATACACCCCATCCTGAGCCATGGCACCCTAATACACCCCATCCTGAGCCGTCATACCCAATACACCCCATCCTGAGCCATCATACCCAATACACCCCATCCTGAGCCTTCATACCCGATACACCCCATACTGAGCCGTCATACCCCATTATAACCTATCTGAGCCATAAAACCCTGAAATACGCCACGCTTACCATAACATCACATTCCTTTTAAAGCCATCCTCAGCCATCATACCCGATACACCCCATCCTGAGCCATCACACCCGATACACCCCATCCTGAGCCATCACACCCCAATACACCCCATCCTGAGCCTCACATCCCAATACACCCCACCCTGAGCCTCACATCCCAAAACACCCCATCCTGAGCCAAATCACCCCAGAGTACTAATCAATACCCAATAGATGGACAGTTGGATGGTACTCACCCTCTTGGCAGTTGAAGCCGCCATATCCCAGGGGGCACCTGGAAGAAAACAGTGGGAGATACAGGAGATGGTCAGTTGATGGTGGAGGAGTTTCAGTTTGTCTGAATGTATGAAGTCAGTCCATTCATAATGATGTCATACAACGTCCAGCCCTCCACACACTGCATGCAGCATTCCCAGCGCCGGTGTTAGCAGTGCTCCTCACAGTGACTGGATCAAGAAATAGTCACACTGCTGTGCAAGGCGCCATAATAAACATTTCTTGGAGTCCATACAGGGGCACAGGAATTCTGATACAGTTGGGTTATTTGGCCCCCTATAGATGGATTGTACAGTAAAAAACTAAAAGCTGTAAGCCAGCCCCCAGAATGACCCCTCCTCTACCCAGCATGCCTAGGTTTTGTGGTAAAACAGCACCCAGGGCATGAATGGAATCCCAGAGGGACCGGAGTCTTGTTCTCCTTCATTGAAGGACACAGGAATTCAGATCCAAAAGAAACATCCAACTGATAGGTTGGTGACAGCAAAAACGCTAGGGGGCGCCCTGGGAGGACTGGGAACCACTTACAGCCCAGGAACCATCCGGGGGACTAACAGTTAAATCTGAATGGATGAGGTGGGACCCCCTGCCAGATAGGGAAACCTGCCAACACGACTGAAAGGGCGACCATTGAGGGTCAACCTGACCAGAATGGGGGAGGACACTAGCAAAAAACTGAGGCATGCTGGGTAGAGGCTGGGTTATCCTGGGGCTGGCTTACAATTTTCCTGTAGGTGGCAGTACAACCTAACTGACTGAATCTACATTCCTGTGTCCCTCAATGGATGGGAACAAAAAGTGGAGAATTATGGTCACAGGGGGACTCACCTCTGGCACCGACCCTCCGTCCACCAGAATCCGCTCTCACATGCTGCAAGATGAAATCAGCACAATAAGAAAGCGTAAGATTTATATGACCCCCTCCTCCCCTCTACAGTTTGTTCTATGTGCCCTCTCCGCATACAAATCTGCCATTAACAGTGCCTTGAAAAAGTATTCACACCCCTGGAAATGTCCCACATTTTCTCATGTTACAACCAAAAACGTAAATGTATTTTATTGGGATTTTATGTGATAGACCGACACAAAGTGGCCATAATTGTGAAGTGGAAGGAAAATGATAAATGATACAAATAAAGTGTGGCTGCATTTGTATTCACCCCCCGGAGTCAATACTTTGTAGAACCGCCTTTCCCTGCAATTACAGCTGCAAGTCTTTTTGGGGGTGTCTCTACCAGCTTTGCACATCTAGAGAGGACATTTCTGCCCATTCTTCTCTGCAGAATATCTCATCTCTGTCAGATTGGATGGAGAGCGTCTGTGAACAGCAATTTTCAAGTCTTGCCACAGATTCTCAATGTGATTTAGGTCTGGACTGTGACTGGGCCATTCTAACACATGAAACCATTCCATTGTAGCTCTGGCTGGATGTTTCAGGTCGTTGTCCTGCTGGAAGGAGAACCTCCGCCCCAGTCTCAAGTCTTTTCTTCTAAGATTGTCCTGTATTTGTCTCCATCCATCTTCCCATCAGCTCTGCCCAGCTTCCCTGTCCCTGCTGAAGAAAAGCATCCCCACACCATGATGCTGCCACCACCACCATGTTTCACGGTGGGGATGGTGTGTTCAGGGTGATGTGCAGTGTTAGTTTTCCCCCACACATAGCGTTTTGCTTTTAGGCCAAAAAGTGTAATTTTGGTCTCCTCTGAGCAGAGCTCCTCCCCCCACATGTTTGCTGTGTCCCCCACATGGCTTCTCCCAAACTGCAAACAGGACTTCTTATGGCTTTCTTCCACCAATGGTTTTCTTCTTCTCACTCTTCCATAAAGGGCAGATTTGTGGAGCGCACGACTAATAGTTGTCCTGTGGACAGATTCTCCAACCTGAGCTGTGGATCTCTGCACCTCCTCCAGAGTTCCCATGGGCCTCTTGGCTGCTTCTCTGATGAATGCTCTCCTTGCCCGGCCGGTCAGTTATGGTGGACGGCCATGTCTTGGTAGGGTTGCTCGGCCGGTCAGTTTAGGTGGACGGCCATGTCTTGGTAGAGGCCCGGCCGGTCAGTTTAGGTGGACGGCCATGTCTTGGTAGAGGCCCGGCCGGTCAGTTATGGTGGACGGCCATGTCTTGGTAGGGTTGCTCGGCCGGTCAGTTTAGGTGGACGGCCATGTCTTGGTAGAGGCCCGGCCGGTCAGTTTAGGTGGACAGCCATGTCTTGGTAGGGGCCCGGCCGGTCAGTTTAGGTGGACAGCCATGTCTTGGTAGGGTTGCAGTTGTGCCATACTCTTTCCATTTTCCCATGATGGATTGAACAGCGCTCCGTGAGATGGTCAAAGTTTTGGGGTTTTTTTATAACCTAACCCTGCTTTACACTTCTCCACAACTTTATCCCTGACCTGTCTGGGGGGTTCCTTGGCCTTCATGATGCTGTTTGTTCACTAAGGATCTCTAACAAACCTCCGAGGGCTTCACAGAACAGCTGTATTTATACTGAGATTACATTACACACAGGTGGACTCTATTTACTAATTAGGTGACTTCTGAAGGCAATTGGTTCCTCTAGATTTTAGTTAGGGGTATCAGAGTAAAGGGGGGTAAATACAAATGCCCCCCCCCCACACACACACACACACACACTTTTCACAGATTTATTTGTATCATTTATCATTTTCCTTCCACTTCACAATTATGGCCACTTTGTGTCGGTCTATCACATAAAATCCCAATAAAATACATTTACGTTTTTGGTTGTAACATGACAAAGTGTGGGAAATTTCAAGGGGTGTGAATACTTTTTCAAGGCGCTATATGTGTAATAAAATGTTGGAGAATCTCTTTATCCTGAGAACGTAGGAAGACATGAGCCAATCAAACCCAAGCACGTCAGCTGACCTCAATAATCTCACTGCCATTGGCCTCCTCCAGTGTCACCTACAGCTTCACTGGGGTCCCCCACCAGGTGAGCCTCTCCTCTTATCATATACAGCACAACTCTCCTCCGTGTGCCTCTCTGGATTAGTTTCACTTTGGAACAAGGGCCTGACCCTTCCTGATTTCATGGTTAAGCCCCGCCTTCTACCAGCCTCCTCCCCAATGGGAAGGCCTCATTGGCCAATAAGGACACCCTCATTAGAAAAAGACGTGTCAGTGGGCAGGGCTGAGCCAGAAAGTCGGAGAAAGTCATCAGGATCAAGTAACAAAGTGAAACTTAACCAGAGAGGCTCACAGAGGAGGGATTGCAGGTAATGGCGGTGAGAACCGATTTCTGCACATAGGAGAAACTTTTGTTTTAAGATTTAATATGGAGTAAAGGTTTATCATACGTGTCCAGAGCTGTGATTCCTGGGTGGCTCCCTATGGTGTTAATGCTGCCTGCTAGTGTCCATGTAGTGAAGATATGTAGGTAGGTTCTGTCCCTAAGTGTCCCTGAAATGATAACAAGTACTGTAGGTAGGTGCTGCCTGTAACTGTCCCTGTAGTGATGATATGTAGGTAGGTACGGCCTGTAACTGTCCTTGTAGTGATGATATGTAGGTAGGTGCTGCATGTTAGTGTCCCTGTAGTGATGATACGTAGGTAGGTACTGCATGTTAGTGTCTCTGTAGTGATGATACGTAGGTAGGTGCTGCCTGTAACTGTCCTTGTAGTGATGATATGTAGGTAGGTGCTGCATGTTAGTGTCCCTGTAGTGATGATACGTAGGTAGGTACTGCATGTTAGTGTCTCTGTAGTGATGATACGTAGGTAGGTGCTGCCTGTAACTGTCCTTGTAGTGATGATATGTAGGTAGGTGCTGCCTGTAACTGTCCCTGCAGTGATGATATGTAGGTAGGTGCTGCCTGTTAGTGTCCCTGTAGTGATGATATGTAGGTAGGTACTGCCTGTTAGTGTCTCTGTAGTGATGATATGTAGGTAGGTGCTGCATGTTAGTGTCTCTGTAGTGATGATATGTAGGTAGGTGCTGCCTGTAACTGTCCCTGTAGTGATGATATGTAGGTAGGTGCCGCCTGTTAGTGTCCCTGTAGTGATGATACGTAGGTAGGTGCTGCCTGTTAGTGTCTCTGTAGTGATGATATGTAGGTAGGTGCTGCATGTTAGTGTCTCTGTAGTGATGATATGTAGGTAGGTGCTGCATGTTAGTGTCCCTGTAGTGATGATATGTAGGTAGGTGCTGCCTGTAACTGTCCCTGTAGTGATGATATGTAGGTAGGTACTGCATGTTAGTGTCCCTGTAGTGATGATATGTAGGTAGGTGCTGCCTGTAACTGTCCCTGTAGTGATGATATGTAGGTAGGTGCTGCCTGTTAGTGTCCCTGTAGTGATGATACGTAGGTAGGTACTGCATGTTAGTGTCCCTGTAGTGATGATACGTAGGTAGGTGCTGCCTGTAACTGTCCTTGTAGTGATGATATGTAGGTAGGTACTGCATGTTAGTGTCCCTGTAGTGATGATATGTAGGTAGGTGCCGCCTGTTAGTGTCCCTGTAGTGATGATACGTAGGTAGGTGCTGCCTGTAACTGTCCCTGTAGTGATGATATGTAGGTAGGTACGGCCTGTAACTGTCCCTGTAGTGATGATACGTAGGTAGGTGCTGCCTGTTAATGTCTCTGTAGTGATGATACGTAGGTAGGTGCCGCCTGTTAGTGTCCTTGTAGTGATGATATGTAGGTAGGTGCTGCATGTTAGTGTCCCTGTAGTGATGATACGTAGGTAGGTGCCGCCTGTAACTGTCCTTGTAGTGATGATATGTAGGTAGGTGCTGCATGTTAGTGTCTCTGTAGTGATGATATGTAGGTAGGTACTGCATGTTAGTGTCTCTGTAGTGATGATACGTAGGTAGGTACTGCATGTTAGTGTCTCTGTAGTGATGATATGTAGGTAGGTGCTGCATGTTAGTGTCTCTGTAGTGATGATATGTAGGTAGGTACTGCATGTTAGTGTCCCTGTAGTGATGATATGTAGGTAGGTACTGCATGTTAGTGTCTCTGTAGTGATGACATGTAGGTAGGTGCTGCATGTTAGTGTCCTTGTAGTGATGATATGTAGGTAGGTACTGCATGTTAGTGTCCTTGTAGTGATGATATGTAGGTAGGTGCTGCATGTTAGTGTCCCTGTAGTGATGATACGTAGGTAGGTGCCGCCTGTAACTGTCCTTGTAGTGATGATATGTAGGTAGGTGCTGCATGTTAGTGTCTCTGTAGTGATGATATGTAGGTAGGTACTGCATGTTAGTGTCTCTGTAGTGATGATACGTAGGTAGGTACTGCATGTTAGTGTCTCTGTAGTGATGATATGTAGGTAGGTGCTGCATGTTAGTGTCTCTGTAGTGATGATATGTAGGTAGGTACTGCATGTTAGTGTCCCTGTAGTGATGATATGTAGGTAGGTACTGCATGTTAGTGTCTCTGTAGTGATGACATGTAGGTAGGTGCTGCATGTTAGTGTCTCTGTAGTGATGATATGTAGGTAGGTACTGCATGTTAGTGTCTCTGTAGTGATGATACGTAGGTAGGTACTGCATGTTAGTGTCCCTGTAGTGATGATATGTAGGTAGGTACTGCATGTTAGTGTCCCTGTAGTGATGATATGTAGGTAGGTACTGCATGTTAGTGTCTCTGTAGTGATGACATGTAGGTAGGTGCTGCATGTTAGTGTCTCTGTAGTGATGATATGTAGGTAGGTACTGCATGTTAGTGTCTCTGTAGTGATGACATGTAGGTAGGTGCTGCATGTTAGTGTCCAGCACTCACCTCTACACGAGCGGTCACTGGGGTCGAATTTATAATATCCATTCTGGCACTTGCAGGTCACTAGCCCGGCGTGGCTCTGACAGTCGCTGGAGGAGGAGTCACATAACGCAAAATCACACAGACTGAGACCTGCGGGAGAGAGACGGAGAGATGAGACAGCGGAGGGTGACATCAGATATGGGGGGCCAACCATGAGAGAAGGGAGATACTGGGCTGTGTATGAAGGACTACCATGAAAGAGAGAAGATACTGGGCCATGTCTGAGGGACCTACCATTAGATAGGGGAGATATTGGGCCATGTATCAAGGGCCCACCAGGAAAGACAAAATATACTGGGCCATGGCTGAAGGAGCTACCATGAAAGAGAGAAGATAAGGGGCTGTTACTGATGGACCTACCATAAGATAGGGGAGATATTTGGCCGTATATGAAGGAACTACAAGGAAAGAGAGAATATACTGGACCATGTCTGAAGGACCTACAGAAACATGAGATAGCAGAGATACAGGACTGTGTCTGAAGGACCTACCATAAAAGAGAGAAGATACTGGGCCATATCTGAAGAACCTACCATTAGATAGGAGAGATACTGGGCTGTGTCCGAAGGACCTACAATGAAAGGGAGAATATACTGGGTCATGCTTGATGGACCCACCATGAGATGAGATAGGGGAGATACTGGGACTGTGTCAGAATGGCCAACCATGAGAGATGGGAGACAACCGGGCTGTGCCTGAGGAGTCAGCCATTTCAGAGAGGCGATACTGGGCTGTACCTGAGGGGCCAACCATAAGATAGGGGAGATACTGGGCAGTGTCTGAAGGACCTACCATGAAAGAGAGAAGATATTGGGCCAGGTCTGAAGTGCCTACCATAAGATAGGGGAGATATTGGGCCGTGTATTAAGGACCTACCAGGAAAGAGAGAAGATACTGGACCATGTTTCAAAGACCTAACATGAGATAGCGGAGATACTGGGCTGTGTCTGAAGGACCTACCACAAAAGAGAAGATACTGGGCCATATCTGAGGGACCTACCATGAAAGAGAGAAGATACTGGGCCATGTCTGAAGAACCTACTATGAAAGAAAGGATATACTTGGTCATGCTTGAAGGACCTACTATGCGATAGGGGAGATACTGGGGCTGTGTCAGAAGGGCCAACCATGAGAGATGGGAGACAACTGAGCTAAGTCTGAGAAGTCAGATATTTCAGAGAGACGATACTGGGCTGTACCTAAGGGGCCAACCATTAGATAGGGGAGATACTGGGGCTGTGTCAGAAGGGCCAACCATGAGAGATAGGAGACAACTGAGCTAAGTCTGAGAAGTCAGATATTTCAGAGAGACAATACTGGGCTGTACCTAAGGGGCCAACCATTAGATAGGGGAGATACTGGGCTGTGTCCGAAGGACCTAAAATGAAATAGAGGAGATACTGGGCTGAGTCTGAAGGACCTAACATGAGATAGGGAAGATACAGAGGCTGTGTCAGAAGGGCCAACCATGAAAGAGAGAATATACTGGGTCATGCCTGAAGGACCAACCATGAAAGGGAAGATACTGGGACTGTGTCACAAGGGCCAACCATGAGAGATGGGAGACAACTGGTCTGTGTCTGAGGAGTCAGCCAGTTCAGAGAGACGATACTGGGCTGTGTCTGAAGGACCAACCATGAGAGATGGGTGACACTGGGCTGTGTCCGCTATGGGTAGGAAGATGTTATCTGTAACTGCACTACAGCTTTAAATCCATGCCCTTTGTCTACTGCCATAGGATAGACTCCGGCCTTCAGCTTCCATTCCCTATAGCTCTGTTCTATGACAGACTGTAGACTGCCAGAGTCTGGAAATTTCTGGAAGCTTTTCACTGTACCGGACTTTATCTACATTAGACAAGTGCAGAATTTATTCTATTCGAATTTCGAATATTAGAAGATGGTTATATTCTTTCTATTCCATTCTATTCTATTTTTTTATTTTCTATTCTGTTCTTTTCTTTTCTATTATATTCTATTATTTTCTATTCTATTCTAATCGTTTTATTTATATTCTAATTCAAAATTATTCTGTTCCAATTTCAGAAAATGGTTATATTGTTATATTCTTTTTATTTTATTATTTTCTTGTCTATTATTTTATTTTCTATTTTATTCTTAGAAAATAAAATAATAGAATAGAAAAGAATATTAGGGATTCACGTTTTGTCTGAAATTTCATTATTTCGGATTTATTTAAGTTCATTACTATTGTAATTCGAAAATTCGGATACATCCGAAATTCTGAAAAATGAAAAATTTGTCCCAATTTTAATTCGTAACGAAACAAGCTTTGGAACAGGGGCCTGACCCTTCCTGATTTCATGGTTAAGCCCCGCCTTCTACCAGCCTCCTCCCCAATGGGAAGGCCTCATTGGCTAACCTACATTGGGTGCCTGAGATTGTTCATCAGGCTCCATCTCTTAGTATAAAGAAAAGGGAATCTCCAGCTGCAACTTGGTTTTCGGTTTTAGATGGAGTGTAGAAGGGTTGGACCCTCTGTCAGAGTTTTATTCAATAAATTTGTGGGGTTCCCAAAATGCGTCAACTGACTGAGATCCATCTGTGCCATGACTGCCCGAGTTTATGGGAGGTCTACCGAGGCACCACTACCTTCCCTGACCTCTGACCCCACCACGTCTCATTCCTCACTGACCCCCCACTCCAGGCACCACCTACTGTATACCAAAGTGGTCGGGGAGCCCCAACATGTTTCATAGATCCTCCCACATCTTACTCTGGTAGATCTCTGTTCCAAGAAGGGAGATACAGGAGCCATTCCCCTCCTCACACCGCAGTGCCGAGACTGTCAGTTCTTCCCGCAGAACCTCCTCGGTGATCTCATGCAGCATGGAGAAGGAGTGGACGATGGTCACGTGTCCCTCGCTGGGTCTACCAGAATGACAAACCAGAAAACCATGACATACAAGAAGGGGAAGGACAGGTCCACAAATGATTACAGAGGACACCTGCAGGACATGTCCATACAATGACATGGAGAACCTGGAGGACAGGCAAATATAACGACACATGACTGCTGTCAGGACACGTATGGAATCCACACGCAACATATAGACACACTGATAATACTGATATGAACAATGGCGATATGTTCACAACACAAGGTAGAAGCCAACTGAATCTAGATGTTCACATGAAATAAAAAAAACACAGAGCACCAAACAATCCCCTAAAGTTACCTTTTCATCAGGGCTCAGGCTTAATACCAGAGCTGTTTTTACATGGACTCTATGGAGGACTCTATGGAGGACTCTATGGAGGACTCGATGGAGGACTCGATGGAGGACTCGATGGAGGACTCTATGGAGGACTCGATGGAGGACTCTATGGAGGATTCTATGAAGGACTCTATGAAGGATTCTATGGAGGATTCTATGGAGGATTCTATGGAGGACTCGATGGAGGACTCTATGGAGGACTCTATGGAGGACTCTATGGAGGACTCTATGGAGGACTCTATGAAGGATTCTATGAAGGACTCTATGAAGGACTCTATGAAGGACTCGATGGAGGACTCGATGGAGGACTCGATGGAGGACTCTATGAAGGATTCTATGGAGGACTCTATGGAGGATTCTATGGAGGACTCTATGGAGGACTCTATGGAGGATTCTATGAAGGACTCTATGAAGGACTCTATGAAGGACTCGATGGAGGACTCGATGGAGGACTCTATGAAGGATTCTATGGAGGACTCTATGAAGGATTCTATGGAGGACTCTATGGAGGACTCTATGGAGGATTCTATGGAGGACTCTATGGAGGACTCGATGTCCCGGAGTACATTCTCTATCAGATGAAGTAACCATGCCGACTCCATTGACTTGTAAAGGATTCCGGTATCAGGAGTGCTGATTCGGTTGCTGGAACATATTTAAATAACAATGGAACAACACTTCTGATACCGGGATCTCCATTACAAGTCAACTGAGAGGACACAGCTATTTCTTCTGACAGAGATCTTCCTCCAAGAGGTTCTACAGAGTCCATTTAACAATTTCTGACATCAGGCGCTGATGAAGGGGGGATTCCAGGCCATTGAAATGTGGTGGCCACCATTCTTCTTCCTCCTATCAACTACACAATGATTATGGACATTGCAGATGATTGGCTTGTTTTTTTTATTTCATGTGGAATAAACCCATGTGATGTGTCTTGTGGTCGGCCTCTTCGGGAACCGGACTCTATGGTTAGACTAAGCTTTGTACAATATACTAAGCCCTCCATTCATCTCCTTAGGAAGCGGACACACGGTCTATATAATGTGTTCAGAACGAGAGCTTCTCCCACCACTGTTGCAGCGCCATTGTTACTCTTTTGACCTTTTATGGTTATTGATGCCGGTGACCTTTAAACTCAGCAGTTGTAGGTGATATGGATATGGATTCGGTGGAGTTGAGCAAAGAAGGTTGAATATAAAGTGTAATGAACCAAAAAAAAAAAAAAAAAACTTGTTACATTTTAACACTACGGTGTTGTGAGACTGTGTCCTGTCCCTCGTGTCCTCTCTCCCCATCCCTTATATCCTGTCCCTCGTGTCCTCTCTCCCCATCCCTTATATCCTGTCCCTCGTGTCCTCTCTCCCCATCCCTTATATCCTGTCCCTCGTGTCCTCTCTCCCCATCCCTTATATCCTGTCCCTCGTGTCCTCTCTCCCCATCCCTTATATCCTGTCCCTTATGTCTGATATTCCATGTTCTGCCCCCATATCCTCTCCCTTGTACCCAGTCCCCTAGCATTCTGTCCCTCATGACCAGTCTCCTGTCCTTCATGTTCTGTCCCTCCATATCCTGAGCCTCATGTCCTGTCCCCCTGTCCCTGATATCCTGTCCCCTGTATTCTGTACTGTACCTTATTCTCTGTCCCCCATATCCTGACCCTCATGTCCATTTCCCTCATTCCTCATGTCCTGTCCCGCATCCTTCATTTCCTTTCCACCCGTCCTTCATTTCCTGCCCCCCAAATGCTGTCCCCTCATGTCCTGTCCCTTGTGTCCCCAGCATTCTGTTCCTCATTACCCATCTCCAAACCCTCATGCCCATTCCTCCATCACCTATCATGTCCTCCAGCATTCTGTCCCTCATGTCCATTCCCACTATCCCTCATGTCCTGTATCCCATGTCCGGCCCCCACCCCCCCCCCCTCCATCCCTCATGTCCATTTCCTCCTTCCCTTATGTTCTGTCCCCGCATCCCTCATCTTCTGTCCCCCATATCCTCTCCCTTTGTGTCCTGTCCCCCAGCATTCCGCTCCTCATGATCAATCTCTTGTCCCTCATCTCCTGTCCCCTGGTTTCCTGACCCTTATGTCCTTTCCCTATTTCCTGTTCCTCGTGTCCTGTCCCCCATCCTTCATGTCCTGTCCCCCATCCTTCATGTCCTGTCCCCCATCCTTCATGTCCTGTCCCTCATCCTTCATGTCCTGTCCCCCATCCTTCACGCCCTGTCCCCCATCCTTCATGCCCTGTCCCCCATCCCTCATGTCCTGTCCCCCATCCTTCATGCCCTGTCCCCCATCCCTCATGTCCTGTCCCCCATCCTTCATGTCCTGTCCCCCATCCTTCATGCCCTGTCCCCCATCCTTCATGTCCTGTCCCCCATCCCTCATGTCCTGTCCCCCATCCCTCATGTCCTGTCCCCCATCCTTCATGTCCTGTCCCCCATCCTTCATGCCCTGTCCCCCATCCTTCATGCCCTGTCCCCCATCCTTCATGTCCTGTCCCCCATCCTTCATGTCCTGTCCCTCATCCTTCATGCCCTGTCCCCCATCCTTCATGCCCTGTCCCCCATCCCTCATGTCTTGTCCCCCATCCTTCATGTCCTGTCCCCCATCCTTCATGCCCTGTCCCCCATCCTTCATGCCCTGTCCCCCATCCTTCATGTCCTGTCCCCCATCCCTCATGTCCTGTCCCCCATCCTTCATGTCCTGTCCCCCATCCTTCATGTCCTGTCCCCCATCCTTCATGCCCTGTCCCCCATCCTTCATGCCCTGTCCCCCATCCTTCATGTCCTGTCCCCCATCCTTCATGCCCTGTCCCCCATCCTTCATGTCCTGTCCCCCATCCTTCATGCCCTGTCCCCCATCCTTCGTGCCCTGTCCCCCATCCTTCGTGCCCTGTCCCCCATCCTTCATGCCCTGTCCCCCATCCCTCATGTCCTGTCCCCCATCCTTCATGTCCTGTCCCCCATCCTTCATGCCCTGTCCCCCATCCTTCGTACCCTGTCCCCCATCCTTCATGCCCTGTCCCCCATCCTGCATGTCCTGTCCCCCATCCTGCATGTCCTGTCCCCCATCCTTCATGTCCTGTCCTTCATGTCTTGTCCCCTGGTATCCTGACCCTCATGCCCTGTCCCCCATTTCCTGTCCCTCATGTCCTTTCCCCCATTTCCTGTCCCCCATTTCCTGTCCCTCATGTCCTGTCCCCCATTTCCTGTCCCTCATGTCCTTTCCCCCATTTCCTGTCCCTCATGTCCTTTCCCCCATTTCCTGTCCCTCATGTCCTTTCCCCCATTTCCTGTTCCTCATGTCCTGTCCCCCATTTCCTGTCCCTCACGTCCTGTCCCCCATTTCCTGTCCCTTATGTCCTGTCCCCATTCCTTCATGTCCTGTCCCTCATGTCTTGTCCCCTGGTATCCTGACCCTCATGCCGTGTCCCCCATTTCCTGTCCCTCATGCCCTGTCCCCCATTTCCTGTCCCCCATTTCCTGTCCCCCATTTCCTGTCCCTCATCTCCTGTCCCCCAGCCTTCATCTCCTGTCCCTCATGCCCTGTCCCCTGGTTTCCGGCCCTCCTTGTCCTGTCCCTCATGTCCTATCCCCCCCCGGTCACTTATGTCCTGTCCCCACTATTGTGTCCTATCCCGCCATATCCTCTCCCTACATTTGTCATGTCCTGTCCCCCATGCCCCCTCCCTTGGGTGCTGTGCTGAGTACCTACTGTAATGCCATTTTGGTGAAACGCGTTGGTGATTGGTGTGTTGGGTGGACATAGAATCTATGCATTCTCTTTGAATTTCATGGAATAAAACAACATAAAGAAGATAAGATGGACGGAGACTCCGGCCTTTTTGTTTTTTTTTTTTTCAATTTATTTTGTATTTTAAAAAAGTAAAGTAAAAAAAGAAAAAGAAAACAGAAAGTCTCCTGACCCAGAAACAGAACTTCAGAGACTGGGGGTCCCAGCTCTGAGCTCCCATCCCCCGCACACACTCTACTCACTGCAGGCTGGTCACCGATGTGGACAGATATCCCCGAACATTTCCGAAAACACCGCCAAACTGCAAGAGAAATACCCGTTAAAATGTATACGGGACCCCGGGGTCTCCCCCATATAATATATACAGTGATGGGAGGGGACCAGCATGGAAAACCTTCAGTTATCACTCTTCTCTTACAGCGCTGCAGTCCAGGGTTCAATTCTCACCAGAGACAGATCTACATGGAATTTCCTTCCCGTGTGCGGGAAACGTCTGCTCAGAAAATGAAATAAAGATAGAGAATTCTAGAACTACCCGGGTGTGTCCGCCATGGAATATGTCAGAGCTATATAGATGTATCTAATGAGATTCTCCCTATAGCTGCTTAGATACACATTTCTCATTACAAACCCAACAGACACACAAAGGGTTAATCTGGAGTTTTCATGTAACAATTCCATCCATTCCACTGATCACTGCTTCTATTACTGAGCAAACACTGCCATCTACTGGTGGAGGAGAGTCACTGCTTCAATTACTGAGCAAACACTGCCATCTACTGGTGGAGGAGAGTCACTGCTTCAATTACTGAGCAAACACTGCCATCTACTGGTGGAGGAGAGTCACTGCTTCAATTACTGAGCAAACACTGCCATCTACTGGTGGAGGAGAGTCACTGCTTCAATTACTGAGCAAACACTGCCATCTACTGGTGGAGGAGAGTCACTGCTTCAATTACTGAGCAAACACTGCCATCTACTGGTGGAGGAGAGTCAGTGCTTCAATTACTGAGCAAACACTGCCATCTACTGGTGGAGGAGAGTCACTGCTTCAATTACTGAGCAAACACTGCCATCTACTGGTGGAGGAGAGTCAGTGCTTCAATTACTGAGCAAACACTGCCATCTACTGGTGGAGGAGAGTCACTGCTTCAATTACTGAGCAAACACTGCCATCTACTGGTGGAGGAGAGTCACTGCTTCTATTACTGAGCAAACACTGCCATCTACTGGTGGAGGAGAGTCACTGCTTCAATTACTGAGAAAACACTGCCATCTACTGGTGGAGGACAGTCGCTGCTTTTATTACTGAGCAAACACTGCCATCTACTGGTGAAGGAGAGTCGCTGCATCAATTACTGAGCAAACACTGCCATCTACAGGGGTGGAGGAGAGTCACTGCTTCTATTACTGAGCAAACACTGCCATCTACTGGTGGAGGAGAGTCACTGCTTCAATTACTGAGCAAACACTGCCATCTACAGGGGTGGAGGAGAGTCACTGCTTCTATTACTGAGCAAACACTGCCATCTACTGGTGGAGGAGAGTAACTGCTTCAATTACTGAGCAAACACTGCCATCTACTGGTGGAGGAGAGTCACTGCTTCTATTACTGAGCAAACACTGCCATCTACTGGTGGAGGAGAGTCACTACTTCTATTACTGAGCAAACACTGCCATCTACTGGTGGAGGAGAGTCACTGCTTTAATTAGTGAGCAAACACTGCCATCTACTGCTGGAGGGGAGTCAGTGCTTCTATTACTGAGCAAACACTGCCATCTACTGGTGGAGGAAAGTCACTGCATCAATTACTGAGCAAACACTGCCATCTACTGGTGGAGGGGAGTCAGTGCTTCTATTACTGAGCAAACACTGCCATCTACTGGTGGAGGAGAGTCACTGCTTCTATTACTGAGCAAACACTGCCATCTACTGGTGGAGGAGAGTCAGTGCTTCTATTACTGAGCAAACACTGCCATCTACTGGTGGAGGACAGTCGCTGCTTCTATTACTGAGCAAACACTGCCATCTACTGGTGGAGGAGAGTCGCTGCATCAATTACTGAGCAAACACTGCCATCTACAGGTGGAGGGAGGTCACTGCTTCTATTACTGAGCAAACACTGCCATCTACTGGTGGAGGAGAGTCACTACTTCTATTACTGAGCAAACACTGCCATCTACTGGTGGAGGACAGTCGCTGCTTCTATTACTGAGCAAACACTGCCATCTACTGGTGGAGGAGAGTCGCTGCATCAATTACTGAGCAAACACTGCCATCTACAGGTGGAGGGAGGTCACTGCTTCTATTACTGAGCAAACACTGCCATCTACTGGTGGAGGAGAGTCACTACTTCTATTACTGAGCAAACACTGCCATCTACTGGTGGAGGAGAGTCGCTGCTTTAATTAGTGAGCAAACACTGCCATCTACTGGTGGAGGAGAGTCACTGCTTCTATTATTGAGCAAACACTGCCATCTACAGGTGGAGGGAAGTCAGTGCAGCCAAAACTAAACTGTGTGTGTAGCGCTGCAGTATATGTCAGAGCTATATAATGTATAATAATAATAGTGTGTGACTGTGGGGGGAGGGGACATTAGAGTGTAAGCTCCTGTGGTACAGAGACTGATGTGACTGTGGGGGAGGGGACATTAGAGTGTAAGCTCCTCTGGTACAGAGACTGATGTGACTGTGGGGGAGGGGATATTAGAGTGTAAGCTCCTGGAGTACAGAGACTGATGTGACTGTGGGGGAGGGGACATTAGAGTGTAAGCTCCTCTGGTACAGAGACTGATGTGACTGTGGGGGAGGGGACATTAGAGTGTAAGCTCCTGGAGTACAGAGACTGATGTGACTGTGGGGGAGGGGACATTAGAGTGTAAGCTCCTCTGGTACAGAGACTGATGTGACTGTGGGGGAGGGGACATTAGAGTGTAAGCTCCTCTGGTACAGAGACTGATGTGACTGTGGGGGAGGGGAAATTAGAGTGTAAGCTCCTCTGGTACAGAGACTGATGTGACTGTGGGGGAGGGGACATTAGAGTGTAAGCTTCTCTGGTACAGAGACTGGTGTGACTGTGGGGGAGGGGACATTAGAGTGTAAGCTCCTGTGGTACAGAGACTGATGTGACTGTGGGGGAGGGGACATTAGAGTGTAAGCTCCTCTGGTACTGAGACTGATGTGACTGTGGGGGAGGGGACATTAGAGTGTAAGCTCCTCTGGTACAGAGACTGATGTGACTGTGGGGGGGGGGGACATTAGAGTGTAAGCTCCTCTGGTACTGAGACTGATGTGACTGTGGGGAGGGGACATTAGAGTGTAAGCTCCTCTGGTACAGAGAGTGATGTGACTGTGGGGGAGGGGACATTAGAGTGTAAGCTCCTCTGGTACAGAGACTGATGTGACTGTGGGGGGAGGGGACATTAGAGTGTAAGCTCCCCTGGTTCAGACACGGGTGTGAATGTGGGGGAGGGGATATTGACACTCACCAGATTGATCACCTCCTGGGACATCGGTGCCTCTGGTTGGCTGTCTCCTCGGATTGGCCGGTGTGTGGAGTGCAGGGCGGAGAGGGCGAGTCGGGCTGGGAATGTTCTGGCTTTCAGGAAACACAGAGAAATGTTACAATTTATGGGAGGAGCATGCTGAGCCTCCATAATTGAAAAAACTAAAAATCCAATGAATGGAGGGGGCGGAGCCAGGGACAGTCAGGCTGAGGAGGAAAGGGCTAGATGATGCTGAATGTCCTCCAGCTAGGAAATGGGGGCAGGGCTTTATCTGGGTTGCTGCAGCTTCTAATGCACATGATGAGAAGCTCGCAGTGTGCGGTGAAATCAGAGGAAGGCGTTTCAGTGCAGGGGGAGGAGTCGGCTGCATGAACATTCCTTGTATTCTCTGTAATAGATCCTCGGCTCCATCTAGTGGGCAGAATATGGTATAGATATCTGAGACGCACCAAGCAGAGTATTCTGTATTCTGGCCACTAGATGGAGCCGAGGATTTAGAGGAACTTTCATCCAGCCTGCAGGAAGGTGGGTGTGGCTTTCGTCCAGCGAAGGTCCTATAAATAGACCCCAAGACTCCGCCTCACAAAAAGCAGCTTTGTCAGCTTGTCCATCAGAGGCTCCGCCCCAGAGCCAATGAACAGAACTCAGGGGCGGGCTCAAGGGGGTCCTATTATAAAATACATTTCTCAGTCTGTGCTCCTCAGAATTTACAGTATCTGACAAAAGTAAGTACACCCCTCATATTTTATTCTATCTTTTCATGTGACAACACTGAAGAAATGAGACTTTGCTACAATGTAAAGTAGTGAGTGTACAGCTTGTATAACAGTGTAAATTTACTGTCCCCTCAAAATAACTCAACACACAGCCATTAATGTCTAAACCGCTGGCAACAAAAGTCAGTACACCCCTAAGTGACAATGTCTAAATTGGGCCCAAAGTGTCAATATTTTGTGTGGCCGCCATTATTTTCCCGCACTGCCTTAACCCTCTTGGGCATGGAGTTCACCAGAGCTTCACAGGTTGTCACTGGAGTCCTCTTCCCCTCCTCCATGATGACATCACAGAGCTGGTGGATGTTAGAGACCTTCCCCTCCTCCACCTTCCGTTTGAGGATCCCCCACAGATGCTCAATAGGGTTTAGGTCTGGAGACGCTTGGCCAGTCCATCACCTTTACCCTCAGCTTCTTTAGCAAGGCAGTGGTCGTCTTGGAGGTGTTTGGGGTCGTTATGTTGGAATACTGCCCTGCCCCCCAGTCTCTGAAGGGAGGGGATCATGCTCTGCTTCAGTATGTCACAGTACATGTTGGCATTCATGGTTCCCTCAATGATCTGTATCTCCCCAGTGCCGGCAGCACTCATGCAGCCCCAGACCATGACACTCCCACCACCATGCCTGACTGTAGGAAGACACACTTGTCTTTGTACTCCTCACCTGGTTGCCCCCACACACGCCTGACACCATCTGACACCAAATAAGTTTATCTTGGTCTCATCAGAGCACAGGAGATGGTTCCAGTAATCCATGTCCTTAGTCTGCTGGTCTTCAGCAAACTGTTTGCAGGCTTTCTTGTCCATCATCTTTAGAAGAGGCTTCCTTCTGGGATGACAGCCATGCAGACCAATTTGATGCAGTGTGCGGGGTATGGTCTGAGCACTGACAGGCTGACCCCTCCCCCACCCCTTCAACCTCTGCAGCAATGCTGGCAGCACTCATACGTCTATTTCCCAAAGACAACCTCTGGATATGAAGCTGAGCAGGTGCACTCAACTTCTTTGGTGGACCATGGTGAGGACTGTTCTGAGTTGAACCTGTCCAGTTAAACCGCTGTATGGTCTTGGCCACCGTGCTGCAGCTCAGTTTCAGGGTCTTGGCAATCTTCTTATAGCCTAGGCCATCTTTATGTAGAGCAACAATTCTTTTTTTCCAGATCCTCAGAGAGTTCTTTGCCATGAGGTGCCATGTTGAACTTCCAGTGACCAGTATGAGAGAGTGAGAGCGATAACACCAAATTTAACACACCTGCCCCCCATTCACACCTGAGACCTTGTAACACTAACGAGTCACATGACACCTGGGAGGGAAAATGGCTAATTGGGCCCAATTTGGACATTGTCACTTAGGGGTGTACTGACTTTTGTTGCCAGCAGTTTAGACATTAATGGCTGTGTGTTGAGTTATTTTGAGGGGACAGTAAATTTACACTGTTATACAAGCTGTACACTCACTACTTTACATTGTAGCAAAGTCTCATTTCTTCAGTGTTGTCACATGAAAAGATAGAATAAAATATTGTGAGGGGTGTACTTACTTTTGTCAGATCCTGTATATCATCATCGGCCCCATGGATCATTATGTGTAGAGGAGGAATCTCTGCGGAGCAGCAGGAAGAATCTCCTGTGCCTGATGATAGACGGACATTGCTGAGAGTCACTGAATGAAGGATGAGATGTAATAAGAATCTCATAGGATTACCTGTGACACAGCCGAGGTGCGGGTGTAAGAAGAGGCCGAGGTGACAGAGACAGCTGGGGGGCCCGGGGCCCGGTGTACAGGAGCTGAGCGGGGGGCAGTCTGTGTCCCGGAGGCAGGAGAGGAACTCTGCAATCAGAGAGAGGGAATCCTTACTATATACCGTATACAGCAACGTGTCCCCCCTCCCCCTCATATACAGCAATGTGTCCCCCCTCCCCCTCATTATATACAGCAACGTGTCCCCCCTCCCCCTCATATGCAGCAATGTGTCCCCCCTCCCCCTCATATACAGCAACGTGTCCCCCCTCCCCCTCATTATATACAGCAACGTGTCCCCCCTCCCCCTCATATGCAGCAATGTGTCCCCCCTCCCCCTCATATACAGCAACGTGTCCCCCCTCCCCCTCATTATATACAGCAATGTGTCCCCCCTCCCCCTCATTATATACAGCAATGTGTCCCCCCTCCCCCTCATTATATACAGCAACATGTCCCCCCTCCCCCTCATTATATACAGCAATGTGTCCCCCCTCCCCCTCATTATATACAGCAACATGTCCCCCCTCCCCCTCATTATATACAGCAATGTGTCCCCCCTCCCCCTCATTATATACAGCAACATGTCCCCCCCCCTCATTATATACAGCAATGTGTCCCCCCTCCCCCTCATTATATACAGCAACGTGTCCCCCCTCCCCCTCATTATATAGAGCAACGTGTCCCCCCTCCCCCTCATATACAGCAACGTGTCCCCCCTCCCCCTCATTATATACAGCAATGTGTCCCCCCTCCCCCTCATTATATACAGCAACATGTCCCGCCTTCCCCTCATTATTTACAGCAACGTGTCCCCCCTCCCCCTCATATACAGCAACGTGTCCCCCCTCCCCCTCATATACAGCAACATGCCCCCCCTCATTATATACAGCAACGTGTCCCCCCCTCATTATATACAGCAACATGCCCCCCTCATTATATACAGCAACATGCCCTACCTCATTATATACAGCAACATGTCCCCCCCTCATTATATACAGCAACGTGTCCCCCCCTCATTATATACAGCAACATATCCCCCCCTCATTATATACAGCAATGTGTCCCCCCTCCCCCTCATTATATACAGCAACGTGTCCCCCCTCCCCCTCATTATATACAGCAACGTGTCCCCCCTCCCCCTCATTATATACAGCAATGTGTCCCCCCTCCCCCTCATTATATACCGCAACATGTCCCCCCCCCCTCATTATATACAGCAACGTGTCCCCCCTCCCCCTCATTATATACAGCAACATGTCCCGCCTTCCCCTCATTATATACAGCAACGTGTCCCCCCCCCTCATTATATACAGCAACATGTCCCCCCCTCATTATATACAGCAACGTGTCCCCCCTCCCCCTCATTATATACAGCAATATGTCCCCCCTCCCCCTCATTATATACAGCAACATGTCCCGCCTTCCCCTCATTATATACAGCAATGTGTCCCCCCCCTCATTATATACAGCAACGTGTCCCCCCTCATTATAAACAGCAATATGTCCCCCCTCCCCCTCATTATATACAGCAATGTGTCCCCCATCCCCCTCATTATATACAGCAACGTGTCCCCCCTCCCCCTCATTATATACAGCAACGTGTCCCCCCCCCTCATATACAGCAACGTGTCCCCCTCCCCCTCATTATTTCCAACAATGTGCCCAACCCCCCATTATATACAGTATCTGACAGAAGTAAGTACACCCCTCCCATGTGACAACACTGAAGAAATAACACTTTGCTACAATGTAAAGTAGTGAGTGTACAGCTTGTATAACAGTGTAAATTTACTGTCCCCTCAAAATAACTCAACACACAGCCATTAATGTCTAAACCGCTGGCAACAAAAGTCAGTACACCCCTAAGTGACAATCTCCAAATTGGGCCCAATTAGCCATTTTCCCTCCCCCGGTGTCATGTGACTCGTTAGTGTTACAAGGTCTCAGGTGTGAATGGGGCAGGTGTGTTACATTTGGTGTTATCGCTCTCACTCTCTCATACTGGTCACTGGAAGTTCAACATGGCACCTCATGGCAAAGAACTCTCTGAGGATCTAAAAAAAGAATTTTTGCTCCACATAAAGATGGCCTAGGCTATAAGAAGATTGCCAAGACCCTGAAACTGAGCTGCAGCACGGTGGTCAAGACCATACAGCGGTATAACAGGACAGGTTCCACTCAGAACAGGCCTCACCATGGTCCACCAATGAAGTTGAGTGCCGTGCTCAGCGTCATATCCAGAGGTTGTCTTTGGGAAATAGACGTATGAGTGCTGCCAGCATTGCTGCAGAGGTTGAAGGGGTGGGGGAGGGGTCAGCCTGTCAGTGCTCAGACCATACCCCGCACACTGCATCAAATTGGTCTGCATGGCTGTCATCCCAGAAGGAAGCCTCTTCTAAAGATGATGGACAAGAAAGCCGGCAAACAGTTTGCTGAAGACAAGCAGACTAAGGACATGGATTACTGGAACCATCTCCTGTGCTCTGATGAGACCAAGATAAACTTATTTGGTGTCAGATGGTGTCAGGCGTGTGTGGGGGCAACCAGGTGAGGAGTACAAAGACAAGTGTGTCTTCCTACAGTCAGGCATGGTGGTGGGAGTGTCATGGTCTGGGGCTGCATGAGTGCTGCCGGCACTGGGGAGCTACAGTTCATTGAGGGAACCATGAATGCCAACATGTACTGTGACATACTGAAGCAGAGCATGATCCCCTCCCTTCAGAGACTGGGGGGCAGGGCAGTATTCCAACATAACGACCCCAAACATCTCCAAGATGACCACTGCCTTGCTAAAGAAGCTGAGGGTAAAGGTGATGGACTGGCCAAGCATCTCCAGACCTAAACCCTATTGAGCATCTGTGGGGATCCTCAAACAGAAGGTGGAGGAGGGGAAGGTCTCTAACATCCACCAGCTCTGTGATGTCATCATGGAGGAGGGGAAGAGGACTCCGGTGACAACCTGTGAAGCTCTGGTGAACTCCATGCCCAAGAGGGTTAAGGCAGTGCTGGAAAATAATGGCGGCCACACAAAATATTGACACTTTGGGCCCAATTTGGAGATTGTCACTTAGGGGTGTACTGACTTTTGTTGCCAGCGGTTTAGACATTAATGGCTGTGTGTTGAGTTATTTTGAGGGGACAGCAAATTTACACTGTTATACAAGCTGTACACTCACTACTTTACATTGTAACAAAGTCTCATTTCTTCAGTGTTGTAACATGGGAGGGGTGTACTTACTTTTGTCAGATACTGTACAGCAATGTGTCCCCCCTCCCCCTCATTATATACAGCAATGTGAGAACCTTCTTCCCTCCAGAACACTGAAGATGGGTCATGGATGGGTCTTTCAGCATGACAATGACCCAAAACATATCGCCAAGACAACAAAGGAGTGGCTCAAGAAGAAGCACATTAAGGTCATGGAGTGGCCCAGTCAGTCTCCAGACCTTCATCCTATAGAAAATTTATGGAGGGAGCTGAAACTTTGAGTTGCCAAGTGACAGCCAAGAAACCTTAAGGATTTAGAGAAGATCTGTAAAGAAGAGAGGACCAAAATCCCTCCTGAGATGTGTGCAAACCTGGGGGCCAACTACAAGAAACGTCTGACCTCTGTGCTCCCAACTACAAGAGACGTCTGACCTCTGTGCTTCCATCTACAAGAAACGTCTGACCTCTGTGCTTCCATCTACAAGAAACGTCTGACCTCTGTGCTTCCAACTACAAGAAACGTCTGACCTCTGTGCTTCCATCTACAAGAAACGTCTGACCTCTGTGCTTCCCATCTACAAGAAACGTCTGACCTCTGTGCTTCCAACTACAAGAAACGTCTGACCTCTGTGCTTCCATCTACAAGAAACGTCTGACCTCTGTGCTTCCATCTACAAGAAACGTCTGACCTCTGTGCTTCCAACTACAGGAAACGTCTGACCTCTGTGCTTCCAACTACAAGAAACGTCTGACCTCTGTGCTTCCAACTACAGGAAACGTCTGACCTCTGTGCTTCCAACTACAAGAAACGTCTGACCTCTGTGCTTCCATCTACAAGAAACGTCTGACCTCTGTGCTTCCAACTACAGGAAACGTCTGACCTCTGTGCTTCCAACAAGGGTTTCTCCACCAACTACTAAGGGGATCAAATACTTATTTTACTCACTGAACTGCAACTCCATTTATAATATTTGTATTGTGTGATTTTTCTGTATTTTTGGTTGATATTCTGTCTCTATCATATAAAATACACCTATGATAAAAATTATACACCCCCCATTACTATGTAAGTGGGCAAAATTACACAATCTGCAGGGATCAATTCATTATTTTCCCCCCCGCTATATTTATACGTTGCGGCTTGCAAGTGGTTCCCCGAGGTCGTGGATGAAGCTATCGGCTATTGTTTTATCAAGCCAGTGATTCCCATTCTCATAAAAGCGGTCCAAGCGACTAATTAGCAGCTGGATCGCTTTCAGAAGCAGCAAAAGGGGTCATCCCCTTCCCCCCATGCCACTTCTTCTGTTCTCACTACACGTTTGCCCCTGGCGTGTATGTAGCTCAACATACAGCTTAAACCTTGAATCCTAAAATTACCAGACTGTCTGTAACTTCGATCTTTATTACAATGAACAGATGATGGTCATATAAGAATAGGATGTACACAGATGCAGTGAAACTAGAAATAAACAGATAAATGAACATATAATAAGTACATGAACATAAACAAATGTCTACTGGATATACAGCTAACAATCTTTAAGCACACCAGCGATGCTGCCTCAGATAAGGATTTCCTCGGAAACGTGTGGTGCAGGCTTAGCTGACTCCCATGCGTTGTGTCCCAATGGAGAATGTAAAAAGAACTTGCAGTGGGAGGTGCAGCGAGTTCCCAGTGGTATAACAGGAAATGTTTAATACCATATAGAACACTGTCCATCAGTTGTCTTTTGCTAGAGTGGCATCTTGTGGACAATGTTGGTATTGCAAGTCCAAAGATATTTTTCCTTATAGGCTGAAGGCATGACACCACTGATTCTCGGGCTTACCGCTTTCACCGGTACATCCAAGAAACAATCTGACAGTGCGGCGGCTGGACACAGAGGTAAACAGAGACCAGATTGCCTCTCATCACCTCTATGATCTTGGAGGACCAGAGTGACATCATGATGTCACTTCCAGTCTAGAGCAACAGTAAATTTTTTATTTATTTTTTTATACCAAAAGATCTAATTTTTTTTTTTTGATCTTTTACTTTTAAAGGTAGAGGAGAGATTTAAGGTCTTATAGACTCCAGATGTCTCCATAAGGAGTACCTGTCATCCCTTATTTCTATCACAGGGGATGTTTACACTCCTTGTAATAGAAATAAAAGTAATCAAAAAAAAAAAAAAAAAATGAAAGGGACAGTGCAAAAAAAAAATAAAAAAAAAAAAAAAAAAATATGAAAGGGACAGTGCAAAAATAAAATATAAAAAAAATGAAAGGGACAGTGCAAAAATAAAATATAAAAAAAAATGAAAGGGACAGTGCAAAAATAAAAAATAAAATAAATAAAAAAAAATGAAAGGGACAGTGCAAAAATAAAATATAAAAAAAATGAAAGGGACAGTGCAAAAATAAAAAATAAAATAATTAAAAAAAAATGAAAGGGACAGTGCAAAAATAAAAAATAAAATAAATAAGAAAAAAAATATTAAAGGAACAGAGCAAAAATAAAATATAAAAAAAAATGAAAGGGACAGTGCAAAAATAAAATATAAAAAAAAAATGAAAGGGACAGTGCAAAAATAAAAAATAAAATAAATAAAAAAAAAATGAAAGGGACAGTGCAAAAATAAAATATAAAAAAAAAATGAAAGGGACAGTGCAAAAATAAAAAATAAAATAAATAAGAAAAAAAATATTAAAGGAACAGAGGAAAAATAAAAAATAAAATAAATAAGAAAAGAAAAAAAAGCAAAGCACCCATCCCTCCGTGCTCGCACACAGAAGCGAACGCATACGTAGGTCGCGCCCTCATACGTAAACGGCCACGCATGTGAGATATCGCTGTGATCGTTAGAATGAGAGCAATAATTCTATCCCTAGATCTCCCCTGTAACTCTAAACTGGTAACCTGTAGACATTTTTAAAGCGTCACCTATGGAGATTTTTAAATATCGTAGTATGGCTCCATTCCACGAACATGCGCAATTTTAACCACTTGCTTACCGGGCACTTTCCCCCCTTCCTGCCCAGGCCAATTTTCAGCTTTCAGTGCTGTCACACTTTGAATGACAATTACTCAGTCATGTAACATGCACCCATATGACATTTTATTCGCACTAAAAGCGCTTTCTTTTGGTGATATTTAATCATATAAAATTTTACAAACAGGTAATTTTTCTCCTTCACTGATGGGCACTGATGAGGCGGCACTGATGAGGCGGCACTGGTGTACACTGATCAGGAAGCACTGATGAGGCTGAACTGATGGGTGACACTGATGAGGCTGCACTGATGGGCAATGATAGGTGGCACAGAGAGGTGGCAATGATGGGCACTAATAGGTGGCACAGATGGGCACTAATAGGTGGCATTGGTGAGCACTGTTAGTTGGCATTGGTGGGCACTGATCAGGAGGCACTGATGGGCACTGATAGGTGGCATTGATGGACACTAATAGGTGGCATCAGTGGGCACTAGTTAGGTGGCATTGGTGGGCACGGATCAGGAGCCACTGATGGGCACTAATAGGTGGCACAGATGGGCACTGTTTGTTGGCATTGGTGGGCACTAATCAGGAGGCACTGATGGGCAATGATAGGTGGCACTGATAGGTGGCACCAGTGGGCACTAGTTAGGTGGCATTGGTGGGCACTGATTAATGAGGCACTGATAGGTGGCACCAGTGGGCACTAGTTAGGTGGCATTGGTGGGCACTGATCAGGAGGCACTGATAGGTGGCACTAATGGGTACTGATAGGTGGCACTAATGGGCACTGGTAGGTGGGACAGAGAGGTGGTACTGATAGGCGGCACAGATGGGCACTGATCAGGAGGCACTGATGGGCACTGACAGATGGCAATGGTGGGCACTTAGGGGACTGATGTCCCTCTAACAGAAGCCAGTTAACAGCTTTATTCACACTGAAAGGGTTTACTTCATTGGCTGGCAGCTGATCATGTGGTAGAGGACCTGATGTGATCAGCCATGTTTCAAGCACAGGGGGCGCGTGGGCACCCTCCCAGCATTTGAAGCCTACGCTGTAGCTGTCTTTCGGCCTTTGTGCGGGGGGTTAAGTGATTAAAGCGAGACATGTTAGATATCTATTTACTGATACGCTCTATTCCTCCCACTGACTCAAACAATAGGACACGATTCCTTTACTGACACCAACAATGGGGCACTATTCCTCCCACTGACACCAATGATGGGGCACTATTCCTCCCACTGACACCAATGATGGGGCACTATTCCTCCCACTGACACCAACAATGGGGCACTATTCCTCCCACTGACACCAATGATGGGGCACTATTCCTCCCACTGACACCAATGATGGGGCTCTATTCCTCCCACTGACACCAATGATGAGATACTATTCCTCCCACTGACACCAATGATGGGGCACTATTCCTCCCACTGACACCAATGATGAGATACTATTCCTCCCACTGACACCAATGAAGAGATACTATTCCTCCCACTGACACCAATGATGGGACACTATTCCTCCCACTGACACCAATGATGGGGCCCTATTCCTCCCACTGACACCAATGATTGGGCACTATTCCTCCCACAAACACCAATGATGGGGCACTATTCCTTCCACTGACACCAATGATGGGGCACTATTCCTCCCACTGACACCAATGATGGAGCATTATTCCTCCCACTGACACCAACAATGGGGCACTATTCCTCCCACTGACACCAATGATGGGGCACTATTCCTCCCACTGACACCAACAATGGGGCACTATTCCTCCCACTGACACCAATGATGGGGCACTATTCCTCCCCTGACACCAATGATGGGACACTATTCCTCCCACTGACACCAATGATGGGGCACTATTCTTCCCACTGACACCAATGATGGGGCACTATTCCTCCCACTGACACCAATGATGGGGCACTATTCCTCCCGCTGACACCAATGATGGGGCACTATTCCTCCCACTGACACCAATGATGCAGCAATGTTATCAACGCCAGGACATTTTCTACTCCTACTAGCCACAATCCAGCCCCCTAATGTCTGATATAAATAGATGGATGGATAATAAGCTAGCCCTTTGTTTAGGAAGTTTGGGGTCCCCTGTCCTAGAAGGATGGAGGACACACGGGTGAAGCGCTCTGTCAGATCCATATGAGTATCACCTCGGTTCCTCCGGACAGAAGTCCCCCATGTACAGATGTCAGATGCCATACCTGGGTGGGAGGCTCCTCCTGTCCCTGGCATAGGGCTGGTGTTGGCTGTGATCCCGCCTCCGATGGGGGGAAATGGCCCCGCTTCTGTGCTGTTATCACTTTCTAATAAACATAAAATTGAGATAATGAGAAGTGGGGGGAAGGGAGACATTTCAGGGGAAAATAATTTAACTGCAAAATTGTGATTTAATCTAAATGAGTCTTTAGGCTTCCCCAGCTGGTTTAGGCAAAAAGAAAAAATAAATCCTCCAATGTAAGTCATGAGACTTCCTCCAAGCCAACCTTAGCAAGCAGTAAAAGGAGCTCCATGGAGAATTAAGGGTTCAGTAGCAGCACACATAGTGCTCCCCGTAGCCAAACATGATGGGAGCAGCACACATAGTGCTCCCCATAGCCAAACATGATGAGAGCAGCACACATAGTGCTCCCCATAGCCAAACATGATGAGAGCAGCACACATAGTGCTCCCCGTAGCCAAACAGGATGAGAGCAGCACACATAGTGCTCCCCATAGCCAAACATGATTACAGCACACATAGTGCTCCCCGTAGCCAAACATGATGAGAGCAGCACACATAGTGCTCCCCGTAGCCAAACATGATTACAGCAGCACACATAGTGCATCCCGTAGCCAAACATGATAAGAGAAGCACACATAGTGATCTCTTTGGGCAAACATGATAACAGCAACACACATAAAGCTCTACTTAGACAAACATGATAACAGCAGCACACATAGTGCTCCCTGTACCCAAACATAACAGCAGCACACATAGTGCTCCCCATAGCCAAACACAGAAATCACAAAGGCATGTTTAAATGAGAAGAGAACATTTTTGAACATGCCTTTTTTATTATCATTAGCCCCATTTGCTGCTTGCTAAGGGTGGCTTGGAGGGAATCTAGGGGGTTGCATTGGAGGGTTTTTTTTTGTTTTTGTTTTAAGGCAAATGTTGCCTAAACCAAATGGGTGAACCTGAAGACCATTGATAACAAAGGCATATTCAAAAGTGAGAGGTCCACTAGGGATTAAATTACAATAATATGGTCATTATTATTACAATACACGGGGAACAAATGGGCAATCGTTACAATATGCAGGGAAAAGAAGCAATATGTGGAAACAAGCAGACAATGGTCACGCTATGCCAACGCTCCTTTTAATATCTACTAAATTACCATTTCACACAAAAAGTTTAAATATTTCATCAGCTCCATGTTATTGTTAGAGAAATGAGGTCCTCAATGAAAGTTCTGATCTACAATCCTCTCTATATATTATTGGGTTAATTTGAGAAGATCCATGTTCTCCACACAGAAATTTCCACCATGGAGCCATTATAGAGACTTGGGATGCCATACCTGGGTGGGGGTCCACAACTGCCGTAAGGTAGGTGGTGACAGTGATCACCTCTCCGGTGGGGAGGGCCAAGTCTGGGCCTGCGCTAGCATTGTACACCGATGGCTCTGTAATATAAATACTGCAATCATTATTGTCTTCTCAGTCTAAGTCACAGCTGTCCAACTAGAAACTTTCCAAAGAATCTTTGAACCCCAAAAGCTCAATGAACTTAAAAAGGTTTAAACATTTCACCCAGCAGCTCCCAGGTTTCGGAGAATTGAGGTCCTCAATGATTACGCTGATCTACAGTCCGCTGTATATAGTATCAGGTTCATACGAGCAAATTCAGATTCTCCACATAGAAATTCCCCCCATAGGGACACTGTGTGGATGTTAGATGCCATACCCGGGTAGGAGACTCCTCCTGGCTCTGTTGTAGGGTTGGTGGTGACAGAGTTCTTCTCTTCAGCGGAGAAGGAAAGGTCTGGGCCTGCACTGGCATTGTACATCAATGGATCTGTAATAGAAATACTGGAATTATTGCTGTCTTCTCTGCATAACTCATAGTTGTCCAATTAGCGGCTCTCCAAATACTTTTTGTTTCCTTAAAACTCCATGGAAGCTACTGAAACCATAAAAAGTAAAAATATTGAATGGAGCAGTTTTTAGTTGTAAGATAAACAAGACCCTTAATGCTCATTCTGATCTAAATCCTATGTTATCTAGTATCAGTGTGACGGTGGCGGGTATCAGACCCCTGGCCTTCTCATCCACCTCGTGACCAAAGACCAAGCAATCTCACACCCTGCCGTCACTTGCGTAACAATGCCACTCTCATTTGCACCCGGTACACAGATTGTCCAGCTTGCGGGACCACAATCTAGATGCAAGCAGACTGAGAGCGATTGTCACTGGGCTAATTAAACGATTAACCCTTTCTCTGCCACCACCTCTACGTTATAATGAGCCTAGAGGATGCTCGTGATTTTACAAATATCAATTATGACTTTAGAATAACCGTCTGTAACACACACTGTCACCTCAGACAAGAATGTTTCAGATAGGTTAGCCTAAACAGTAGCGCTCTTTCAGGAGGCAGGTTCTTTTGGGTCAGTTTGCGTTTAAGAGCTTAGAGACAAGGTTAACACTTTTCAAAATAAGGTTTAACTATAAGATCGGTTAAAATTGGTGCAAATAAAAATATTTACAGAAATATGGGTTACAAAGAAATAGAGACACAATACAGCAATTTAGAAATATGAATATAAAGAATGAAAATACTTGCATTAAAACTGTCCTGGTATTACCTTCATTTCAGAAGCTGAACAGGTATGATTGGTTCCCCTTGAGCGATGTTATGGCTTGGATGGTAGGATGAGAACTGACTCTTTATCAGTTCCTGTCCTTTTTCTCTGACCCCCCAGGGGGTGTCACCAGAAGTACTTGGCCAATAGGCTCTGGGGCCATAAACTGCTAAGGGACCTCCCGGTTTGACAGAATATTAAAAGCACTCATATCTTGAAATATGTAATGGTTACATGCTTGAAACTGATATTTTATGGTCCGGTTTTGAATTGGCTTTCCACAGACACTAAACATGGGTTATCTCGGAATAACCTCTGACATGTAAGGCATCTGATCGCTAGCTTGTCTTTCCTAGGCATGAAGGTGTTCATGTTGGATCTTAATTCGATCGGTATTTTATGGGGCATCCAAATATCTACTTTTTGGCAATGTGTTATGTTCAGCTAAAAAGGTATGATTTGAGCATGGATCGTGAGATGTAAATTAACAATTTGGCTTGGGGAATTTACAAGGCAACTTCACTGGACATCTGCTCAGACCCCATGCTGTCCTCGGAGACCCAAATCCTGCTAGAAGGGCAGATAAGACTTTACAACCTGCCAGCCAGGATGTGTTTGGAGATAAGGCACTCTTTTGAGTGAGAGAGAGGGGGGAAGGAAATATCTCTGCTGAGTACACATCTGCTGCTATAGCTTAAACTGGAATGCTGCCTGTGTCACTGAACAAGATGGCTGCCCGTGGGGACAAGGATGGTTGCTCGCGACAGCTTTTAGGGTACTCCGGGCACAACATCATTACAATCAGGTTCATAAGAGCTTATCCAGATTCTTCATATAGAAGTTCCCTCGTGGAGGCACCATGTGGAAATCAGATGTCATACCTGGGTAGGAGGTCCCTCCTGTCTCTGGTGTAGCATTGCTGATGCCAGGAATCTCATCTCTGGGGGGGAAGGACAAGTCTGGGACTGCACTGGCATTGTACACCGATGGCTCTGCAATATAAATACTGAAACTATTATTGTCTTCTCGGCCTAAGTCATAGCTTTCAAACTAGAGGTTCTCCAAATATTCTTTGGGCTTTGAAAACTTCATGGACCAAAAAAAGTTTGAAAATATCACCCAGCAGCACTTAGCTTTAAGAAAAAGGAGGCCCTCAATGATAACTCTGATCTACATTCTTCTCTATAAAGTATCCGTATGATAATATTCAGGTTCTCCACATAAAGGTTCCTCATGGAGCAAACGTGCATCAGATGCCATACCTGGGTGGGAGGCTCCTCCTGTCCCTGGCGTAGTGCTGGTGGTGACTGTGATCCCCCCTCCGGTGGTGTACATTGAGCCCATTTCTATAAGACAAAAAATTGAGATGATCAGGAGTAGGGATGAAGGGAGACATTTCGGGGGAAAATATTTTAGCAGCAAAACTGGAATTTTTATCTTTACTGAAACTTCATCGAAATTAGTCTTTAGGTTCACCCAGCCGGTTTAGGCAACATTGGCCTTAAAAAACAAAGAAAAAACAAAAACGTTGAATGAAAGCCCTGAGACTCCCTCCAAGCTACCCTTAGCAAACAGTAAAAGGTGTTCCATGAAGAAATAAGGGTTCAGTAGCAACACACATAGTGCTCCTCAAAGCCACACATTATGAGAGCAGCACACATAGTGCTCCCCGTAGCCAAAGATGATGAGAGCAGCACACATAGTGCTCCTCAGCCGAACACAGGGATAACAGAGACATATTCCAATAGTGATAAGCCCACACAGTGGATTCAATTACAGTTATATGGTCATTATTATTACAATACATGGGCAACAAATGGGCAATCTTGACAATATGCAGAAAAAAGCATTTCAATATGTGGTCAAGAAATAGACAATGGTCACAATATTCCTTGTTCCTTTCAATATCTACTAAAATACTGCTAAACCCAACAAAGTTTAAATATTTCACCCATCAGCTCTAAGCTTTAAGAGAAATGAGGCCCTCGATGAAAGTTCTGATCCAAACTCCTCTATGTATTTTATTGGATTCATAGAGATTCCAGGTTCTCCACACAGAAGTTTCCACCCTGGAGCCACTATAGAGACTTGGGATCCCATAACTGGGTGGTGGTCCTCAACTTTTGCTGGGGTCCAGCCTCCCTCCCCTGAACTATAAAAAGGAAGAGGTTCAAAACACTGGGAAAAAGCATGGAGAACCTACGCTAAAGACTTGCTGGTTGTCAGGATGGCAGGTGGAGCCTGACTAATAGAGAGAACTCTCACCTGAGGAAAGGCTGCGATAGCAGAGCTGGATGCTGGATGGACACTAAGGTAAGTACTCTGATAAGGACACAGGTTCACCTGAGATGCGGAATCTAAGTGTTAGCTGGTTTTCACCAGAGCCCCTAGTGGTGGGGATGGACTACGCTGCAAGCTAGCACCAGGTCGCGGTCCCCAGGATCACCCAGCCAGGCAGAGTGCAGGTTCCGGTCCAGAAGCGGAGAAGCAGACAAGGGATAACCAAAAGAGTAGTCAGACGAGCCAAAGGTCAGGGCGGGCAGCAAGTAGCAAGGTCAAGAGGAAGCCGGGTCAAATAATCAGCAACAACAGGTACACAGGAACACAAGGAAGAGCTGAAGATAACACAGCAATTACCTGGAGTGACTGCTGTGTTTAAATAGGCCGTTTTGGCTCCAATTTAGTAGCCTCAAACTATTTTAAGGTAGCCTCGAACTATTCCGAGGTAGCCTCTGACTATTCCTAGGTAGCCTCTGACTATTCCAAGGTAGCCTCTGACTATTCCAAGGTAGCCTTGAGCTATTGTAAGGTAGCCTCTAGCTATTCAAGGCGCCTCTTCGTACGCGCATGCGCATAGGCATTCGCCGGTTTGCGGCACCAAACCGCATGCCAGTGGATCCCTGATACTGGGACCTTTGGTCTGCTATGGAATTCCAGTTCATCAGAAGAAACCTGGAACATGGACTTCTCTGTTAGAGCACCACCAAGCTTGGACTTTCCTCTAAGAAACTTCACCTGTGCAGGTAACCTGAGGCAGGCACAGTTAGATCCAGTTAGGGAAAAGACGTTACTGCCTGTTATACATGTTCTGCCGAAAGTTCAGTAAAGTTGTTTCAACTGCTCAAAGCTGCCTGGTCTGAAGTTACTCAAGGGTGCATGTGGGGTCTTGGCATCTCTCCAAGAAAACCAGGAATGAAACAGCATATTGGAGGTCTGTGAAAATCACTGCAGCACAAGGTTAGCCTGTGAGTCTAAGAAGAGAAGGAAGTTGCTATGGGCAACCACAGGAGGAAACAGCAACTAGTCGTTGGCGTGGTACCTGCTTAGGTGACGTGTCCTCCAGTAGCGAGGGGGTTCGTTGTTCCAACTGCTCCCTAGCTGTCTGTCTCCGCCGGTGTCTGGGAGCGTAACAGCGTTACAGAGATCTAGCGCTTAGTCAATAGGTACGCAAGGCAAGAGTTAACTGAGAGCATGCATGAGGTCCATGCTAGGTGCTCAGCGGAACCCCATTCTGTTACTGGGAGTAGGGTAACAGAGGTAAGCTGATTGGAGGAGTGGGCATAGGCTCTGCTTATCCCTCCTAATGCAACACATACACCTGTACAATTGTGTAGGACAAGGGACAACATCTCCTGGAGGGACTCCACATACAACACTGCACACAAGTGGCTCAACTCTGAGTTGGGGGACTGCCCCAATGTTTGATTCTTCATATGACCGTGGCCCCCGCCTGGTCCCAGGCATTGGTGAGCACACCTTCAGACGAGGTGTTACCCCTGTACTAGCATGAGTGACTCTGGACACCACCTGGCGTAGTCCAAAGAACCTACCTCAGTGGGGTAGTCCTCTTATGTGACCCAGAACTTGGCACCCAACGAGTTACCGGGAAGCATGGAAGAAAGGTCAATCAAGACCCCCCCCCCAAAGCCCCCCTACAGGTTTTTCAAAGAATCCATTTGTCCCATAGGCTCCATGGACCAAAAAAGTCCTAAGCATTTCACGCAGCAGTTCTTCGTTTTAGGAGAAATTAGGCCCTCAATGATTACTCTGATCTACATTCTACTTTAAATAGTATCAGGTTTATATGAGCATATCCAGCTCCACATAGAAGGTTCCCCCATACGGACACCACTGTGCGGATATCAGATGCCATACCTGGGTGGGAGACTCCTCCTGTCTCTGTTGTAGGGTTGGTGGTGACAGAGTTCTTCTGTTCAGTGGAGAAGGAAAGGTCTGGGCCTGCACTGGCATTGTACATCGATCGATCTATAATAGAAATACTGGAAATATTACCGTCTACTCTGCATAATTCATAGCCGTCCAACTAGTGGCTCTTCCTGAAAACTCCATGGATGCTACTGAAACCATAAAAATGTAAAATATTGAAGCCAGCAACTCTTAGCCATACCTGGTTGGGAGGATCCTCCTGTCTCTACCGTAGTGTTGCTGGTGCCGGGAATCTCATCTCTGGTGGGAAAGGACAAGCCTGGGTCTGCACTGGCATTATACATAGATGGCTCTGTAATATAATTACTGCAATCATTATTGTCTTCTCAGCTGAAGTCATAGCTGTCCAATTAGTGTCTCTTCAAAGAATCTTTGAGCCCCAAAAATCCCATGGACCAAAAAAGGTTCAAACATTTCACCCAGCAGCTCTTAGCATTAAGAGAAATGAGGCCCTCGGTGATAACTCCGATCTATATTCTTCTCTATATAGTATCCAGTTCATATGAGAATATTCAGATTCTCCACATAAAGGTTCCTCATGGAGCGAACGTGCATCAGATGCCATACCTGGGTGGGAGGCTCCTCCTGTCCCTGGCGTAGTGCTGGGGGTGACTGTGATCCCCCCTCCAGTGGGGTACAATGAGCCCATTTCTGTATTATGACAAAAAATTTAGATAATGAGTAGAGATGAAGGGAGACACTTCGGGGGAAAATAATTTAGCTACAAAATTGGGATTTTCATCTTTGTTGAAACTTTATCGAAATTAGTCTTTAGGTTCACCCAGTTGGTTTAGGCAATATTTGGCCTAAAAAAACAAAAACCTCCAATGCAAGCCCTGGGACCCCCTCCAAGCCACCCTTAGCAAGCAATAAAAGGAGCTCCATAGAGAATTAAGGGTTCAGTAGCAGCACACATAGTGCTCCCCGTAGCCAAACATGATGAGAGCAGCACACATAGTGCTCCCCGTAGCTAAACATAAAAAGAGCAGCACACATAGTGCTCCCCGTAGCCAAACATAATGAGAGCAGCACACATAGTGCTCCCCGTAGCCAAACATGATAAGAGCAGCACACATAGTGCTCTCCGTAGCCAAACATGATGAGAGCAGCACACATAGTGCTCCCCGTAGCCAAACATGATGAGAGCAGCACACATAGTGCTCCCCGTAGCCAAACATAATGAGAGCAGCACATATAGTGCATCCCGTAGCCAAACACAATGAGAGAAGCACACATAGTGCTCCCCGTAGCCAAACATGATGAGAGCAGCACACATAGTGCTCCCCGTAGCCAAACATAATGAGAGCAGCACACATAGTGCACCCCATAGCCAAAACATGATGAGAGCAGTACACATAGTGCTCCCTGTAGCCAAACATGATGAGAGCAGCACACATAGTGCTCCCCGTAGCCAAACATGATGAGAGCAGCACACATAGTGCTCCCGTAGCTAAACATAAAGAGAGCAGCACACATAGTGCTCCCCGTAGCCAAACATGATGAGAGCAGTACACATAGTGCATCCCGTAGCCAAACATAATGAGAGCAGCACACATAGTGCATCCCGTAGCCAAACATGATAAGAGCAGCACACATAGTGCTCCCCGTAGCCAAACATGTTGAGAGCAGCACACATAGTGCTCTCCGTAGCCAAACATGATGAGAGCAGCACACATAGTGCTCCCCGTAGCCAAACATGATGAGAGCAGCACACATAGTGCTCCCCGTAGCCAAACATAATGAGAGCAGCACATATAGTGCATCCCATAGCCAAACACGATGAGAGAAGCACACATAGTGCTCCCTGTAGCCAAACATGATGAGAGCAGCACACATAGTGCTCCCCGTAGCCAAACATAATGAGAGCAGCACACATAGTGCACCCCATAGCCAAACATGATGAGAGCAGTACACATAGTGCATTCCGTAGCCAAACATAATGAGAGCAGCACACATAGTGCATCCCGCAGCCAAACATGATGAGAGCAGCACACATAGTGCTCCCCGTAGCCAAACATAATGAGAGCAGCACACATAGTGCATCCCGTAGCCAAACATGATGAGAGCAGCACACATAGTGCTTCCCGTAGCCAAACATGATAAGAGCAGCACACATAGTGCTCCCTGTAGCCAAACATGATGAGAGCAGCACACATATTGCTCCCTGTAGCCAAACATGATGAGAGCAGCACACATAGTGCTCTCCATAGCCAAACATGATGAGAGCAGCACACATAGTGCTCCCCGTAGCCAAACATGATGAGAGCAGCACACATAGTGCTCCCCGTAGCCAAACATGATGAGAGCAGCACACATAGTGCTCCCCATAGCCAAACATGATGAGAGCAGCACACATAGTGCTCCCCGTAGCCAAACATGATGAGAGCAGCACACATAGTGCTCCCCGTAGCCAAACATGATGAGAGCAGCACACATAGTGCTCCCTGTAGCCAAACATGATGAGAGCAGTAGACATAGTGCTCCCCGTAGCCAAACATAATGAGAGCAGCACACATAGTGCTCCCTGTAGCCAAACATGATGAGAGCAGAACACATAGTGCTCCCCGTAGCCAAACATGATGAGAGCAGAACACATAGTGCTCCCAGTAGCCAAACATGATGAGAGCAGCACACATAGTGCTCCCCGTAGCAAACATGATGAGAGCAGCACTCATAGTGCTCTCCGTAGCCAAACATGATGAGAGCAGCACACATAGTGCTCTCCGTAGCCAAACATGATGAGAGCAGCACACATAGTGCTCCCTGAAGCCAAACATGATGAGAGCAGCACACATAGTGCTCTCCGTAGCCAAACATGATGAGAGCAGCACACATAGTGCTCCCTGTAGCCAAACATGATGAGAGCAGCACACATAGTGCTCTCCGTAGCCAAACATGATGAGAGCAGCACACATAGTGCTCTCCGTAGCCAAACATGATGAGAGCAGCACACATAGTGCTCCCCGTAGCCAAACATGATGAGAGCAGCACACATAGTGCTCCCCGTAGCCAAACATGATGAGAGCAGCACACATAGTGCTCCCTGTAGCCAAACATGATGAGAGCAGCACACATAGTGCTCCTCAAAGCCAAACATGATGAGAGCAGCACACATAGTGCTCTCCGTAGCCAAACATGATGAGAGCAGCACACATAGTGCTCCCCGTAGCCAAACATGATGAGAGCAGCACACATAGTGCTCCCCGTAGCCAAACATGATTAAAGCAGCACACATAGTGCTCCCCATAGCCAAACATGATGAGAGCAGCACACATAGTGCTCTCCGTAGCCAAACATGATGAGAGCAGCACACATAGTGCTCCCCATAGCTAAACATGATGATAACAAAGGCACGTTCAAAAGTGAGAACATTTTTGAGGGCGATCACCTGCCCCCCCCTTTCCTGCTTGGATAAGTGTCTGTAATGGATTTTGGCGTGGGGTCCCACGCCATTTTTTTATACATTTCGGCATGGGGATTCCAAAGGGCCTGGTATGGATTGGGAGGGGGGGCGGGGACTCAAGCTGTCTTTTATTTCAGAATTTTTTAGTTGCGGGGAACCCCACTGACAGCTGATGAGTCATTCATTGTTAGGGATGCGGTGGCCGGCTTCCCCGGCCTTCTCCTTAACAACCAGCTTGTTCTTCACACAAAATTTGAATCGGTCGATCATTTTAGACCGATCCAAATTCAAATAATTCTGAAATTTTGGAATTCGTTAGAAAACGAATAAACAAAACGAATTTCAACATTCTCATTTGGAGATTTGGATTCATACGAATCTCTGAATGACCAAAAAAAATTGCACATGTCTAATAAATACTGGAATCATTGTGATCTTCTCTAAGTCATCGCTGTCTAACAAATGGAACTTCAAAGATTTTTCGTCCCGAAAACTCCATGGACCAAAAAAAGGTTTAAACATTTTACCCAGCAGCTCTTAGATTTAAGAGAAATGAGGCCCTCGGTGATAACTCCGATCTATGCTAACGCTGTCTACACATCAATGCACTAAAACCCAAAAAGATTCAAATATTTGACCAATCAGCTTTCAGTCATAAAATAAATGAGGCTCTTCATGATCAATCTGGTCTAATAATCCACTGCATATGGCATCAGGATTATCATATCCAGGTTCACCATACAGACGTCCCCCATTGGGATACCATACCTGGATGTGAGGCTTCTCCTTTATCGGACGTAGTGTTGGTGGTGACATCCTCTCCGGTGGGGAAGGACAAGTCTAGATCTGTAGTGGCATTATATGTCAACGTCTCTGCAATATAAATAAAGGAATCATGATTGTCTTCTCCGCCTAAGTGATAGATGTCCATCTAACGGCTCTCCAAACATTTGTTTTTATGTCTTGAAAACACTAAAGCCCAAAAAGCTTTAAATATTTCTCCCAGAAGCTCTCAGAAATACGGCCTTCACTGAAAGTCATCATAGTTACATAGTTACATAGTTTGTGAGGTTGAAAAAAGACATCAGTCCATCCAGTTCAACCTAAGATGTGTGTGCGTGTTTGCTGTTAACCGTACATTGTATACCCCTGTATGTTGTACATTGTATACCCCTGTATGTTGTACATTGTATACCCCTGTATGTTGTACATTGTATACCCCTGTATGTTGTACATTGTATACCCCTGTATGTTGTACATTGTATAACCCCTGTATGTTGTACATTGTATACCCCTGTATGTTGTACATTGTATATCCCTGTATGTTGTACATTGTATAACCCTGTATGTTGTACATTGTATACCCCCATATGTTGTACATTGTATACCCCTGTATGTTGTACATTGTATACCCCTGTATGTTGTACATTGTATAACCCTGTATGTTGTACATTGTATACCCCTGTATGTTGTACATTGTATACCCCTGTATGTTGTACATTGTATACCCCCGTATGTTGTACATTGTATACCCCCGTATGTTGTACATTGTATACCCCCTGTGTGTTGTACATTGTATACCCCTGTATGTTGTACATTGTATACCCCTGCATGTTGTACATTGTATACCCCTGTATGTTGTACATTGTATACCCCTGCATGTTGTACATTGTATACCCCCTGTATGTTGTACATTGTATACCCCCTGTATGTTGTACATTGTATACCCCTGTATGTTGTACATTGTATACCCCTGTATGTTGTACATTGTATACCCCCTGTATGTTGTACATTGTATACCCCCTGTATGTTGTACATTGTATACCCCCTGTATGTTGTACATTGTATACCCCTGTATGTTGTACATTGTATACTCCTGTATGTTGTACATTGAATACCCCTGTATGTTGTACATTGTATACTCCTGTATGTTGCACATTGTATACCGCTGTATGTTGTACATTGTATACCCCTGTATGTTGTACATTGTATACCCCCTGTATGTTGTACATTGTATACCCCTGTATGTTGTACATTGTATACCCCTGTATGTTATACATTGTATACCCCCTGTATGTTGTACATTGTATACCCCTGTATGTTGTCGTCTTTAAGGTGCCCATCTAATAGTTTTTTCAAACTATTGATGCTCCCTGCTGATACGACTGCTTGTAGAAGAGAATTCCACATCCTTACTGCTCTGACAGTGAAGAACCCCCTACGTATTTTAAGGTTAAACCGCCTTTCCTCTAGTTTTAGTGAGTGGCCACGTGTCTTATTGTATTCCCTTTCTCTGAATAGTTTGTTCCTTATGCTCGGGTTGCCAGTACAGTATTTGTACATTGATATCATATCCCCCCTCAATCGTCTCTTCTCCAGAGAGAATAAGTTCAGTGCTTGTAGTCTTTCCTCATAGCTGATGTCCTCCATTCCCCTAATTATTTTTGTTGCCCCATCTACTTTCCATTCTATACGGTATCTGGTTTATATGAACATATCGAGATTCCTCAGATAGAGAACATCCCAGTCACCATCAACACTATGGCAGAGACAGGAGGAGCCTCCCACCCAGGTATGGTGTCCAATATCTGCACAGTGTCCCCATTGCACCCAGGGCACTTGCCCCTCCTGCCCCCGACCCTGGTAACAGGTCAAGATCTGGTTAGGGTAGTGCTAAAGCCCATATTTTTTAAATTACATTGTTATTTACCAATTTAGCATTGGCCAAAAAATGTTTAGTGACCACAAACTCATTTCAAAGTTCTTACAGCTGCAGAAACCTGCTTCCTCTTTGCCGCTTCCCTGAACTTCCTGTGAGGAAGTAAACACTATGCATGCCATCTAATTCTCCTACTTGTGGGCTACGTGTCCTACCGCCACCATTTCTGCGCCATCTTGTCCTGTTAGCCTGGCCTTGGGTTAAGGCTGAGTCAGCGTATAAACGTCTGGAGGTAGTCCTCCACTGTGAAAGGGTGGCCCCATAGGGCCCTGTAAGGCAACGCAGCCCCCCAAACATAGGAAGACTTGGGGCCGCGATGGATTGGCTCAATGAGGAAGATAGGGGAAGCAACATACAAGGGGTGTTGATGTCAGCGGCTCATTTATATTTAGGGTTTAGTGACACATGATCATGGTGGCCTCTTCCTTTGTCTACTCACAGAGGGCAGTCTTCTGCCCCTCTGATCTCTGCCCCCCTGTGCCCAGGTTATATAGTTCCCCCCCAGTATGTCACCCAGATGTACGACCCCAGAGGACGAGGACTCACCATTTGTGAAGGTCTCCTGAAGGCTGGTGCGCACTTGATACAGAATGAGGAGGACATGGAGAAGGTAGGAAGAGAACTTGTGGATCCTGGACACCATGATGGTTGGAAGGGTCACCCAGGCTTCACATCACAGGGTGACCGAGGATATCCCCATCGCTGGAGGTTATGAGAAGGAAATGTGTGAGAATGAGCCCTGGAGGTGCCGGAACACAGAGGGAACTCTCAGCATGGCATCCTCCTGTGAATGACCCAACGTTCATCGTCTCCGGACGTGGCTTTATTTGACCAATGAGAACAGAGTCCATTTTTGTGTACCTGTGGGAGGCACCAGAGGTTTGTTCCCCTCGGAGAGTATAGGGTGCGTATTGTCCCGGAGAGTCACTGTTTAGGAATTTGTGGAGTATAGGGTGCGTATTGATCTGGAGTCTCACGGTTTAGGAATTTGGAGATAAAAGTCTCACTAGCTGTCAATCACTGTGATTTGGGGAAAGCGCGGCCAGAAAGACAAAAAAAATACTTCCCACGAGTTGTCAATTTCCTAACTATAGACAACCAGCATGTGAACAGATAAGATACAGCGCTTCCGGAAAGATCTCACAGAGCTGGGATCATCTAAGATGTAAAGGTCCAGGTACTGGGGGTGATCTGAAATGTGACGGTCCAGTAATTGGGGGTGAGCTGAGGTGTAAAGGTCCAGGTGCTGGGGGTGATCTGAGATGTGACGGTCCAGTATTTGGGGGTGATCTGAGGTGTGAACGTCTAGGAATTGTGGTGATCGGAGGTATGAAGGTGAAGGAATTGGGGTAATCTAAGATGTGAAGGAATTGGGGTGAGCTGAGGTGTAAAGGTCCAGTAATTGGGGGTGATCTGAAGTGTGAACGTCTAGGAATTGGGGTGATCGGAGGTATGAAGGTGAAGGAATTGGGGTGATCTGAGGTGTAAAGGTCCAGGTATTGGGGGTAATCTTAGGTAAGAAGGTTCAGGAATTAGGGCGAATCAAGGTGTGAAGTTCTACTACTTGGGGTGATCTGAGGTGTGAAGGTTCAGGAACTGAGACTGATCTGAGGCCTGTGACTTACAGTGGATCCAGGAAAGTATTCACAGCGCTTCACTTCTTCCACATTTTATGTTACAGCTTTATTCCAAAATAGATTAAATTCATAATTTTCCTCAAAATTCTACAAACCCCTCCCCCATAATGACAACGTGAGAGAAGTTTGTTTAAAATCTTTGCAAATTTAAAAAAAACGGAAAAAAATCCCATGTACATAAGTATTCACACCCTTTGCCATGACACTCAGAATTGAGCTCAGGTGCCTCCTGTTTCCACTGATCATCCTTGAGATGTTTCTACAACTTGATTGGAGTCCACCTGTGGTAAATTCAGTGGATTGGAGATGATTTGGAAAGGCACACACCTGTCTATATAAGGTCACACAGGTAACAGTGCATGTCAGAGCACAAACCAAGCCATGAAGTCCAAGGAATTGTCTGCAGACCTCGGAGACAGGATTGTATGGAGGCACAGATTGGGGGAAGGGTACAGAAATATTTCTGCAGCATCGAAAGTCCCAATGAGCACAGTGGCCTCCATCATCTGTAAATGGAAGAAGTTTGGAACCATGTAAGTAGAAAATAAAGTGGCACTTTCAGACCCAGGAACTTGGAAACTTGAGTTTTATTCTTCAAATCAAAGGTACAACATCAGACAGGAACACAAGACAAACTGGACAGCAGACGCGTTTCACACCTTGTGCTTATTCATTGCTATTCATTATTCATTCATTGCTATGCAATGAATAAGCACAAGGTGTGAAACGCGTCTGCTGTCCAGTTTGTCTTGTGTTCCTGTCTGATGTTGTACCTTTGATTTGAAGAATAAAACTCAAGTTTCCAAGTTCCTGGGTCTGGAAGTGCCACTTTCTATTCTACTTACATGGACTTCTCAGGTTGCGGACCTTGGTGAGCACCCATTCCTGCAGGACTGCCACAGTTGCTCGGGATCCATCTGGCTCAGCTGGCTGCTTTCAGAGCGGTGATTTGTTTCTTTTTAGAAGTTTGGAACCACCAGGACTCCTCCTAGAGCGGCCGCCCAGCCAAACTGAGTGATCGGGGGAGGGGGGCCTTAGTCAGGGAGGTGACCAAGAATCTGATGGTCACTCTGACAGAGCTCCAGCGTTTCTCTGTGGAGAGAGGAGAACCTTCCAGAAGAACAACCGTCTCTGCAGCACTCCACCAATCAGGCCTGTATGGGTGTGGCCAGACGGAAGCCACTCCTCAGTAAAAGTCACATGACAGCCCACCTGGAGTTTTCCAAAAGGCACCTGAAGGACTCTCAGACCATGAGAAACAAAATTCTCTGCTCTGATGAAACAAAGATTGAACTCTTTGGCCTGAATGGCAAGCGTCATGTCTGGAGGAAACCAGGCACCGCCCATCACCTGGCCAATACCATCCCTACTGTGAAGCATGGTGGTGGCAGCGTCATACTGTGGGGATGTTTTTCAGCGGCAGAAACTGGGAGACTAGTCAGGATGGAGGGAAAGATGAATGCAGCAATGTACAGAGACATCCTTGATGAAAACCTCCTCCAGAGCGCTCTGGACCTCAGACTGGGGTGAAGGTTCATCTTCCAACAGGACAACGACCCTAAGCACACAGCCAAGATAACAAAGGAGTGACTACGGGACAACTCTGTGAATGTCCTTGAGTGGCCCAGCCAGAGCCCAGACTTGAACCCGATTGAACATCTCTGGAGAGATCGCCAGTCCTCAGGAGGGATGTGTTGGAGCTGGAGAGAGTCCAGAGAAGGGCAACTAAACTAATTGGGGGATTGGAGGACCTTGACTATGAAGAGCGTCTACAATCGCTCGATTTATTCTCCCTGGAGAAGAGACGTCTGAGGGGGGACATGATAGCAATTTATAAATATCTTAATGGGGATCCCAGCTTAGAAAAAAAGCTGTTCATTCGAAGGGATTGCATGAGGACTCGGGGGCATACAATGCAATTAGAGGAGAAGCGTTTTAACCTCAGGCAACGTGGGGGGTTCTTTACTGTTAGGGCTACAAGATTGTGGAATTCTCTACCACAAGAGGTGGTTTCTGCGGGAAGTATGGTGGCTTTCAAAAGACTCTTAGACTTACATCTCAAGGATCAGAACATTCAGGGGTATGAGAGATGAGTACAGCCACACACACCTACACAGGGGGAACTGGATGGACTATTGTCTTTATTCAACCTCAACTACTATGTAACTACTATGTAACTATGTAAAAATGGCTGTGCACCGACCCTCCCCCATCCAACCTGATGGAGCTTGAGAGGTCCTGCAAAGAAGAATGGGAGAAACTGCCCAAAAATAGGAGTGCCGAGCTTGTAGCATCATACTCAGAAATACTGGAGGCTGGAATTGGTGCCAAAGGAGCTTCACCAAAGTACTGAGAAAAGGGTGTGAATACTTATGTACATGGCAAAGGGTGTGAATACTTATGTATGTGGGAGTTTCTTAGTTTTTTAAATTTTTAATACATTTGCAAAGATTTTAAACAAACTTCTCTCACGTTGTCATTATGGGGGAGGGGTTTGTAGAATTTTGAGGAAAATTATAAATGTAATCTATTTTGGAATAAAGCTGTAACATAAAAAAATGTGGAAGAAGTGAAGCGCTGTGAATACTTTCCGGATGCTCTGTAAGTCACCGACCTCAGATCACCCCAATTCCTGCACCTTCACATCTCAGATCACCCCAATTCCTGCACCTTCACAACTCAGATCACCCCAATTCCTGCACCTTCACAACTCAGATCAGACCCAATTCCTGCACCTTCACACCTCAGATCACCCCAATTCCTGCACCTTCATATCTCAGATCACCCCAATTCCTGCACCTTCACACCTCAGATCACCCCAATTCCTGCACCTTCACACCTCAGATCACCCCAATTCCTGCACCTTCACAACTCAGATTACCCCAATTCCTGCACCTTCATATCTCAGATCACCCCAATTCCTGCACCTTCACACCTCAGATCACCCCGATTCCTGCACCTTCACAACTCAGATTACCCCAATTCCTGCACCTTCATATCTCAGATCACCCCAATTCCTGCACCTTCACACCTCAGATCACCCGATTCCTGCACCTTCACATCTCAGATTACCCCGATTCCTGCACCTTCACAACTCAGATCACCCCAATTCCTGCACCTTCACACCTCAGATCACCCCAATTTCTGCACCTTCACATCTCAGATCACCCCAATTCCTGCACCTTCACAACTCAGATCACCCCAATTCCTGCACCTTCACAACTCAGATTACCCCAATTCCTGCACCTTCATATCTCAGATCACCCCAATTCCTGCACCTTCACACCTCAGATCACCCCGATTCCTGCACCTTCACATCTCAGATTACCCCGATTCCTGCACCTTCACACCTCAGATCACCCCAATTTCTGCACCTTCACATCTCAGATCACCCCAATTCCTGCACCTTCACCCCTCATATCACCCCAATTCCTGCACCTTCACATCTCAGATCACCCCAATTCCTGCACCTTCACAACTCAGATCACCCCAATTCCTGCACCTTCACATCTCAGATCACCCCAATTCCTGCACCTTCACAACTCAGATTACCCCAATTCCTGCACCTTCATATCTCAGATCACCCCAATTCCTGCACCTTCACACCTCAGATCACCCCGATTCCTGCACCTTCACAACTCAGATTACCCCAATTCCTGCACCTTCATATCTCAGATCACCCCAATTCCTGCACCTTCACACCTCAGATCACCCCAATTCCTGCACCTTCACACCTCAGATCACCCCAATTCCTGCACCTTCCCACCTCAAATCACCCCAATTCCTGCACCTTCCCACCTCAAATCACCCCAATTCCTGCACCTTCATATCTCAGATCACCCCAATTCCTGCACCTTCACACCTCAGATCACCCCGATTCCTGCACCTTCACAACTCAGATTACCCCAATTCCTGCACCTTCATATCTCAGATCACCCCAATTCCTGCACCTTCACACCTCAGATCACCCCGATTCCTGCACCTTCACAACTCAGATTACCCCAATTCCTGCACCTTCATATCTCAGATCACCCCAATTCCTGCACCTTCACACCTCAGATCACCCGATTCCTGCACCTTCACATCTCAGATTACCCCGATTCCTGCACCTTCACAACTCAGATCACCCCAATTCCTGCACCTTCACACCTCAGATCACCCCAATTTCTGCACCTTCACATCTCAGATCACCCCAATTCCTGCACCTTCACACCTCAGATCACCCCGATTCCTGCACTATACCTCAGATCACCCCAATTCCTGCACCATCACACCTCAGATCACCCCGATTCCTGCACTATACCTCAGATCACCCCAATTCCTGCACCTTCACATCTCAGATCACCCCAATTCCTGCACCTTCACACCTCAGATCACCCCAATTCCTGCACCTTCACACCTCAGATCACCCCAATTCCTGCACCTTCACAACTCAGATCACCCCAATTCCTGCACCTTCACACCTCAGATCACCCCAATTCCTGCACCTTCACATCTCAGATCACCCCAATTCCTGCACCTTCACACCTCAGATCACCCCAATTCCTGCACCTTCACACCTCAGATCACCCCAATTCCTGCACCTTCACACCTCAGATTACCCCAATTCCTGCACCTTCACCCCTCAGACCACCCCAATTCCTACACCTTCACCCCTCAGACCACCCCAATTCCTGCACCTTCACAACTAAGATTACCCCAATTCCTACACCTTCACACCTCAGATCACCCCAATTCCTGCACCTTCACATCTCAGATCACCCCAATTCCTGCACCTTCACACCTCAGATCACCCCAATTCCTGCACTATCACACCTCAGATCACCCCAATTCCTGCACCTTCACACCTCAGATCACCCCAATTCCTGCACTATACCTCAGATTACCCCAATTCCTACACCTTCACACCTCAGATCACCCCAATTCCTGCACTATACCTCAGACCACCCCAATTCCTGCACCTTCACCCCTCAGACCACCCCAATTCCTACACCTTCACACCTCAGATCACCCCAATTCCTGCACCATCACACCTCAGATCACCCCAATTCCTGCACCATCACACCTCAGATCACCCCAATTCCTGAACTATACCTCAGACCACCCCAATTCCTGCACCTTCACCCCTCAGACTACCCCAATTCCTACACCTTCACCCCTCAGACCACCCCAATTCCTGCACCTTCACACCTCAGATCACCCCAATTCCTGTACCTTCACACCTCAGATCACCCCAATTCCTGCACTATCACACCTCAGATCACCCCAATTCCTACACCTTCACACCTCAGATCACCCCAATTCCTGCACTATACCTCAGACCACCCCAATTCCTGCACCTTCACCCCTCAGACTACCCCAATTCCTACACCTTCACACCTCAGATCACCCCAATTCCTGCACCATCACACCTCAGATCACCCCAATTCCTGCACCATCACACCTCAGATCACCCCAATTCCTGCACTATACCTCAGACCACCCCAATTCCTGCACCATCACACCTCAGATCACCCCAATTCCTGCACCTTCACACCTCAGATTACCCCAATTCCTGCACCTTCACAACTCAGATCACCCCAATTCCTGCACCTTCACACCTCAGATCACCCCAATTCCTGCACCTTCACACCTCAGATCACCCCAATTCCTGCACCTTCACACCTCAGATTACCCCAATTCCTGCACCTTCACAACTCAGATCACCCCAATTCCTGCACCTTCACACCTCAGATTACCCCCAATTCCTGCACCTTCACATCTCAGATTACCCCAATTCCTGCACCTTCACACCTCAGATCACCCCAATTCCTGCACCTTCACACCTCAGATCACCCCAATTCCTGCACCTTCACACCTCAGATCACCCCAATTTCTGCACCTTCACAACTCAGATCACCCCAATTCCTGCACCTTCACACCTCAGATTACCCCCAATTCCTGCACCTTCACATCTCAGATTACCCCAATTCCTGCACCTTCACACCTCAGATCACCCCAATTCCTGCACCTTCACACCTCAGATCACCCCAATTCCTGCACCTTCACAACTCAGATCACCCCAATTCCTGCACCTTCACACCTCAGATCACCCCAATTCCTGCACCTTCACATCTCAGATTACCCCAATTCCTGCAACTTCACACCTCAGATCACCCTAATTCCTGCACCTTCACAACTCAGATCACCCCAATTCCTACACCTTCACATCTCAGATCACCCCAATTCCTACACCTTCACACCTCAGATTACCCAAATTCCTGAAACTTTATACCTTTGATCACCCCAATTCCTAGACATTCACACCTCAGATCACCCCAATTCCTGCATTGGATAAATGGTTCTATATTTAGGATTTATAGACAAAATAAAAATGTTTTTTCTTTGCAATAACAAAAATATGATTTTCTGGACAGGGATGATGAGAACTGTAGAGTGATTGAGAAGTCCTGGCTGGTGATGAAGGGGTTAATATCGGAGGTGTGATCACAGGGGGGGGCATAGACAGGTAATGGTGAGATGACATGGACCGGTCATTCCCCTCCATTCTTCTCCTGACTTATCACAGAGGTGAGCGGTACCAGTCTACAGACAGACTCCCCCTCCCCCACATCACCCCCCCCCCCCTCCTGGACAATGAACAAGCAGTCATTCTAAAGTCTTGCTACATTGTGTTTCCTGTATTTACCTCCTGTGCCTATCTATTACCATCCACCGTCTTTATATTTATCTAAAAGCTGTTTAGATGCTGATTGGTGGATACAATGTCTCTCTATCTCTTTGTACATTTCTGACTTCTCTCCTACATGAAAAATCTGTATTATTTTTCTAGTAAATTGTTTACAACTCCCCAAACATTATATACAATATCTCACAAAAGTAAGTACACCCCTCCCATGTGACAACACTGAAGAAATGAGACTTTGCTACAATGTAAAGTAGTGAGTGTACAGCTTGTATAACAGTGTAAATTTACTGTCCCCTCAAAATAACTCAACACACAGCCATTAATGTCTAAACCGCTGGCAACAAAAGTCAGTACACCCCTAAGTGACAATGTCTAAATTGGGCCCAATTAGCCATTTTCCCTCCCCGGTGTCATGTGACTCGTTAGTGTTACAAGGTCTCAGGTGTGAATGGGGGGCAGGTGTGTTATATTTGGTGTTATCGCTCTCACTCTCTCATACTGGTCACTGGAAGTTCAACATGGCACCTCATGGCAAAGAACTCTCTGAGGATCTGAAAAAAAAAGAATTGTTGCTCTACATAAAGATGGCCTAGGCTATAAGAAGATTGCCAAGACCCTGAAACTGAGCTGCAGCACGGTGGCCAAGACCATACAGCATTTTACCAGGACAGGTTCCACTCAGAACAGGCCTCACCATGGTCCACCAATGAAGTTGAGTGCCGTGCTCAGCGTCATATCCAGAGGTTGTCTTTGGGAAATAGACGTATGAGTGCTGCCAGCATTGCTGCAGTGGTTGGAGGGGTGGGGGAGGGGTCAGCCTGTCAGTGCTCAGACCATACGCCGCACACTGCATCAAACTGGTCTGCATGGCTGTCATCCCAGAAGGAAGCCTCTTCTAAAGATGATGGACAAGAAAGCCCACAAACAGTTTGCTGAAGACAAGCAGACTAAGGACATGGATTACTGAAACCATCTCCTGTGCTCTAATGAGACCAAGATAAACTTATTTGGTGTCAGATGGTGTCAGGCGTGTGTGGGGGCAACCAGGTGAGGAGTACAAAGACAAGTGTGTCTTCCTACAGTCAGGCATGGTGGTGGGAGTGTCATGGTCTGGGGTTGCATGAGTGCTGCCGGCACTGGGGAGCTACAGTTCATTGAGGGAACCATGAATGCCAACATGTACTGTGACATACTGAAGCAGAGCATGATCCCCTCCCTTCAGAGACTGGGGGGCAGGGCAGTATTCCAACATAACGACCCCAAACACCTCCAAGATGACCACTGCCTTGCTAAAGAAGCTGAGGGTAAAGGTGATGGACTGGCCAAGCGTCTCCAGACCTAAACCCTATTGAGCATCTGTGGGGATCCTCAAACAGAAGGTGGAGGAGGGGAAGGTCTCTAACATCCACCAGCTCTGTGATGTCATCATGGAGGAGGGGAAGAGGACTCCAGTGGCAACCTGTGAAGCTCTGGTGAACTCCATGCCCAAGAGGATTAAGGCAGTGCTGGAAAATAATGGCGGCCACACAAAATATTGACACTTTGGGCCCAATTTGGAGATTGTCACTTAGGGGTGTACTGACTTTTGTTGCCAGTGGTTTAGACATTAATGGCTGTGTGTTGAGTTATTTTGAGGGGACAGTAAATTTACACTGTTATACAAGCTGTACACTCACTACTTTACATTGTAGCAAAGTCTCATTTCTTCAGCGTTGTCACATGAAAAGATATAATCTGAGGGGTGCACTTACTTTTGTCAGATCCTGTGTATATATATTTTTAAGCAGAGACCCTAGAGAATAAAATGGCGGTCGTTGCATTTTTTATGTCACTCTGTATTTGCGCAGCGGTTTTTTAAACACAATTTTAAAAAAATAATAATTTTATTGCAAAAATAATAGAATATATCCTCTCCGCCCCTTTATTGTATTTCTGTGCAATTCCTTCTGGAGGTTTTCGGGACACAAAAATTCTTCGGGGAGTCACTGGATGGTCAGCTGTGACGTCATGACTACGACAATAATGATACTCGTATATACACTCACCGGACACTTTATTAGGTACACCTGTATAGTTGCTTGGTAACACAAATTACTAATCAGCCAATCACATGGCAGCAACTCAATGCATTTAGGCATCTAGATGTGGTGAAGACGACTTGCTGAACTTCAAACCGTGCATCAGAATGGGGAAGAAAGAGGATTTCGGTGACGTTGAACATGGCATGGTTGTTGGTGGCAGACGGCCGGTCTGAGTATTTCTGGGATCTCTCGGGATTACAGAGAATGGTGGGAAAAAGAGAAAATATCCAGTGAGCGGCAGTTGTGTGGAGAAAAATGCCTTGTTGATGTCAAGATTTCAGAGGTCAGAGGAGAATGGGCAGACTGGTTCCAGATGATAGAAAGGTAACAGTAACTACATTGTTACATCCAAGGTATGCAGAATACCATCTCTGAATGCACATTACATCCAACCTTGAAGCAGATGGGCTACAGAAGCAGAAGACCACACCGGGTGCCACTCCTGTCGGGGGGGGGGGGGGGGTAACGGTTCAGGCTGGTGTTGGTGGTGTAATGGTGTGGGGGAGGGGGGGAATGGTGTAATGATGTGGGGGAGGAGGGGGGTAACGGTTCAGGCTGGTGGTGTAATGGTGTGGGAGGGGGGGACAGTTCAGGCTGGTGGTGTAATGGCGTGGGGGAGGGGGGGTAATAGTTCAGGCTGGTGGTGTAATGGTGTGTGTGTGTGTGTGTGTGGGGGGGGGGGGGGGTAACGGTTCTGGCTGAGGGTAATGGTGTGTGTGGGGGGAAAAGTTCAGGCCGGTGGTAGTGGTGGTGTAATGGTGTGTGTGTGTGTGTGGGGGGGGGGGGGGGGGTAACGGTTCAGGCTGAGGGTAATGGTGTGTGTGGGGGGAAAAGTTCAGGCTGGTGGTGTTATGGTGTGGGGGAGGAGGGGGGGTGTAACGGTTCAGGCTACTGGTGTAATGGTGTGGGGGAGGGGGGGGATGGTTCAGGGTGGTGGTGGTGTAATGGGGTGGGGGAGGAGGGGGGGTAACGGTTCAGGCTGGTGGTGGGAGTGTAATGCTGTGGGGGAGGAGGGGAGGTAACGGTTCATGCTGAGGGTGGTGGTGTAATGGTGTGGGGGAGGGGGGGATGGTTCAGGGTGGTGGTGGTGTAATGGGGTGGGGGAGGAGGGGGGGTAACGGTTCAGGCTGGTGGTGGGAGTGTAATGCTGTGGGGGAGGAGGGGGGGTAACGGTTCAGGCTGGTGGTGGGAGTGTAATGCTGTGGGGGAGGAGGGGAGGTAACGGTTCATACTGAGGGTGGTGGTGTAATGGTGTGGGGGAGGAGGAAGGGGGGGGTGGAGCGGTTCAGGCTGGTGGTGGTGTATTGGTGTGGGGGGGGGGAGGGGGTAACGGTTCAGGCTGGTGGTGTAATGGTGTGGGGGGGGGGTAACGGTTCAGGATGGTAGTGGTGGTGTAATGGTGTGGGGGAGGGGGGTGTAATGGTTCAGGCTGGTGGTGTAATGGTGTGGGGGAGGAGGGGGTGGTAACGGTTCAGGCTGGTGGTGGTGTAATGGTGTGGGGGAGGGGGGTAACAGTTCAGGCTGGTGGTGGTAGTGTAATGGTGTGGAGGAGGAGGGGGTTAACAGTTCAGGCTGGTGGTTGTGCAATGGTGTGGAGGGGGGTAATGGTTCAGGCTGGTGGTGTAATGGTGTGGAGGAGAAGGGGGGGGGTAACAGTTCAGGCTGGTGGTGTAATGGTGTGGAGGAGAAGGGGGGGTAACAGTTCAGGCTGGTGGTGTAATGGTGTGGGGGGTAATGGTTCAGGCTGGTGGTGTAATGATGGTGGTGGTGTAATGGTGTGGAGGAGAAGGGGGGGTAACAGTTCAGGCTGGTGGTGTAATGGTGTGGGGGGTCTTGGCACACTTTGGACCCCTTAGTACCAACAATTGAGCATGGTTTAAACGCCACGGCCTACCTGAGTATTGTTGCTGACCATTTGGGATGAGCCAAACACCCCCCGGTTCGGTTCGCACCAGAACATCTGGAACAGGGAAAAGTTCTAGTGAACATGTAAACTCTATTAAAAGTCTATGGGACACGAATATGAAAAATCAAATGTCTTCATTTTAAAGGCTTATATGCAAGTTATTGCTATAGAATGTGTATGGGGGTCCAGGTACTGCCTGCCCACGACCGACGTAGACCTACGTCGATTTGCACAGCAGAGCCACATTGCCACAGTAAATAGGCGACAGCCGGTCGGGAACCGGTTAAATGGTTAAAAGATTAGGCAGTTGGAGGGAGATGTCAGGGAATATAGAAGGGATTGGGAGGAATTGTAATTTTATCTGCCTTTCTTCAAAATACATTTTATGTTAGGTTTTGTATGAGACCTAGTTTGTTCCTTCTTCCTCATATCAGCACCTCCAGGATCCACATCTGGGTAAGCCATACGTGGCTTTAACAGTAACTGTGATGTGGGACCACCACCCAGGGACAGCAGAGCGGAAACCGCTACACTGTCAATGGTCACCGACCCAACTGTTCACTACAACTAGTGTGTGGATTGCTTGAGATAGCAGTGATACGTTTCCAGGACTCCAATGTAGGAAGGGACAGTTTTTTTGTGTGGCAATATATTGCCAACAGGGGAAATATTGATGGGGAAAAAGGGAAGCAGCCATTTTATTTATCAAACATTTATTTATGATTAAGCAGATATATTGGATGTATATGTTGTGGGAAGTCATATTGTATAACAGCTGTTGTGTTTAAAAGTCATTTACACCTCCAGCTGTTAGATTGTTATCTAGACCTTTGAAGACTTGTTCAGCAAACAAGCCTTGGAAGTGACAAGCCGATGTGAATGACCATCCACATATCAAAGAATGTCACCAAAGACTCAAATGGGAATTTTAGTTAGCCAGGTGCCACCCACTTCAGAATGTATAAATTGTGTTAGGTGTCCTAGCCAGCTAGAGCAATGGTTTTCAAACTAACAGAATGTAATGTGACTGAATTGCTCTTCATACATCTCTGTCTACCTACATGTTTGTCTAATAAATAATTTTCAATCTGGCTTCAACAGCCAAAACGTTACTAAAACACATGAGTTTTGGGGTTTCCCCTACAGACCCTTCAGCAGTCAGCAACAAACACTCCCCCCCCTAACAGTACATCCTTCCCAGTAACAACTGACGCCCCCCCCCCCAGCAACATAAGACCCACCCCAAGAAAAATAGATCCTCCACGAGCAACAGAAGAACTCCCCAGCAACAACAGACACCTTTCCTTCGCAAAAATAGATCCCCTCCAGCAACAATCAATTTCCCAGTAGCCAGCATCAGTAGACCCCCCGTAGCAGTCAGCAACAAAGATCCCTCCCTTAACAGTACATCTTTCCCAGCAACATAAAATCCACCCCAGCAACAACAGATCCCCCAATAGTAACAGTAGAACTCCCCAGCAACAACAGCACCTGTTGCTTCGCAAAAATAGATCCCCTCCAACAACAATAGATTCCCCAGTAGCCAGCATCAGTGACCCTCCAGCAGTCAGCAACAAAGACCCCTCCCTTAACAGTACATCTTTCCCAGCAACAACTGACCCACCCCCACCCCTCCCCCAGCAACATAAGATTCACCCCAGCAACAATAGATCCCCCAAGAGCAACAGAAGAACTCCCCAGCAACAACAGACCCTGTTCCTTCGCAAGAATAGATCCCCTCCAAGAACAATAGATTCCCCAGCAGCCAGCATCAGTAGACCCTGCAGCACCTCTTGCCAATACATACATTCAGGTCTGGGGCTGCTGGAACTGCATTCTCCTGCATTCCCGCTGAAAAAAAGCCCTGTTGTTTGGGACATTCCATCACCAGGAGGCTGCAAAAGCCATCAACTGTCCCACAACTTGAAGTAGGGGCATCCCTTCACCGGAAGAGAACTTGTCTCCTGCTTTGGGGGACTCGGGAGTCCAGTTCCTTTACAAAGCTGCGTGACCAAACCCTAAACTGGAAGAAAGGGACTTTTCCCTTTCTTCCCACCCCAGAAGATTTTGGACCTGTTGGCTTTGTTGTCTTCTTAAGCAGTACTTTTTGGAAGGTTTTGCCCCTTAACCACTTAAGCCCCAGAGGATTTGACTGCTCAAATACCAGGGCCTATTTTGTGATTCGGCACTGTGTGAATTTAACGGCCAATTGCGCGGTCGTGCAACCCTGTACCCAAATGAAATTGATGTCCTTTTTTCCCCTTTTTTCCCCACAAATAGGGATTTCTTTTGGTGGTATTTGATCACCTGTGCGATTTTTACTTTTTGCGCTATAAACAAAAAAAGAGCGAAAATTTTGAAAAAATAACAATATTTTTCACATTTTTTTTTATATGAAATTCCCCCCCAAAAAAATGTAAAAATCAAAATTTAACATTTTTGGCCAATTTGTTTTCTGCTACATATGTTTGGTAAAAAAAAAAAGATTAATTTTCAGTACCAAAATCGGGATTACCCCAGAATGCCGCCACCTGTCTTACGGTTCCCTTCCCTGCGAGCGTTGGGGGTGGAACCGGCGGCAAATTCAAAAATGTAAATCCACTAAATAGGATGATAGAAAGCTGTGATGGGATTACACTGTATTCTCCCATTTCAACACAGGATTTCACCTAGTGACTTTTCCAGTGCCCGTCCTCATCTTTTCCAGTTCTTTGTGCCTAGAAAATAGAGAACGACCATGGCGTCCAAAAAGCGTTCATTTTGCGCAAAAGCGCTTTTAGAGGAACTGGAAAACAGCGACAGCGAAAGGGAGTTACTTGAAGAACTGAACGATAGCGATTGGTGGGAAAATTGGTCATCAGGTACAGAAAGGGACAACAGTGACGATTCTGATGTCTCTTTCTGGCACATCGCTCCGTTGGAAATTCTGAAGAATAATTTGAAATACTTCCCAAATTCCACAAGTGATGTGCCAGAAAGAGACATCAGAATCGGAGGTGATGTCATAGACACCGCTTTCTGGGTCACAGCAAGAAGGGGAGGAGAGTGGACAAGTGTCAGCTCTTCTACCTTCCCTCCAAGCGGAGCTCAGAATGCATGGCGGCGTGCAGGGGCGGTACTAGGGGTATATGAGGGCAATCAGGCAGCAGAACGGGTGCCCCAATACATTCAGGTAGGAGTCTGCCTGTCAGTTTTACACACAATCCCAGGGGCTGCGGCCCCTGTATGACGCACACACCTGTCAGCGAAAGGGTTAAATAGCAGAAGGATAAAAGGCTACCGATCCAGATAAATGGAGCTGTAGAAAGGCCGGCCAGGCACCGGGAATACTTGCAGATCAGTAGAAGAAAATGTTCTCAGAGCAGAAATAACCTGTCCATAACCTACAGTGTCTTGTAAAAGTATTCACACCCCTTGAAATATCCCACATTTTGTCATGTTACAACCAAAATCGTAAATGTATTTTATTGGGATTTTATGTGATAGACCGACACAAAGCGGCACATACAGTGCCTTGCGAAAGTATTCGGCCCCCTTGAACTTTGCAACCTTTTGCCACATTTCAGACTTCAAACATAAAGATATAAAACTGTAATTTTTTGTGAAGAATCAACAACAAGTGGGACACAATCATGAAGTGGAACGAAATTTATTGGATATTTCAAACTTTAACAAATAAAAAACTGAAAAATTGGGCGTGCAAAATTATTCAGCCCCCTTAAGTTAATACTTTGTAACGCCACCTTTTGCTGCGATTACAGCTGTAAGTCGCTTGGGGTATGTCTCTATCAGTTTTGCACATCGAGAGACTGAAATTTTTGCCCATTCCTCCTTGCAAAACAGCTCGAGCTCAGTGAGGTTGGATGGAGAGCGTTTGTGAACAGCAGTTTTCAGTTCTTTCCACAGATTCTCGATTGGATTCAGGTCTGGACTTTAACTTGGCCATTCTAACACCTGGATATGTTTATTTGTGAACCATTCCATTGTAGATTTTGCTTTATGTTTTGGATCATTGTCTTGTTGGAAGACCGTCCCAGTCTCAGGTCTTTTGCAGACTCCATCAGGTTTTCTTCCAGAATGGTCCTGTATTTGGCTCCATCCATCTTCCCATCAATTTTAACCATCTTCCCTGTCCCTGCTGAAGAAAAGCAGGCCCAAACCATGATGCTGCCACCACCATGTTTCACAGTGGGGATGGTGTGTTCAGGGTGATGAGCTGTGTTGCTTTTACGCCAAACATAACGTTTTGCATTGTTGCCAAAAAGTTTGATTTTGGTTTCATCTGACCAGAGCCCCTTCTTCCACATGTTTGGTGTCTCCCAGGTGGCTTGTGGCAAACTTTAAACGACACTTTTTATGGATATCTTTAAGAAATGGATTTCTTCTTGCCACTCTTCCATAAAGGGCAGATTTGTGCAGTATACGACTGATTGTTGTCCTATGGACAGAGTCTCCCACCTCAGATGTAGATCTCTGCAGTTCATCCAGAGTGATCATGGGCCTCTTGGCTGCATCTCTGATCAGTCTTCTCCTTGTATGAGCTGAAAGTTTAGAGGGACGGCCAGGTCTTCGTAGATTTGCTGTGGTCTGATACTCCTTCCATTTCAATATTATTGCTTGCACAGCGCTCCTTGGGATGTTTAAAGCTTGGGAAATCTTTTTGTATCCAAATCCGGCTTTAAACTTCTCCACAACAGTATCTCGGACCTGCCTGGTTTGTTCCTTGTTCTTCATGATGCTCTCTGCGCTTTAAACGGACCTCTGAGACTATCACAGTGCAGGTGCATTTATACGGAGACTTGATTACACACAGGTGGATTCTATTTATCATCATTAGTCATTTAGGTCAACATTGGATCATTCAGAGATCCTCACTGAACTTCTGGAGAGAGTTTGCTGCACCGAAAGTAAAGGGGCTGAATAATTTTGCACGCCCAATTTTTCAGTTTTTTATTTGTTAACAAAGTTTGAAATATCCAATAAATTTTGTTCCACTTCATGATTGTGTCCCACTTGTTGTTGATTCTTCACAAAAAATTACAGTTTTATATCTTTATGTTTGAAGCCTGAAATGTGGCAAAAGGTCGCAAAGTTCAAGGGGGCCGAATACTTTCGCAAGGCACTGTAATTGTGAAGTGAAAGGAAAATGATAAATGATACAAATAATTCTGTGAAAACTGTGGCTGCATTTGTATTCACCCCCCTTTACTCTGATACCCCTAACTAAAATCTAGAGGATCCAATTTGCTTTCAGAAGTCTTGGGAAAGACATTGGCTGCACATCTCCACTGCTCCAATAGATTTATTAAAACGTATAAAACTGCCACCAGGACAAGGACACAGACCATGGAAAGGTCGACGCGTTTCACACTGATGTGTTTCTTTAAAACCAGAGCGCATTGTCAGTGTGAAACGCGTCAACCTTTCCATGGTCTGTGTCCTTGGTGGCAGTGTTATAGGTTTTAAATCATTGGACCGGTGGAGGTGTGCAGCCAATGTCTTTCCCAAGTTGTATACGCGGATACGGGCCGGGGCCAGCACCCAGTCCCACCTGTCCTCAGGATTACACCTCTCAGCCGGAGCAGCCAATTGGCCTCTCTGCCTTCAGAGGTCACCTAATTACACTGAGCAAAATTATAAGCGCAACACTTTTGTTTTTGCCCCTATTTCTCATGAGCTGAACTCAAAGATCTAAGAATTTTTCTATGTACACAAAAGGCCGATTTCTCTCCAATATTCTTCACAAATCTGTGTAAATCTGTGTTAGTGATCACTTCTCCTTTCCCGAGATAATCCGTCCACCTCACAGGTGAGGCATATCAAGATGCTCATTAGACAGCATGATTATTGCACAGGCGTGCCTTAGGCTGCCCACAATAAAAGGTCACTCTAAAATGTGCAGTTTTACTGTATTGGGGATCCGGGGGGGGGGGGGCTGGGGTCCAAAAACCAGTCAGTATCTGGTGTGACCATCATTTGCTTCACGCAGTGCCTCACATCTCCTTGGCATAGAGTTGATCAGGTTGGTGATTGGTTCCTGTGGAATGTTGGTCCACTCCTCTTCAATGGCTGTGTGAAGTTGCTGGATATTGGCAGGACCTGGAAAACGATGTCCTATACGCCGATCCAGAGCATCCCAAACATGCTCAATGGGTGATATGTCCGGTGAGTATGCTGGCCATGCAAGAACTGGGATGTTTTCAGCTTATTCAGCTTCAGTTCACAGCTTGTGTACAGATCCTTGCACCATGGGGCCGGACATTATCATGCTGCAACATGAGGTGATGGTCGTGGATGAATGGCACAACAATGGCCCTCAGGATCTCCTCACCGTATCTCTGTGCATTTAATAATGGCATCAATAAAATGCACCTGTGTTCCTTGTCCATAACATACGCCTGTCCATACCATAACCCCACCGCCACCACCATGGGCCACTAAATCCACAAGGCACGCCTGCCCATACATAATCCCACCGCCACCATGGGCCATTCCATCCACAACGTACGCCTGCCCATACCATAACTCCACCGCCACCATGGGCCACTCCATCCACAACGTACGCCTGCCCATACCATAACCCCACCTCCACCATGGGCCACTTCATCCACAACGTATGCCTGCCCATACCATAACCCCACCATGGGCCACTCCATCCACAACGTACACCTGCCCATACCATAACCCCACCGCCCCCATGGGCCACTCGATCCACAACGTACGTCTGCCCATACCATAACCCCACTGCCACCATGAGCCACTCCATCCACAACGTACGCCTGCCCATACCATAGAGCCACCGCCACCATGGGCCACTGACCCTACCATAACCACAATGTGCGCCTGACCCTACCATAACCCCACCGCCACCATGGGCCACTCCATCCATAACGTACGCCTGCCCATACCATAACCCCACTGCCACCATGAGCCACTCCATCCACAACGTACGCCTGCCCATACCATAACCCCACCGCCACCATGGGCCACTCCTTTAACAACGTACACCTGCCCATACCATAACCCCACCGCCACCATGGGCCACTCCATCCACAACGCTGACATCAGAAAACCACTCACCCACAGAACGCCATACACACTGTCTGCCATCTGCCCTGTACAGTGAAAACCGGGATTCATCCGTGAAGAGAACACCTCTCCAAAGTGCCAGACATCATCCAATGTGAGCATTTGCCCACTGAAGTCGGTTACGCCGAGGAACTGCAGTCAGGTGGAGACCCCGATGAGGATGACGAGCATGCAGATGAGCTTCCCTGAGACAATTTCTGACAGTTTGTGAAGAGATTCTTTGGTTATACAAACCGATTGTTGCAGCAGCTGTCCGGGTGGCTGATCTCAGACCATCTTGGAGGTGAAGATGCTGGATGTGGAGGTCCTGGGCTGGTGTGGTTACACGTGGTCTACGGTTTTGAGGCCGGTTGGATGTCAAATTCTCTAAAACGCCTATGGAGACGACTTATGGTAGAGAAATGAACATTCAATTCACAGGCAACAGCTCTGGTGGACATTCCTGCAGTCAGCATGCCAATTGCACCCTCCCTCAAAACTTGCGACATCTGTGGCATTGTGCTGTGTGATAAAACTGCACATTTTAGAGTGGCCTTTTATTGTGGCCAGTCTAAGGCACACCTGTGCAATAATCATGCTGTCTAATCTGCATTTTGATATGCCATACCTGTGAGGTGGATGGATTATTTCGGCAAAGGAGAAGTGCTCACTAACACAGATTTAGACAGATTTGTGAACATTTGAGAGAAATAGGCCTTTTGTGTACATAGAAAAAGTTTGACAGCACTGAAAGCTAAAAAATTGGCCTGGAGAAAGGAGGCGGCGAAAGTGCCCGGTATTGAGGTGGTTAAAGCAGGGTTAGGTTATAAAAAAAATCTCCCAAGTTTTGACCATCTCACGGAGCGCTGTTCAATCCATCATGGGAAAATGGAAAGAGTATGGCACAACTGCAACCCTACCAAGACATGGCCGTCCACCTAAACTGACCGGCCGGGCCCCTACCAAGACATGGCCCTCCACCTAAACTGACCAGCCCGGCAAGGAGAGCATTCATTAGAGAAGCAGCCAAGAGGCCCATGGGAACTCTAGATGAGCTGCAGAGATCCACAGCTCAGGTGGGAGAATCTGTCCACAGGACAACTATTAGTCGTGCGCTCCACAAATCTGCCCTTTATGGAAGAGTGAGAAGAAGAAAGCCATTGGTGGAAGAAAGACATAAGAAGTCCCATTTGCAGTTTGGGAGAAGCCATGTGGGGGACACAGCAAACATGTGGAAGAAGGAGCTCTGCTCAGATGAGACCAAAATTAAACTTTTCGGCCTAAAAGCAAAACGAACGGCGGAAAACGAACACTGCACATCACCCTGAACACACCATCCCCACCGCTAAACATGGTGGTGGTAGCATCATGGTGTGGGGATGGTTTTCTTCAGCAGGGCCAGGGAAGCTGGTCAGAGTTGATGGGAAGATGGATGGAGCCAAATACAGGGCAATCTTAGAAGAAAACCTGTTAAGAGTCTGCAAAAGACTTGAGACTGGGGAAGAGGTTCACCTTCCAGCAGGACAATGACCCAAAACATCCAGCCAGAACTACAATGGAATGGTTTACATCAAATCATATTCATGTGTTAGAATGGCTCAGTCACAGTCCAGACCTAAATCCCATTGAGAATCTGTGGCAAGACTTGAAAATTGCTGATCACAGATGCTCTCCATCCAATCTGACAGAGCTTGAGATATTCTGCAAAGAAGAATGGGCAGAAATGTCCTCTCTAGATCTGCAAAGCTGGTAGAGACATCCCCAAAAAGACTTGCAGGTGTAATTACAGGGAAAGGCGCTTCTACAAAGTATTGACCCCAGGGGGTGAATACAAATGCAGCCACACTTTTCACAGATTTGTATAATTTATCATTTTCCTTCCACTTCACAATTATGGCCACTTTGTGTCAGTCTATCACATAAAATCCCAATAAAATACATTTACGTTTTTGGTTGTAACATGAAAAATTTCAAGGGGTGTGAATACTTTTTCAAGGCACTGCTTGGACACCAGCAAAATATTGAAGGCATACTGGGAGTGGGAGGAGTTACGCAGGACTGGGTTTCAAGCTTTGCTAATACCAGTGTCCAATCACCAGAGCATAACCCATTGGTCTAAGAATAACAAATCCTATGTTCTGCGGAGTACAATAATGATGTACAAAAACATTTAGTAAATCTCACACTTGCAAATAGGGCCGTGTGCAATCACATGTGGGGACCTCAGTGGGGGTTCCTATAGATTAGGCTCCTGTGCCCCCTGGTCCTACTCCTTACCAGGGACCTCCTAGACAACAACCCATCACACCCAGGACCAAGGGTACGTTGTTTCTGTTGTAAGCAAGTTGGACATGCTAAGAGTGATTGTCACCTGGAGCTCTTCAGACCTACCTGGGGCTGCCCCAACATTGCACCATCCAGAGCTCTAGCCCCAGCCGCCCACTGCCTGGAAACAGAGATTGACACAGAGGAATATTGGGGAGTACTGCATGAGGCTGATCCGATACAAGCAGCTTTTAGTAGAATAGCCATCGACCTAGTGGGTCCACTAGCTAGGCCCAGACCATCCGGTAAGAAGTACATCCTTACCATGGTGGACTACGCTACCCGGAGGCAATGGCTCTATTGAAAATCCATGCAGAGACCATTGCCGAAGCTCTGGTTTGGACATTCACTAGAGTGGGGTCCCCCAAGGAAATCATTTCTGGTCAAGAAACATAATTCGCCGCAGAACTAACCCAACAACTTTGGAAAGTCTGTGGTATTAAGGTGATACATAGTTCACCTTACCAACCCCACTAACGGTTTCTGTGAGTGGTTCAATGGTACCCTTAAGCAGATGTTGAGGACCTTTACTGACACCTGCAGAGACTGGGAGAAGTTCCTGCCTCACCTCTTGTTTGCTTACAGAGAGGTGCCACAGGAATCTACTGGGTTTTCCCCTTTTGAGTTGCTTTATGGGAGAAGGGTGCAAGGCCCCCTGAATCTCCTTAGGGAACACTGGGAAGGGGAAACGGAACACGAAGGGACCCCCATGGTGCCATATGTCCTGGAACTCAGGGACCCCCTGGAGCAGTTGGCTAGGTTGGTAAAAGACAATCTCCAGGCGGTCCAGGAGCGACAGAAGGTCTGGCATGATCGGGGTGCGTGCCAGCAAGCGTTGCGGGTGGGGCAAAAGGTTCTGGTCTTAAAGCCTACCAGACAGGACAAACTTTAGCCATCATGGCAGGGTCCTTACCAGGCGGTGGAACAACTCTGTGATACCACTTATATAGTTGCCAGCTGTACCGATGAGAGGATACAACGTTACTTTCATATTAATATGCTCAAGGAGTATCAAGAGAGGCAGGAGGACATAGCCGCTATATGTAACCCAGTTACAGATGACCCAGACAGCCTCCCCCTCCCCAACCTACTAGAAAGAGATGCAACCTTCTCAGTCAGGTAAAGCTAGGCTAACAGAGACAGAGAAGGAACAGGCTCATCAGTTATTAGAAAATAAGCAACAGACCTTCTCCCAAGAGCCAGGGTACACTACGTTAGTGTGACGGTACTAATCGTCACTATGAGTGAAAGACAGATAAGTAATGGTTTGGATTGCTTCAATTATTTGTCAGCAAAAACTTCATATAGAAATATGAAGATTTAATACGACCTTACACAGTGTATTCAATGCTTGGCTGTGTGAGAGAGACAAAGACGGTCATTCGCAGACTTCCCTATTGTTTGTGTATTGGGAGGGCAATGTGTATTGTGTTAAAGTTTACCTGTCTGTTCCATTGTTAAATGTTAATGACCTCACATTGTTCTGTCCAGATGGCTAGATAATGAGTTTAGTTCCTGTATACACTTTCATCTGCATATGCTACTGTAATCAGCCAGAGGGGAGGGATTGTGTACACTGTATGAGAGTGTAAAACTCTGTTCCTATTGGATTGTGAATGTAATGTCCAGTCTTCAACAAAGTCCACCTGGGCGGTAACCTTGTGGGTGAAAACTGTATACAAGTCTGTTTCTTGTTCAATAAAGTTGTTCTAGAGTTACTTCACCCTCAATCTAGAGTCCTGTCTGTTATTGGGGGATATGCTACAAGGGATTGCTATGGTCTTCCATACTCCCTTAGATAATCACTAAGCTCTTGTAAGAGCTTGTGTAAGATCTTGTTCTGCCGAGAGGTTCACCCACGGGAACCTGAAGCCTTGTCGTAGGTCCAGGGTGGGTAGGAGATGGCGAGACCCTAACCAAGCTGCGGCGGTTCATTGGGTCTGAAGTGGTTACAGTGTCTCTTGGATCGCTTGGAGCCCTCGGGAAGAACTAGGAGCATCTGTCAACGGAGGTACCAGGTTGGGGTGCTGGTTGATCCGTTACAGTTATCTACCCACATAGTAGAAACCCCCAGGCAAGCTCCCCATAGACAACCTCCCTACCGTGTCCCTGAAGCAGTCAGAGAGGGAATGCAAAAGGAGATACAAGAAATGTTACAGCTAGGCGTCATCAAACCCTCTGACAGTCCATCGGCCTCCCCGGTACCACTCGTCCCTAAGATGAAATCACCAGATTCTGCATGGACTACCGGCGATTAAACGACCGGACTGTTACGGATGCCTACCCGATGCCCAGAATAGATGAGTTGATAGATCGCCTAGCCCGGGGGCGCTATCTGACTACCATAGACCTGTGCAAAGGCTATTGGCAGATACCCCTGGCCAAGGAAGCTATCCCCAAGTCGGCCTTCATCCCCCCGTTTGGCTTGTACCAGTTTCGAGTCATGCCATTCAGGATGAAGAATGCCCCGGCCACGCATGGTGGATGGACTCCTCGATGGCTTCCAGGACTTCACCTGTGCGTACCTGAATGACATTGCTATCTACAGTGAGTCATGGGAAGAACATTTGTAACACGTAGGGTCAGTACTGGATCGGATCCAGGGCCACTGGCCTGACTCTAAAACCAGACAAGTGCCAAACCCTTGACCGACCTGACAAAGAAAAACTTACCTAGGCAGGTCCTGTGGTCTTGAGCATATGAGCTGCTTTTCAGTTACTAAAACAAGCCCTAAGTAATGCTCCTGTCTTGGCTGCCCCAGTTCCTAACCAGCATTTTATTGAACACACAGATGCTTCCATGTTTGGACTGGGGGCAGTCTTAAGTAAAGTTGGAGAAGATGGAGGAGAGCACCCTGTCGCGTACTTCAGTAGAAAGCGGTTACCGTGGGAGGTGAGCTATGCGGCAGTGGAAAAAGAATGTTTAGCCTTGGTGTGGGCACTGAAAAAACTAACCCCTTACTTGTACGGATGGCAATTTACCTTGATAACAGACCACCACCCGTTGGTGTGGCTTAACTGGGTGGCAGGAGACAATGGCCACTTACTGCGGTGGAGCTTGGCACTACAGCCCTACAATTTTACCATCCACTATTGGCCTGGTTAGCAGAACGGCAATGCCGATGGGTTGTCCCGGCAAATGAAACTCAGCACCTAACCTAAATCCAGACATCCCCAAGTTGACCTGAAAAGGGTCAAACTGGGTCTGCCAGAGTGTTCTACAAAGGGGAAGCACTGTGACAGATCACCCTGTCCCTGGATTGTTAACCCCTTTGTTTCATTTTCCTATGAGTTCGGGACATTGCATTCTATTTCATTTTATGTTCACTTTATTCATCTACCGAACATACAACCGAACAGTCGGACCCCTAGCAGATGCTAAAATCATCAGCTCAGCCTCACCTGTTATCTACTGGGGGTTCACAAGTGTTTACACTTCTGATAATGTGTATTGTACTTCAATGTCAAAGATGGACAGTCTGTCACTGGTGGTCCCTTCCTATTGTCTGTGCATTGAGGGGAGATGTGGATTCTGTTAAGCCTGTCTGTCCTATTGTTAATGAATAGTGTTGAGCGAACACGGACTGTATTATTCGTGTTCGTACCGAATAATTGGATTTTTTGTACCCGAACACGGACACGGACACTTTACTGTATGTTCGGGTAAAAATCCGTGTTCGGTCGTTTTATTTCCGGGTTTTGCATGCTTTGGCGCTCTTTTCATGGCGGGCTTTCAACAGCCAATCAACAATCGTTTAACTGGTGTGCCTTAAGCCATCCCAGCCATGCCTGCAAATGTCTCAGTAGCTGTGATTGGCCGTCTGAAGCATGTGACCAAGTCTTTATAAGTTCGAGGCAGCCGCAGCGGCGTCATTATGCTGCTTAGATTCAGGGACAGAGCACACATCAACGTGCTGGCTGCTGATTAGGGAAAGATAGGCAGGAAAAAACCATTTGTGTCCGGATAGAATTGAGGGACAGGTCGGAGTGTTTAGGCAGGGCGAGTTGTAGGCATTTTAGGGATAGAGTCTGCTGAATTATATAGGGTCAGTGTCTTCTACAAACTACAATCGATATTGCTGTGTGGGGGGTGGGGTCTGCACTCAATCCTGATCTACGATCTCTTCTCAATCCTGTTAGGGACAGAGTCTGCTGAATTTTAGGGAAACTGTGTTCTACAAACTACAATCGATATTGCTGTGTGGTGTGGGATTGGAGATAGGCAGGTGTCAGTGATCCACATCCATTTTTCTGTGTGTGAGCTGCAGTGAACACAATCTTTTTGGGCTGCAGTGAACACAATCTTTTTGGGGTGCAGTGAACAAAATCTTTTTGGGGTGCAGTGAACACAATCCTTTTTGGTGTGCAGTGAACACAATCTTTGTGGGGTGCAGTGAACAAAATCCTTTGTGGGGTGCAGTGAACACAATCTTTTTGGGGTGCAGTGAACAAAATCCTTTTTGGGGTGCAGTGAACAACATCCTTTTTGGGGTGCAGTGAACACAATCTTTTTGGGGTGCAGTGAACAAAATCCTTTGTGGGGTGCAGTGAACACAATCTTTTTGGGGTGCAGTGAACACAATCTTTGTGGGGTACAGTGAACAGAATCTTTGTGGGGTGCAGTGAACACAATCTTTGGGGGGTACAGTGAACACAATCTTTGTGAGGTGCAGTGAACACAATCTTTGTGGGGTGCAGTGAACACAATCATTGTGGGGTGCAGTGAACTCAATCTTTGTGGGGTACAGTGAACACAATCTCATACTGAAGGTTTGAGGGTGCTGCCTGTTCCATACTCCCCCTACTCCTAGCCTTTTAGGGGTACAAACAATAGTAATTGGGGCCTCGTGTGGTTGTGTACGTGTGATATACATACACTTTTTTGGGATCATATTTTCTATTCCGCTATTTAATCAAAAACCTCTGGGGATCAGTTAAATTGGGGGATAGTCTGTGTTGGTACGTGTGAGAGAGATCCACCTTTCCAAGTTGTTGGGGTTCATCTCATACTTCTGAAGGTTTGAGGGTGCTGCCTGTTCCATACTCCCCCTACTCCTAGCCTTTTAGGGGTACAAACAATAGTAATTGGGGCCTAGTGTGGTTGTGTACGTGTGATATACATACACTTTTTTGGGATCATATTTTCTATTCCGCTATTTAATCAAAAACCTTTGGGGATCAGTTAAATTGGGGGATAGTCTGTGTTGGTACGTGTGAGAGAGATCCACCTTTCCAAGTTGTTGGGGTTCATCTCATACTTCTGAAGGTTTGAGGGTGCTGCCTGTTCCATACTCCCCCTACTCCTCATCTAGCCTTTTAGGGGTACAAACAATAGTAATTGGGGCCTAGTGTGGTTGTGTACGTGTGATATACATACACTTTTTTTGGATCATATTTTCTATTCCGCTATTTAATCAAAAACCTTTGGGGATCGGTTAAATTGGGGGATAGTCTGTGTTGGTACGTGTGAGAGAGATCCACCTTTCCAAGTTGTTGGGGTTCATCTCATACTTCTGAAGGTTTGAGGGTGCTGCCTGTTCCATACTCCCCCTACTCCTCATCTAGCCTTTTAGGGGTACAAACAATAGTAATTGGGGCCCAGTGTGGTTGTGTACGTGTGATATACATACACTTTTTTGGGATCATATTTTCTATTCCGCTATTTAATCAAAAACCTTTGGGGATCAGTTAAATTGGGGGATAGTCTGTGTCGGTACGTGTGAGAGAGATCCACCTTTCCAAGTTGTTGGGGTTCATCTCATACTTCTGAAGGTTTGAGGGTGCTGCCTGTTCCATACCCCCCCTACTCCTCATCTAGCCTTTTAGGGGTACAAACAATAGTAATTGGGGCCTAGTGTGGTTGTGTACGTGTGATATACATACACTTTTTTTGGATCATATTTTCTATTCCGCTATTTAATCAAAAACCTTTGGGGATCAGTTAAATTGGGGGATAGTCTGTGTCGGTACGTGTGAGAGAGATCCACCTTTCCAAGTTGTTGGGGTTCATCTCATACTTCTGAAGGTTTGAGGGTGCTGCCTGTTCCATACCCCCCCTACTCCTCATCTAGCCTTTTAGGGGTACAAACAATAGTAATTGGGGCCTAGTGTGGTTGTGTACGTGCGAGATACATACACTTTTTTTGATCATATTTCCTATTCCGCTATTCAATAAAAACCTTTGAGGATCAATTGAATTGCGGGATAGTCTGTGTCGGTACGTGTGAGAGAGATCCACCTTTCCAAGTTGTTGGGGTTCATCTCATACTTCTGAAGGTTTGAGGGTGCTGCCTGTTCCATACTCCCCCTACTCCTCATCTAGCCTTTTAGGGGTACAAACAATAGTAATTGGGGCCCAGTGTGGTTGTGTACGTGTGATATACATACACTTTTTTTGGATCATATTTTCTATTCCGCTATTTAATTTAACTGGGCCTCCATGCGAGACCTGTGTGCCTTGTTGCGCTGTTTTGAGTACTCCACCAACATGGCCAGTGGCAATGACGCCGTTCTCAGCTTAACTATCCCACTTCCATGCCTCCTTGAAAAAACAATTCGGGCGATGATGGAAGAGGATGTGGCACAGGATGAGGAGGAGGAGGAGGATGAAGAGGTAACATTTCCAAGGCTTTCAGGGCAGTCATTCGCAAGGGGCTCCGAGGGTGGGTTCCTGCACACGCAAACGCCAGGGACGCAATTGTCCAGCAGGGGCACAGTTCTGGAGGATGAGGAGGATGAGGAGGAGCTGGAGGAGGAGATGGAACCATGTTCACAGCAGGGTGGCACCCAGGCCAGCTCATGGCCATCACTGGTGCGTGGCTGGGGGGATACAGAGGACACGGACGATACACCTCCCACAGAGGACAGCCTTTCGTTGCCTCTGGGCAGCCTGGCACACATGAGCGATTACATGCTGCAGTGTCTCCACAACGACCGCCGAGTTGCCCACATTCTAACTTGTGCTGATTACTGGGTGGCCACGCTGCTGGATCCCCGTTACAAGGACAACGTACCGTCCTTAATTCACTCACTGGAGCGCGATCGCAAGATGCGCGAGTACAAGCGCACGCTGGTAGACGCCATGCTGCTGGCATTCCCATCTGACAGCGGGGCCACAGTGGAAGCACAAGGCAGAGGAGGAGGAGGAGGAGGTCGCCAACGCAACCAGGGCACCGCCAGCACCTCAGAAGGCAGGGTTAGCATGGCCGAAATGTGGAAAAGCTTTGTCAGCACGCCACAACAAACAGCAGCACCAGCAGCTCAGATGGAACGTCTTAGCAGGAGGCAGCATTTTACCAACATGGTGGAGCAGTATGTGTGCACACGCCTACATGTAGTGAATGACGGGTCTGCCCCCTTCAACTTCTGGGTCTCCAAATTGGGCACATGGCTTGAGCTTGCCCTTTACGCCTTGGAGGTGCTGGCGTGCCCTGCAGCCAGTGTATTATCTGAACGGGTATTTAGCACGGCTGGGGGCATTATAACAGACAAGCGCAGCCGCCTGTCCAGAGACAATGTGGACAAGCTCACGTTCATTAAAATGAACCAGGCATGGATCCCACGGGACTTTTCCGTACCTTATGCAGAATAGCAATGGATACCGACCTTACCCACCCATTGTTCCATTTTTGCTCTTTCTCACTCTTTTGGGGTGTACCCTCATTTAAAATTTTTGAAAAGAAGCAGTGTTGGCTACCTCGTCCTCCTCCTCAGGGCCAGATTAATGTAGGGGCTATTGGAGCTGCAGCTCCAGGCCCCTACCTTTTATATAGGCCCCGGGTTGGCCATATTCACTGTTACCGCTCTTCTGTCACTTGTAAACACAGAAGTCTGGCTTCTATGCTCGCTTCCCCAGGCAGCACCCTCAGAACCTCCCCACACAGCGTGAAGGCCGGACAAGGAGGGACAGTTGGCGATGCATGGATGTGTTTATGGGCTTCAGAGACAGCATCCCATGTTGAATTAGGCATGCATGGCTGCACCCTTCCTCCTCTGGGTGCATGGCAAGGCACGGCCCTTAAGGCCCTTCAAAATCCTCAGCACCAAGCCCATGATGCTGTTAATCCGGCCCTGGTCCTCCTCCACCGCCGCTTCCACCTACACCGCCCATAGGTGTGCGCAGCCTATTGCATTAAGGTGTGCACCCCAAAGTTGAAATACACATGCATGTGTTTGCCAGCAGGGAGAGTAATGTATCGGGGCCATGTACCTGTAGGCAAGGAGAAATAGAGCAGAGCAGGTCCCAGGGAGATCTTTCCCATCTCCTCACTGGCAATGCTATGTGCCCTAGGTGATTAGGGTGTGCCCAGGCACACCCAGCACACCCTGTGCGCACGCCTATGTCACCGCTAGGCTTGTGACGGTATCAGATTTTCATGCTGCGATTAATTGATTAAGGTTTTGCCACGGTATACGGTATTATCACGGTATTCTATTATTAAATTTAAATTATTAAATTTCCACCTCACTTCAATTTCATTGCTGAATTTAGGGGCTTTGGTTCACTTATGCACATTATTATATAGTCAGTCAGTACAGACTCTGTGAACCAGGCCTAAAATAGGTCATCAAGCAGTGTCTGGCCTAACTGGTGATAACTGGTTCTGGCGCTCGGCTCCGATCCGATGGCCTGGTCATTAAGAGGGCAAATCCTTGTGGTCAAGAAGTGGTTAAACCTGAAGGAGGTGTTGTTTATAAATTACTTTACTATTGCTTTAGGCCTGGTTCACATGTATGCGGGTTGGTGGTTCACATTTGCACAGGCATAGCAGCCCATTGATTTGAATGGGCTGCTATGCCCTCATTTTCCGCAGAAAAAAGGTGCATGCAGCATTTTTTTAAAATTCAGTGGCCTTGAAATCCATCCTGCTTTTGCACCATGCGACTAACCTGCAGTTCCTGCTCTGGCAAGCTTTCTGCATTTTTTGTATACGTGGGCACGGCATTTAAAAATAAACAGTTTGCGTGTGCAGCAACGGCAGGTAAGTCGCATGGTGCAAAAGAAGGATGGATTTCATGGCCACTGCATTTTTTTAAATTCTGCATGCACCTTTTTTCAGCTGAAAACGCAGGCATAGCAGCTCAAGCCCATTCACATCAATGGGCTGCTATGCCTGTGCAAATGTGGGCCCCCAACCCGCATACATGTGAACCAGGCCTAAAGCAATAGTAAAGTCATTAATAGATAAAAACACCGGTCCTCCTGCAGGTTTAACCAATTAATGACTTTACTATTGCTTTAGGCCTGGTTCACATGTATGCGGGTTGGGGGCCCACATTTGCACAGGCATAGCAGCCCATTGATGTGAATGGGCTTGAGCTGCTATGCCTGCGTTTTCAGCTGAAAAAAGGTGCATGCAGAATTTAAAAAAATGCAGTGGCCATGAAATCCATCCTTCTTTTGCACCATGCGACTTACCTGCCGTTGCTGCACACGCAAACTGTTTATTTTTAAATGCCGTGCCCACGTATACAAAAAATGCAGAAAGCTTGCCAGAGCAGGAACTGCAGGTTAGTCGCATGGTGCAAAAGCAGGATGGATTTCAAGGCCACTGAATTTAAAAAAAATGCTGCATGCACCTTTTTTCTGCGGAAAATGAGGGCATAGCAGCCCGTTCAAATCAATGGGCTGCTATGCCTGTGCAAATGTGGGCCGCCAACCCGCATACATGTGAACCGCCAACCCGCATACATGTGAACCACCAACCCGCATACATGTGAACCAGGCCTAAAGCAATAGTAAAGTCATTAATAGATAAAAACACCGGTCCTCCTGCAGGTTTAACCACTTCTGGATCGCAAGGATTTGCCCCTTTAAAGACCAGGCCATCGGATCAGAGCGCCAGGACCAGTCATCACCAGGTAGGCCAGACACTGCTTGATGGCTATATAATAATGTAATGTGGGCTGCTAGGCGTGTGTGTGTGTATATATATATTTATTAGAGCTGCACGATTCTGGCCAAAATGAGAATCACGATTTTTTAGCTTGGAATAAAGATCACGATTCTCTCACGATTCTCTGTGTAACAAAAAAAAAAAAAATTGGGATAACTTTACTGTTACGTTTTTTTTTTTTTTTTTATTCATTAAAGTCTAATCATTGCGTTTGAAAGACTGCTGCGCAAATACAGTGTGACATAAAATATTACAACAATCGCCATTTTATTCTGTAGGGTCTCTGCTAAAAAAATATATAAAATGTTTGGGGGTTCTAAGTACTTTTCTAGCAAAAAAAAACTGATTTTAACTTGCAAGCTGCAAGTGTCAGAAAAAGATCCAGTCTTTAAGAGGTTAAACTTCCTTTCTCCCTGGCAGAGGGAAGGAAAAGATACAATGTAATCATTTTTGTTTATAGTTAGGAGACTTAATGCTGAAAGGTGTTAGCTGAGTGAGTGAATGAGTCATCCAGCTCACTGAAATGTATCAATTCACAAGTCAGGCAGACTTGACAGAGAAACTCGGTATTTTAAAAATGCCACAATAACAATACCGTGGCTATGCAATACCGCGATATATCGAATTACCGAAAACCGGCATATGTCTAGTCACCGCCACATCCACCACCACCTCAACCTCCCTCCTACTCCATATGGGCCTCGTCCTTCAGAGATGAAGAAGAACATTGTTTTATTTTTCTGTTTTTTTTTGTTGTTTTAAGTTATTTCCCTATCCACATTTGTTTGCAGAGCACTTGCCATGCTCTTAATTACGTTTTGCTGCCATTTGCAGCACTCTAGCCCTTTCCTTTGGTGTTTTAGAGCCATTTTAGTGCCTTAAAGTTCGGGTCCCCATTGACTTCAATGGGGTTCGGTGTCCGGGAAAAGTTCGGTAAAAGTCCGGGACACGGACCCGGACTTTTTTTTAAAGTTCGGCCGAACCCGTCGAACACGGACATCTAGGTGTTCGCTCAACCCTATTAATGAACTCACATATGGTTTCTGTCCAGATGGCTATATAATTAGTTCAGGTTGGTTCTATTTCTGTGTACAATTTCATCTGCATATGATAATGTAAATCAGACTCACCTGACCTGATGGTATATATATATATATATATATATATATATATATATATATATTGTGTGTGAGTGGGTTCAACAAACAGTTCCTGCTTACCCTCAACATAGTCTCATCTCAGGTTTGTGGGAGAAGGCTATACCAGCTCTCTCACTCTACTGCTTGGATCACTAAATCACAAGCTCTTATAAGAGCGGTTCCTGCGCTACTTTACAGCATCCCTCCCACTAGGGGGAAGAGAACATCCCTGGCGGCGTAACCCCTCTTTCCATCGAGGAGGCCGCTACAATAAGCCCAAAGCTTCTGCTCTAAGAGCCAATGCAAGGCAAAAGACTTACGACTCAGTCCCAGAAGCTACCAAGAGGTGTACTTAACTTTGCGGGTTTCTGCCGGCTAAAGACAGAACGACCCACCTCAGAGTCCGTTCCTCTGGTTCGAGATACTCTCAAACCACAGCAGCCTCAGATGCCTCCCTAACTCAGGAGAGAAAAAGTTTACAGCACATGGTATTCACAGGCGGTCCCATCCAAGTACTAACCAGGCTTGATCCTGCTTAAAGTGGAGTTCCACCCATTTTAGTGACTTTAGATCTATGTAATCCCCTTTAAAACGACTTTTACCAATGGAAAGTTTTTTTTTTTGCTAGTAAATACCTTATTTTCTGCTTTATTTATCCTTCCGGAGGCGGGGCAGAGCATGGCCTCAATACAATACATACATACAGCTCACTGAGAGGAGGCGGGGCAGAGCACGCAGTACAGCTCATCTCCTTTGTAATACTGCGAGATTTCAGGCCCTGAAATACATCCCAGCACACACTGCGAATCGCTGAATGACGTAATCGCCGACCAGACCCGGAAGTGAGAAGAGGATAAATGAAGCAGAAAATAAGGTATTTACTAGCAAAAAAAAAAAAACTTTCCATTGGTAAAAGTCGTTTTAAAGGGGATTACATACATCTATGTAATCCAATTTATTAAAAATGGGTGGAACTCCACTTTAAGCTCAAATCAATGGCGATCAGGCATGTTCAGGGTGATGCGGCCGCAATCCATCTGGCGAATAATGAATGAAATGAACAGAGGAGCAGATGTACCTGAAACCACTGGACATCGGGCGATGTGGACAACGCCAGATCACTGAACCTGAGAGCGGTGCACCTGCCTCCCCCCGGCTGCCTCTGCCTTCTGGAGTCATTTTAGCAGGTATAACAGGTAAATAATGTAGCAACTTTACTAGTCAACACCTAATATGTAGTCCCCCAAGGATGCAGGCTCAAAACAATGTTGGTCTACCATTGTGCAACCCCATAGGTATGTAGGTTCCCAGGTATGTTATGTAGGCACCTAGGTATGTCAATATGCAGGTATAGAAGTATTCTTGCTGTTCATCCATTTATGTATGCAGTTCAAGGCAATAAGCACATTTGTATGCAGTCCAAGGCAAATAAGCACATATGTATAAAGTTTAATGTAACTAAGCACATATGCATGCAGCTCAAAGCAATTAAGCATATATATATATATATATATATATATATATATATATATATATATATATGCAGTTCAAGGCAATTAAGCATATATGTATGCAGTTCAAGGCAATTAAGCATATATGTACGCAGTTCAAGGCAATTAAGCATATATGTACGCAGTTCAAGGCAATTAAGCATATATGTACGCAGTTCAAGGCAATTAAGCATATATGTATGCAGTTCAAGGCAATTAAGCATAGATGTACGCAGTTCAAGGCAATTAAGCATAGATGTACGCAGTTCAAGGCAATTAAGCATAGATGTATGCAGTTCAAATGAAAATATGCTTTTAGGCAATATGCATTTATGGAAACATGTAAGCATGCATTTATGCAATATGAGTTTATGCAAACATGTGCAAGTAAGCAGGCATGTGTTCATGCAAGTAAGCAGGCATGAACATGGTTACTATGCTGCACCAGCTCAACTGCACTTGGCCCCAACTGATTTTGCAGGATAAGCCAAGCATATAGGCTCCAGTACAGACTTAATGCTGCTTCAAAACAGCCTAAAAATAAGTTCCTACAGACCAAATGCACGCTATTCTGGAGACATAACTCCTTAAAGTGCACTGATACCCGTACAGGGGTGTATCGACAGACAGTTGTACAAGCCCCCCCCGGATTACGAAGTAAGTATACCTTTATGCCGTATATAGCCATGCCTAGCTCTCCCATAGAAATTACCCATTTCATTATGCAGCCATGGGCTGAAGTTATGTCTCAGAGGCCTTGCTGATCCTTCAGCCCACATGGTCCACCAAAAATGGCCACCCTTCTACTTCCTGTCTAAACAGGAGTAGGCCATACTGAGTGAACCTACGCCCTCTGGTGGCTGGAGGAGACACTGCAGTCCAATACTCCTGAGAAGTACACAGGGCATGAACAGTACACTGACCCTAGTGGCCACTGGGAGAAAGACCAGAACAACAGATCTCTTTTTAAAAAAAAAAAAAAGATACACTTCAAAATACAGACTTAACCTTCCTGCTGCAGAACCCTGATCTAACAGGAGTCCAATCTTCACCCATCACGGCGGGCTCAGTAATAAAAGACCTTCAGGGACTGGATCTCCCTTAATCTGGGGTCCACTCCCCTGGACCTGTATAGCACCCTGCAGGAAATCACCTTGGTCAGAACAAACACTGCACAGGGTTCCTTACGCAGGGTCCAGCGCCATAAGGCTGCATTACAGGCAAACCTTGAGAAATCTTCTTTTCTATCCAATGAGGCTCGGGTACCATCCATTTTGGCTGACGGCTTTTTCAAAAGGATCCGATTGAAGTCCCTGATTCTTAACAGAACCGTCCAGACCTCTAAGTATGCTCAAAGAGCACATGTATCCCACATTCAGTGACCACTCCCTTACAGACACTGGCAAAAAAAACAGAAGTACTTCCTGTGTAGGAGGGGTTATATAGAGGAGGACTTCCTGTTTGATTGATCTGCCAGTGTCCATTCGCCTATAGGTGGCGCATAACCCACATAGTAATTATTATGGCTGCTCTGTGTCCTGTGATGTATGATAAAGAAAAGGTGGAAAAGGAAGGCAGTAAGAAGAGGAGGGTGATTACAGTGGATGTTAAAAAATAAATCATTAAGAAGCATGAACAAGGTATGCAAGTGTCCGACATCGCAAGATTATATAACAAATCTACTTCGACAATTTGCACAATATGAAAGAAAAAAGAAGAATTAAGGGAGCTAGATGCAGCAAAAGGAGTCACTAGAGTATCAAAGCAAAGGCCACATGTTCTGGAAGATGTAGAAAAGTTGCTTCTTGTCTGGATAAATGGGAAGCAGGGCCGGCCTTAGGTGTTCAGGCGCCCTGTGCGAGCTAACCCTGTGCCCCCCCGATCGTGAATTTTCTTGCACCTTTTTTGCACTTTGACTTTTCTTTTTTATTACATAGTAGGTGAGGTTGAATAAAGACAATAGTCCATCTAGTTCAACCTGTGTAGGTGTGTGTGGGCGGAGTTCCCCCTGTGTAGGTGTGTGTGGCTGTAATCATCTCTCATACCCCTGAATGTTCTGATCCTTGAGATGTACGTCTAGAAGTCTTTTGAAAGCCACCATATTACCTGCAGAAACCACCTCTTGTGGTAGAGAATTCCACAATCTTGTAGCCCTAACAGTAAAGAACCCCCCACGTTGCCTGAGGTTAAAGCGCTTCTCCTCTAATCGCATTGTATGCCCCCGAGTCCTCATGCAATCCCTGCGACTGAACAGCTTTTCTTCTAAGCCTAGATCCCCATTGAGATATTTAAAAATTGCTATCATGTCCCCCCTCAGGCGTCTCTTCTCCAGGGAGAATAAATCAAGCGATTGCAGACGCTCCTCATAATCAAGGTCCTCCAATCCCCTAATTAGTTTAGTTGCCCTTCTCTGGACTCTCTCCAGCTCCAACACATCCCTCCTGAGGACTGGTGACCAGAACTGGACAGAATACTCCAGATGCGGTCGGACCAGAATTTTATAAAGTGGAAGGATTATAGTCTTATCTCTGGAATACATCCCTTTCTTTATGCATGCTAATATTCTGCTGGCTTTGGCAGCTGCCGCTTGACATTGCATGCTGTTGCCTAATCTATCATCAACCAAGACTCCCAGATCCTTCTCCATTTTTGATTCTCCCAGGGGTTCCCCTCCTAACGTGTATTGTGCTTTTATGTTGCTAGTCCCCAAGTGCAAAACCTTACACTTCTCCACATTAAACCTCATTTGCCAAGTCGTTGCCCACTCCGTTATTTTGTCCAGGTCATTCTGTAGGATATCTGCTTCATGCTGTGCTGTTATTGCCCTGCCTAATTTTGTGTCATCTGCAAAAACTGATATTGAACTACTGATCCCGACCTCAATGCTGTTTATGAATAAATTGAACAAGGTTGGTCCTAGGACTGAGCCTTGGGGGACCCCGCTTACTACCTCAGACCAGTCTGAGTATGCGCTGTTTATTACCACCCTTTGGACACGCCCTTTTAGCCAGTTCCGTATCCAAGAGCAAACCCTGCTGTCGATACCTGCAGACCTTATTTTATAAATTAAGCGCTTATGGGGAACTGTATCGAACGCCTTAGCGAAATCCAAGTACACCACATCCACTGGTCTGCCCTATCTAGCTCACAGCTCACCTCCTCATAGAATGTTAAGAGATTGGTTTGACAAGAACGCCCATTTGTAAACCCGTGCTGGTTACTACTAATGATGCTGTTGTCCTTAGCAAACTCTACGATATAGTCCCTTATCATCCCCTCCAGAAGTTTACATACTACTGATGTCAGACTGACAGGCCTATAATTTCCCGGGATATGCCTCTGACCCTTTTTGAATATCGGAATCACGTTAGCTTTCCTCCACTCCCCTGGTACATCTCCTGTCCTAATACTGTCCGCAAAGATCAGGAACAGTGGTCTGGATATAACCTTACTGAGTTCCTTGAGTACTCTCGGATGTACGCCATCCGGGCCTGGTGATTTGTTTGTGTTAAGTTTATCCAGCCTTTCCCTGATTTCACCCTCTGTTAGCCATAGTGGCAAGTCCTGTGTATTACTACTAACCATACAGTCATGGTCAGTGTACCCCTCCTTTTCCTGTGTAAAGACTGACGAGAAAAAAGCATTCAGCATGGTTGCTTTTTCAGTGTCCTCTGTAACCATCCTCCCATCATCGTTAATTATGTGTGCAATATGCTCTGCCCTAGTTTTTTTGCTGTTGATATACTTAAAGAATTTCTTTGGGTTTTTTTTACTATCCTCCGCTATTTGTCTCTCAAAGTCTATTTTAGCCATCTTGATTTCGTGTTTACACTTCTTATTTGCCTCCTTGTATTGCTGGAAGGCCGATACTGTGCCCTCTGATTTATATTTCCTGAAGGCCAATTTTTTTCCCCTAATAAGATTTTTAACGCTACGGTTTAGCCAGCCAGGTTTGGCTTTGTCTCTTCTAAATTTATTTCCCATAGGAATGCACTGCAAGATGCCTTTGCTTAATATATTCCTAAAGCATTCCCATTTTTCCTCTGTGGTCAGGGATCCCAGGGTTCGGTCCCAGTTTACCCTTTCCATCAACAAATACAATTTTGGAAAGTTTGCCCTTCTGAAGTTTAGGGTTCTTATGTTCCCCACTTGTCTTGCTATATTGTTATTTACGCTAAATGTGATCATCCTGTGATCGCTAGAGCCCAGGTTGTCCTGGACTCCTACCTCCGAGATTAGGTCTGGGTCATTAGTGATCAATAGATCCAGGATTGCGTTTTCTCTAGTAGGAGAGTCCACCAACTGTGACATGTAATTATCCTGTAAGGTTTCCGTGAATAGCCGGGCCTTCTGTGAGTGTGTAGTCCCCTCTTCCCAGTCAATGTCGGGATAATTGAAGTCCCCCAATATGATGACTGATCCTAGCTTTGCCACTTTACCCAAAAGTGCTAAAAAATTCCTGCTCTACCTCCTCCCCTTGTTTAGGTGGCCTATAGCAAACCCCCACAATTACTTTCCCCTTTTCTCCTTCCCTATGGAGTTCTACCCATACGGATTCTAACTCCATACTCATCCCTTCCGTAATGTCACTCCTCTCTATCACCTTTACATTATTCTTGACGTAGAGACATACCCCTCCCCCTCTTTTTCCTATCCTGTCCTTCCGGTACACCGAATACCCTTGGATATTTGCCAGCCAGTCATGTGAGGGGTCGAACCAAGTCTCTGTTATTCCCACAAGGTCTATGTCCTCCTCATGTACGAACATTTCCAACTCAACCATTTTATTAGCTAGGCTCCTGGCATTAGCATATACCCCTCTTAGATTTACGGAAGATAAACGTGATTGGTGGTTATGTTTATTTCTGTTTGGTCTGTGGTTCTCCCGCACAGACCTACCGATTGACGTTGTGGACCTACTGTCGCTGCTGACCCTACAACTGCCTTCAGTCCTTTGCTCCCTCCTAACTGACTCTACTTCTGAGCCCTCCCCCCCGTCACCTAGTTTAAAAGCTCCTCCTACTTGGTGGCCATCTTTCTCCCCAAAAGAGCTGTACCGCCCCCATTAAGGTGCAGCCCGTCCTTACTAAAGAGCCGGTAGCCGACTGAGAAGTCAGCCCAGTTCTCCAGGAACCCAAACCCCTCCTTCCTACACCAATTCCTCAGCCACTTGTTAAGTTCCCTAATCTCCTTCTGCCTCTCCTGTGTGGCTCGAGGTAAAGGCAGTATTTCAGAGAAAACCACCTTGGAGGTCTTTTTCCTCAATCTATTACCTAAGTCCCTGAAATTGTTCTTTAGGATCCTCCACCTACCTTTAATTTTGTCATTAGTGCCCACATGCACCATGACCGCTGGGTCATCCCCAGCCCCGCACAATAATCTGTCTGCCAGATCTGCGATGTGCCGAACGCGGGCGCCCGGTAAACAACATACTGTTCGGTTCACGAGATCTTTTTTACAGATTGCACTCTCTGTCCTCTTGATAATTGAGTCCCCAACTACCATAACCTTTCTAACCTTTCCTGAGTTACAGCCCCCCTTCTTCCTGGAGCCGTCCTAAGTTATTATCAGTAATAACTTAGCCCCCCTTACATTAGAGACCCTCAGAGAGCCTCCCTTACATCAGAGACCCTCACAGATGCCCCCTTTACATCAGAGACCCTCACAGAGCCCCGCCTACATTAGAGACCCCCACAGAGCCCCCCCCTTACATACATAGTTACATAGTAGGTGAGGTTGAATAAAGACAATAGTCTATCCAGTTCCCCCTGTGTAGGTGTGTGTGGCTGTAATCATCTCTCATACCCCTGAATGTTCTGATCCTTGAGATGTACGTCTAATAGTCTTTTGAAAGCCACCATACTTCCTGCAGAAACCACCTCTTGTGGTAGAGAATTCCACAATCTTGTAGCCCTAACAGTAAAGAACCCCCCACGTTGCCTGAGGTTAAAACGCTTCCCCTCTAATCGCATTGTATGTCCTCATGCAATCCCTTCGAATGAACAGCTTTTTTTCTAAGCTGAGATCCCCATTAAGATATTTATAAATTGCTATCATGTCCCCCCTCAGACGTCTCTTCTCCAGGGAGAATAAATCAAGCGATTGCAGACGCTCTTCATAGTTAAGGTCCTCCAATCCCCTAAATCAGTTTAGTTGCCCTTCTCTGGACTCTCTCCAGCTCCAACACATCCCTCCTGAGGACTGACGACCAGAACTGGACAGAATACTCCAGATGCGGTCGGACCAGAGTTTTATAAAGTGGAAGGATTATAGTCTTATCTCTGGAATACATCCCTTTCTTTATGCATGCTAATAATCTGCTGGCTTTGGCAGCTGCCGCTTGACATTGCATGCTGTTGCCTAATCTATCATCAACCAAGACTCCCAGATCCTTCTTTTGATTCCCCCAAGGGTTCCCCCCCTAACGTGTATTGTGTTTTTAGTCCCCAAGTGCAAAACCTTACACTTCTCCACATTAAACCTCATTTGCCATGTCGTTGCCCACTCCGTTATTTTGCCCAGGTCATTCTGTAGGATATCTGCTTCATGCTGTGCAGTTATTGCCCTGCCCAATTTTGTGTCATCTGCAAAAACGGATAACGAACTACTGATCCCTTCCTCAATGCTGTTTATGAATAAATTGAACAAGGTTGGTCCCAGGACTGAGCCCTTGGGCACCCCGCTTACCACCTCAGACCAGTCTGAGTATGCGCTGTTTATTACCACCCTTTGGACACGGCCTTTTAGCCAGTTCCGTATCCAAGAGCAAACCCTGCTGTCGATACCTGCAGACCTTATTTTATAAATTAGGCGCTTGTGGGGAACTGTATCAAACGCCTTAGCGAAATCCAGGTACACCACATCCACTGGTCTGCCCCTATCTAGCTCACAGCTCACCTCCTCGTAGAATGCTAAGAGATTGGTTTCACAAGAACGCCCATTTGTAAACCCGTGCTGATTACCGCTGGAGATGCTGTGGTCTTTAGCATACTCTACGATATAGTCCCTTATCATCCCCTCCAGTAGTTTACATACTACTGATGTCAAACTGACAGGCCTATAATTTCCCGGGATATGCCTCTGCCCCTTTTTGAATATCGGAATCACGTTAGCTTTCCTCCAATCCCCTGGTACATCTCCTGTCCTAATACTGTCAGCAAAGATCAGGAACAGTGGTCTAGATATAACCTTACGGAGTTCCTTGAGTACTCTCGGATGTACGCCATCCGGGCCTGGTGATTTGTTTGTGTTCAGTTTATCCAGCCTTTCCCTGATTTCACCCTCTGTTAGCCATAGTGGCAAGTCCTGTGTATTACTACTAACCATACAATCATGGTCAGTGTACCCCATACAGTCATGGTCAGTGTACCCCTCCTTCCCTGTGTAAAGACTGAGGAGAAAAAAGCTTTCAGCACGGTTGCTTTTTCAGTGTCCTCTGTAACCATCCTCCCATCATCGTTAATTATGTGTGCAATATGCTCTGCCTTAGTTTTTTTGCGGTTGATATATTTAAAGAATTTCTTTGGGTTTTTTTTTACTATCCTCCGCTATTTGTCTCTCAAAGTTTATTTTAGCCATCTTGATTTCGTGTTTACTTTTCTTATTTGCCTCCTTGTATTGCTCGAAAGTCGAAACTGTGCCCTCTGATTTATATTTCTTGAAGGCCATTTTTTTTCCCCTAATAAGTTTTTTAACGCTACGGTTTAGCCAGCCAGGTTTGGCTTTGTCTCTTCTAAATTTATTTCCCATAGGAATGCACTGCAAGATGCATTTGCTTAATATGTTCCTAAAGCATTCCCATTTTTCCTCTGTGGTCAGGGATCCCAGGGTTTGGTCCCAGTTTACCCTTTCCATCAATGAGTACAATTTTGGAAAGTTTGCCCTTCTGAAGTTTAGGGTTAAATCAGAGACCCCCCACATAACCCCCCCCCCCCTTACATCAGGGACCCCCTTACTTTTATTGCAGGAGAGAGACCTCACTTATCTCACGCTGTCTGCAGCTTTTTTTTCTTTAATCTTCCCGTCCACACATCCCCGGGGAGTGTGGGCGGGGCAGACCCAGGAGGAGAAGGGGCGGGAGGAGGAGCTGATGATCTCTCTCCTCTGGCGTCCCTGCAGAGAGGAGGAGTGATCAGTCAGCTGCGGCGTCTGTGTGGCTGAGTTGTGTGTAATACACAGCTCAGTCCTGAAACGGTAGGAGACCGGGGCACAGCCGCACAGCGGGAGGTAAGTGGCAGCCGTGGCCTGCGTTAACCCTGTCCAGGCCGCTGCTTACCTCCCGCTGTGCGGCCTGATCTTCTGCGAGCTGTGATGGCCACACGGCACCCTTGTTGCCCATGGCACACCCCAAAGGCCGGCCCTGATGGGAAGCAACTAGCAGGTGATACTGTGTGCCTGAGAACATTATCTGCGAGAAGGCAAAGGCCTTGTAAGCAAACTGCCAGGTACGTCACAAGAAAACGAAGAAGGCTTCAAGGTGAGCAGGGGATGGTTTGATAATTGTAAGAGGAGAAATGGCATCTATAGTGGCGTGGGGCATGGAGAAGCTGCGAGTTCTGCGGCTAAGGCAGCTGAGGCATTTAATGGCCGAGTTCCAAAAGCTCATGGTTTCCGAGAAAGTTTTTAACTGCGATGACACGGGGCTTTTTTGGAAAAAGATGCCAATGAGGACCTACATTACAGCAAAAGAGAATGCAATGCCCGGTCACAAGCCGATGAAAGACCGTCTCACACTCTTGTTTTGTGCTAATGCAAGTGGGATTTCAAAATAAAGCCCCTGCTCGTGTATCATTTCGCGAATCCATGAGCCTTCAAGAAATACAAGGTGCAGAAGAGCCAGTTAAAGGTTATGTGGAGGTCCAACAGCAAGGCTTGGGTCACTCATATCTTGTCCATTGAGTGGATTAATGAAGTCTTCAGTCCTATAGTGAAGAGATACAGTATCTTTTTGAAAATAATCTGCCACTCAAAGTCTTGCTGCTAATGGATAATGCTCCTACTCATCCTCCAGGCCTTCATGACAACTTACTGGAGGAATTTGAGTTCATTAAGGTCAAGTTCCTTCCTCCCAATACCACTCCACTAACCCAGCACGTAGATCAGTAGGTAATTTCCTAATTTAATTTGCTTTACACCAAAGCACTATTTCAGCTATGCTTCGGGGTTACCAAAAGGAACAAACCTTAGCCTCCAAGAATTTTGGAAAGATCATTTCCACATCGTCACCTGCCTTAAGATCATTGATAAAGCCTTAAATGGGGTCACCAAGAGAACCCTCAATTCTGCTTGGAGAAAAAAACTGGCCTGATTGTGTTCTTGGACATGACTTTGAGGGGTTTACTTAGGTACAGGAGCTGCCAGTTGTCTATGAAATTGTGTCCTTGGGGCAGACTTTAGGACTGGAGGTGAATGATGACGACATTCAAGAGCTGGTGGAGGAACATGACCAGGAGTTAACCACCGAGGAACTGATGGATCTGCATCACAAGCAACAGCAAGGTGTTATGGAGATCTTGTCTGAAGAGGAGGATAAAAAGGCAGAGGAATCCATCACTTCAAAATAGATTAGGAAGAGGTGTAAAATATGGGAAACAGTGCAAAATTGTTTAGAAAAGCACCACCCGAATACGGCTGTAGCAGTGCAAACTATAAATCTGTTTGACGACATTGCAATGTCACATTTCCGCCAAATTCTCAAAAGGGGACAAAAGCAAGTGTCATTGGATAGGTTCTTTGTTAAAGTTAGTGATAGACATCCAGGGGAGGACTGGGCTAGGGGGCAGGGGGGCAATTGCCTCCTGGGCCGCTCTGCTGCCCCATAAAAAGGCTGCACCACTTCTGCCACAGACATGCCTAAATGATTCCTGGTGAAGGGAAGTAAAAAGTCCCCACCGCTCACCTACTGAGTGCGGGATGAAGACAAGGACAGAGCGCAGCCCTCCCCCAGCATGGATGGTGTAAACTGTGTCTAAGCAGATGCCGGTTCCATGCCACACTGGAGTCTCTCACCTGGCCAGCCCCAACCGAGCTGTCCCAGCTCCCCCCAACCACCCCCTGCTGGAGCTTCTGCCTGGAATGGGGGTCAGACGGAGGCTGAGAAGAGGGAGAGTGGGAGGGGGGCCAGGTAGCTGCACCATGGGCCTCTGGATTGTACTTGCCCCCTGGGCCAAAAGTTGCCAGTCAGCCCCTGTAGACATCCTACAAAATAACCACTCTCCTCGTCTCCCCCACACCAGCCTCGATTCTATTCAAAGGCAAAGTGTAGGTTAATTTGTTTAATTTTAACAATACAGTAAACTTAATACTGTATACAGTACTGTATTTTGAAGTTCAGGTTAATTGGTTTTAATTTTTACAGTACACTTTATACTGTATTTTGTATTGCCGTAATAATTTTTGTATGAATAAATGGTTGTGAAACGAATCATCTGAGTTTCCATTATTTCTTATGGGGAAATTCGCTTTGATATGAGAGCGCTTTGGATTACAAGCATGTTTCCAGAACGAAATATGCTCGCAAGCAAAGGTATTACTTTAATTGCTCATAGAGCGACCACATGCGGGTGATTGGCTCTGGACGTAGACTGCATTCAGGGCCAATCACTTGCAAATAAACACTCCATGAGCAATCACACGCAAGCCGCTGCGATTTGCTGCGGAAGTTGTCAGCCTCTTATTATTTCAATGAAGCTGCCTCCTACACACAATCGTCCCCATTGGGGTTCCCACATGATTGCACAGGACCCCTTTCGCAAGTGTGGAATGAGGCCCTAAAAATAGTGCAAATACAGAAAATAACTGGTCCATCCTGATAGATGTAGAAAGAGGGTAAAAAATGCTCTAAAGGTGAAAAATAAATATAAAGCAGCGACTTCAAGTGTGACCACACCCTTAACCACTTAAGCCCCAGCCCTATTTCGGACACTTTTTGTTCACGCGTTAAAACCAGTATTTTTTCCTAGAAAACTACTTAGAACCCCCAAACATTATATATATTTTTTAGCAAAGACTGGAGAATAAAATGTCGGTCATTGTAATATTTTTTATCACGCGGTATTTGCGCAGCGGTCTTTAAAGCGCCATTTTTTTTGGAAAATTTTTGAAAAATCACATTTCACTAATTTTAAAAAATACTAAACAGTAAAGTTAGCCCATTTTTTTGTATATTGTGAAAGAACATGTCACGCCGAGTAAATAGATACCCAACATGTTACGGTTTAAAATTGCGCCCCCCCCGTGGGATCGCGACAAACTACGAGGCATCATCCCGGTACACTACCGCAAAGTTTACCGACGTAGACCTACGTTAGTATGCGGTAAGTGGTTAAACAATAATAATACAATAAGTCGCGCTGAGTGATAAGGAACAAATAAATGTCCAACAAATGTAAATGTCCCAATAGTGAACGTGAATAAATGAATATGTAGAAAAAACGTTGAAAATCTTGAACAGTCTCCAAGGTCCCTTAGGAAATGTGCTTACCAGAAAGACAATTTAAATCTGCAAGATTCATATGCTGAGGTAAGATTCACAAGCCAAGGAGATTGCTTGAAGTTCATGCGTTGGATACTCGCTGTATAGTGTAATAAACCATATAAAAAAGAAAACATTCCATAGCGTGATACCATACAGGAAAATAAATTATATTCAAATCTTATTCCACCACATAGTGTGTGAGTATCCTTCACCGATTGTGAGGCAGCTTACCAGAAATTTGAACACAACGTGAATAACTGTCCCAGTGATAGAAAAGAAAGGGAAACCACCACCAACGTATAGCCTCTTACCAGATTGAGATAGAAATCAGCAGAGTTCAGGTATTCAAACCACCTATTGCCAGCGAGACACCCAAACACACTTAAGCCTCTTACCAGACCACAGATGAATTGTACAGTGTAGTCACTTGATGCACTCCCCCAGCATGTAGGCAGATAGCCTCAGGGACCCGATGACACCAATAGATAAGCCACAATGGGTACTCAGTGACCAGGATGTACCAGCAGACCAGCCCATACAAAAAGAAAGCCGCCAATAGTGTAAAATCTTTGACACACTTTTATTAGTAAAAGAAATGCACTTATAGGCAAGTAGTAGATATATCACGAAAGGGATGTGAAGCCGCCGGCCGGACGGGAAAGCGCATCCGCTCCCTCGATAAGCTTCCGGGTGATGACGTCAGCACGCCGTGACCTAATGGCGTTATCACCTTTGATAACGTCTCCTTGGACGAAACGCCGTTAGGTCACGGCGTGCTGACGTCATCACCCGGAAGCTTATCGAGGGAGCGGATGAGCTTTGCCGTCCGGCCGGCGGCTTCACATCCCTTTCGTGATATATCTACTACTTGCCTATAAGTGCATTTCTTTTACTAATAAAAGTGTGTCAAAGATTTTACACTATTGGCGGCTTTCTTTTTGTATGGGCTGGTCTGCTGGTACATCCTGGTCACTGAGTACCCATTGTGGCTTATCTATTGGTGTCATCGGGTCCCTGAGGCTATCTGCCTACATGCTGGGGGAGTGCATCAAGTGACTACACTGTACAATTCATCTGTGGTCTGGTAAGAGGCTTAAGTGTCTTTGGGTGTCTCGCTGGCAATAGGTGGTTTGAATACCTGAACTCTGCTGATTTCTATCTCAATCTGGTAAGAGGCTATACGTTGGTGGTGGTTTCCCTTTCTTTTCTATCACTGGGACAGTTATTCACGTTGTGTTCAAATTTCTGGTAAGCTGCCTCACAATCGGTGAAGGATACTCACACACTATGTGGTGGAATAAGATTTGAATATAATTTATTTTCCTGTATGGTATCACGCTATGGAATGTTTTCTTTTTTATATGGTTTATTACACTATACATCGAGTATCCAACGCATGAACTTCACGCAATCTCCTTGGCTTGTGAATCTTACCTCAGCATATGAATCTTGCAGATTTAAATTGTCTTTCTGGTAAGCACATTTCCTAAGGGACCTTGGAGATTGTTCAAGATTTTCAACGTTTTTTCTACATATTCATTTATTCACGTTCACTATTGGGACATTTACATTTGTTGGGCATTTATTTGTTCCTCATCACTCAGCGCGACTTATTGTATTATTACCATCCTGATAGATGTCCAAGTGAAGCGAGCTGAAAAAAAGGACTTTACTGCACTGAGATCCCAACAAGCATTGTTAGCGGTATCTACTGGCCTGAAGATCAAATCCCCACCTATCTCTGTCCTATTCACATATATTGATTTTCCTGCAGAACAATGCTTCTAGTTTGAGCACCATCAGCCAGCCTACTTAGTGTGTGTATGAAAAGGGCTCTTTGGAGATGTAGTTCTGGGGACATTCCTATGTCAACAGGAATCCGAGCCCCAGCAGCTGCCCCTATAAGAATTTTAAAAGCTTATTGATGAGATCACAGGGAATAATAGCGGTTATTTACTACATGCTGAGGCATGCTCTAAAGGGCATGTGGGAGGTTGGGGTGTAAATCTAGGTCACGCCTGCACAAATTTCTTAAAGCCTTACAGAAGTCATAGAAATAAACATGCAGTCAGAGATTGTATGAATAGACTTCGTTTTCATAGTCTTACCTTTACTCCCCTGTTACAGTAGTGATTGGGGGGTCTAGATGTGACCGTGCAATCTAAGTGGCACCAGAAAAGACCCAATGCATTTAGTCATTTACATAGACCGGGTCAGACACACCCACTCTTCTGCAGATGATACGTGGCTGTTACTCAGCCCTGCTGGTTGTCCTCATTTGCTTAAGGGGCGTAGCTGTTACTCAGCTCTGCTGGCTGTCCTTACAATGATGGGTGTGGCTGTTACTCAGCTCTGCTTGCTGTCCTCATTTGCTTAAGGGGCGTGGCTGTTACTCAGCTCTGCTGGCTGTCCTCACTTGCACTGAGGGGTGTGACTATTACTAAGCTCTGCAGGCTGTCCTCACTTAAACAGAGGGCTGTGGCTGGTACCCAGCTATGCTGGCTGTCCTCATTTGCACTAAGGAGTCTGGCTGTAACTCAGCTTCACTGACTGTTCTCACAATGAGGGGTGTGGCTGTTACTCAGCTTTGCTGGCTGTCCTCGCACTGAGGGGTGTGGCTGTTATTCAGCTCTATTGGCTGCCTTCACTTGCACTGAGGGTTGTGGCTGTTACTCAGCTCTATTGGCTGTCTTCTCTTGCCGTGCAGGCTGTCCTCACTTAAACAGAGGGCTGTGGCTGTAACTCAGCTTCACTGGCTGTCCTCACAGTGAGGGGTATGGCTGGTACTCCGCTATGCTGGATGTCCTCACTTGCATTGAGTGTGGCTGTAACTCAGCTTCGCTGGCTGACCACTCAATGAGGGGTGTGGCTGTTATTCAGCTTCACTGGCTGTCCTCACAGTAAGGGGTGTGGTGGTTACTCAGCTCTGCTGGCTGTCCTCTCTTGCACTGAGGGGTGTGGCTGTTACTCAGCTCTGCTGGCTGTCCTCACTTGCACCGAGGGGTGTGACTGTCTTCACTTGCACTGAGGGATGTGACTGTTACTCAGCTCTGCTGGCTGTTCTCACTTGCACTGAGGGGTGTGGCTGTTACTCAGCTCTGCTGGCTGTCCTCACTTGCACCGAGGGGTGTGGCTGTTACTCAGCTCTGCCGTCTGTTCTCACTTGCACTGAGGGGTGTGGCTGTTACTCAGCTCTGCTGGCTGTCCTCACTTGCACTGAGGGGTGTGGCTGTTACTCAGCTCTGCTGGCTGTCCTCACTTGCACTGAGGGGTGTGGCTGTTACTCAGCTCTGCTGGCTGTCCTCACTTGCACTGAGGGATGTGACTGTTACTCAGCTCTGGTGGCTGACCTCACTTGCACTGAGGGGTGTGGCTATTACTCTGCTCTGCTGTCTGTTCTCACTTGCACTGAGGGGTGTGGCCGTTACTCAGCTCTGCTGGCTGTCCTCACAATGAGGGATGTGGCTGTTATTCAGCTATACTGACTGTACTCACTTGCACCTAGGGGCTGTGGCTGTTATTTAGCATGGTGGTCAGAAAGCAGAACTTTTACTAAGATTATTTTAAAGTGCTTCCAAGATAGTCAAGGTCATCAAGGGCCAGGTGGCTTTTTCTCCAGGTAATAAAAGATACGTGAGAGCGAGTGCTCTACGCCTTTGTACTAGCTGTCTCATTGGCTGCCATGCAAAAATCAACCTTGACCCCAGGCCAGACTTTAGGATGGACCACTTGCCCCAACCAGTATGATGCTTAACAATACCAAAATCAGTTGCAGATAGAGAATACTCATTAAATAGTAAACAGCAAGCCACCAATGTTCCACCACCAACAGTATAATAGGATATTTATATACAGAGAATATACATCTGGTTTACTTATAGTGGAAGAAGCGTCACTCTCCAACACAGATATCACACACTGGACTTTAGGTGCCTTCATGACCATTGTAAGGAGACCAGGGCCCCAAATATCTGATGTTCTCCTTACAGTCACCCTGTTTGCTATTAGTTGTAACATTTACACAGTATATAGAACTATTCAAGCTGTATCACTTCAATTTCACTTCCAACTTGTGTATTCATTGTATCTGCTATGGGGGTAACGTGTGGAAAGGCCTGGAGACTAACCAACACCTTGCCTCTGTTCTCGCTCATGGTAAAATCATTGACACTATTTGGGTTTTTAGTTGTGATGAGGGCCAAGTTCTTTAGTACAAGGTCCCGGCACATGCTGCTGGGCTCACTCTGTTTCTCGGCAATAGGGACCAGCAATGGTGACTGGACATCAAAATTGGACAGTCCCGTTTTCTTTATTCTATGGATGCGTCTGTGTTCTATGAACTGTGACAGGGACTGACAGACCAGGCCGCAATCTAAGCACTTCAACCGGTATTCATTCTGAGTTTCCGTCTGTGATTGCTTCAACATGTGTTCGCTCAAGGTTTCCACTCGTTGGTTGTCGACTGTCCACTTCAGTACCTGATCATTACAAGTTTCTGGGGGTTTATCCGAATATTTCAATGTGGGTTGCCCCTGAACTCCCACCTGTTGGTTGTTGACTGTCCAACTTTGTGGCTCTACGTGTTGAGCGGATTCCGGACATTCCAGCACAAGCTCCTTTTCGGTTTCCACTTTTTGGCTATTGACCGACCACTTCAAAACGTCTTCCTTTGGCTGGGTGTTCATGTGCAGGCTTCTTCCCGGGTATTTAATCACAATTTCATCTTCAGTCTCAATGCATTGGAAGCCACCTGGAGACATCAAGAGGTGCTCCTGCTGTGATGTCATGCGTTTGTCGTGGACCGATACCTCTTTATTTTCAGCTTTTATTTGTGGAGCAAGGTCTGAAGATTTCAACTTGCTTTTATTCTGGGGTTCTGGATGTTGAAGGTGGTCTAAACGTTTCACTGGCTGTTCCTTACGGGGTTCCAGACGTGGCCGTGACTTCAGGCCTTTGTCGTCAACTAATACCTCTTCATTCTCAGTTTTTATTTGTGAAGCGAGGTCTGGAAATTTCAGCTGGTACTCATTTTGGGGTTCTGGATGTTGAAGGTGGTCTAAACGTTTCACTGGCTGTTCATTACGGGGTTCCAGACGTGGCCGTGACTTCAGGCCTTTGTCGTCAACTAATACCTCTTCATTCTCAGTTTTTATTTGTGAAGAGAGGTCTGGAAATTTCAGCTGGTACTCATTTTGGGGTTCTCGATGTTGGAGAAGGTCTGAACGTTGCACTGGCTGTTCCTTACGGGGTTCCAGACGTGGCTGTGATTTCAGGTGTTCATTCTGGTGCTTCAGAGGTTGACGGAGGTCTGAATGTTTCACCTGTTGTTGATTACAGTGTTCTGGACGTTGCTGTGAATTTACATGTTTGTCATAGATTAATACCTGGTCATTCTCAGTTTTTATTTTAGGACCAAGGTCTGGGAATTTCAGTTGGTCTTTATTCTGGTGTTCCAGATGATGAAGGAGGTCTGAACGTTTCACTTGCAGTTCCTTACAGGGTCCTAGACGTGGCTCTGATTTCAGGGGTTTGTCATAGACTAATACCTCGTTATTCTCAGTTTTTATGTGTGGACTGAGGTCTGGAAACTTCAGCTGGTGTTCAGTCTGATGCGTCAGCGGATGCAGGAGGTCTGAATGTTTTACTTGTTGATTATGGGGTTCCGGATGTTGCTGTGATTTCAGGTGTTTGTTATAGACTAACACCTCTTTATTCTCAGTTTTTACATGTGGGGCAAGGTCGGGAAATTTCAGTTGGTGTTCATTTTGGGGTTCTGGGTCTTGACAGAAGACTGAATGCTTCACCTGTTGTTCATTTCGAGGTTCCAGATGTTTCTGCGATTTCACGTGTTTGTCATAGACCAATACCTCTTCGTTCTTAGTTTTTATGTGTGAACCAAGGTCTGAAAATTTCAAATGATGTTTATTCTGGGGTTCCGGATATTGAAAGAGGACAGAATGTTGCATATTTTTTTCATTTTGGGGTTCCAGTTGTTGAGGGGGATATGAATGTTTTATCTGTCGTTCATGTTGAGGTTCCAGATATTGACCAAGGTCTGAATGTTTCGCCTGATGTTCATTTCGGGGTTCCAGACATTGCTGCAATTTCGCATGTTTGTCGGAGACCAACACCTCTTCATTTTCAGTTTTTATGTGTCGAGCGAAGTCTGAAAATTTCAGGTGTTTATTCTTGGGTTCCGGATGTTGAAAGGGGACAGAATGTGGCACATTTTTTTCATTTTGGGGTTCCAGATGTTGACGAGGATCTGAATGTTTCATCTGTAGTTCATGTCGGGGTTCCGGATGTTGCTGGGATTTCACATGTTTGTCATGGACCAATACCTCTTCATTCTCAGTTTTTATGTGTTGACTGAGGTCTGAAAATTTCAGCTGGTGTTCTTTTTGGGGTTCCAGATGTTGATGGAGATCTAAATGTTTCACCTGTTGGTCATTTCGGGGTTCTGGATGTTCCTTGGATTTTATGTGTTTGTCGTAGACCAATACCTCTTCATTCTCAGTTTTTATGTGTGGAGCCAAGTCTGAAAATTTCAAATGGTGTTTATTCTGGGGTTCTGATTGCTGAAAGAGGATAGAGTGTGGCACGTTTTTTTCATATTGGGGTTCCATATGTTGATGGGGATCAGAATGTTTTATTTGTCCTTCAAGTCGAGGTTCCAGATGTTGAATGAGCCCTGAATGCTTCACCTGTTGTTCATTTCGGGGTTCCGGATGTTTCAGTGATTTTAGGTGTTTGTCATAGATAAATACTTCATTCTCATTTCTAATGCGTGGACCAAGGTCTGAAAATTTCATCCGGTGTTCTTTCTGGGGTTCCGGAGGTTGATGGAGGTCTGAATGTGTCATCTGTCCTTCATGTCTGGGTTCCACATGTTCACAGAGGTGTGAAAGTTTCACCTGTTTTTCATTTATGGGTTCCGGATGTTGCATTGATTTTACAGGTTTCTGGCAGACTAATACCTCTTCATTTTCAGTTTTTATGTGTGGACTGAGATCTGAAACCTTTAGCTGGCATTTATTCTGAAGCTCTGGATATTGACAAAGATCTGACTCTTTCATCAGTCGTTCATTTCGGGGTTCTGGTTGTTGACAGAGGTCTGAATGTTTCACCTGTGGTTTATTATGGGGTTTTGGGTGTTGCGCTGATTTCAGGTGTTTGTCATAGACGAACACCCTTTCGTTCTCAGTTTCGGTGTGTGGACCAAGGTCTGAAAATCTTAGTGGGTGTTCGTTTTGGGGTTCTAGATATTGACGGAAGTCTGAAAGTTTCACTTGATGTTCTATTCGTGGTTCTGGATGGTGCGATGATTTCACATGTTTGTCATAGACGAATACCCCTTTGTTTTCAGTAACTTTGTGTGGACCAAGGTCTGAAAATCTTAGTGAGTGCTTATTTTGGGGTTCCAGATGTTGATGGAAGTCTGAATGTTCCACCTGTCGTTTATGTTGGGGTTCCAGATGTTGACCAAGGTCTGAGTGTTCCATCTGACGTTTATTTTGGTATCCGGGGTATTGCCAGGGTTCAGAACGTTTCAGATGGTGTTCAATCTGTGGCTTCGGATGTTGGCACAGCTCTACACTTTTAAGTTGGTCCCCCGTGTGAGGTTCCTGCCATGAATTAATGTCCATCATCTCTTCAGGCTCAGATTTTATCTGTTGAGCAATATGTGAATACGTCAACTTTGGTTCACCCAGAGGTTCCATTTGTTGAGTAGTGTCCAAAGAACTGAGTTCACCATAATTGTCCCTGTATTGACTAGCCGGATCTATAATGTCCTGTTTGTTTTCCGCCAATGGAAAGTGCATCCGCTTGTGACGATTCAGGGTAGAGGAGTCATTGAACCTCTTGCCACAGACGGGGCACTGGTACGGTTTCTCTCCTGTGTGAACTCTGATGTGCCTCCGGAGCTTGGCATGTTCAACAAAGCCCCTACTGCAAATGTGACATTGGAAGGGCCGTTCTCCGGTATGCCTCCGCATGTGAATTATCAGAGAGGATTTCCGAGGGAAGCCTTTTTCACACACCGAGCACTGGAACGGTTTCTGCCCATTGTGAGATTCCTGGTGCGCGAGAAGCATGCACCGGTAGATAAAGCTCTTTCCACAGTCGGAGCAATGGTGAGGTTTATTTCCAGAATGTGTTTTCTGGTGAGTGACCAGCTTAGAGGGGTACAAGAAGGACTTTCCGCAGTCCTGGCAGACGTGTGGCTTCTGTCCACAGTGAGTCTTCTGGTGGATAAGAAGATTGGATTCGTGAGTGAAGTGCTTGTTGCATTCGGCGCATGAGTAAGACCTTGGCTTAGTGTGAGTTTTCCGGTGGGTGACCAGCTTTGATGGGTAAGTGAAGGATTTGTCACAATCTGGGCACTTGTAAGGCTTCATCCCGCCATGAATGATGAAATGGCGAACCAGAAATTTCCACACGTCAAAGCTTTCACCGCAACTGGCGCAGATATAGAGTTTTTCTCCGGAGTCTGGCTCCTCTGTGATGGGTTTGTTGGACTCTGTAGTTTCGGAACAGTCATTTGGCTCTGAGCTCTTCTCTAGCTCGTTGTGCCCTTCCAACTCAGGGTGCTCTGGTGGTGGGCATTCAGCTTGATTGTTGCCCTGGGCTGGGTCACTGCTTTCTATGGGCTTGTGGAGCTCCTCTCCCTTACTGGTCTCAGCTGGCGTGGGGCACACAGCTGACTCAAGGCACGCCACTGGTTCATGGCATGTATCTGGCTCACTGCACTCCGGCGGCTGAGTGCACACAGCTGGCTCACTGCACCCCACGGGCTGAGGGCACACAGCTGGCTCACTGCACCCCACGGGCTGAGGGCACACAGCTGGCTCACTGCACCCCACGGGCTGAGGGCACACAGCTGGCTCACTGCACCCCACGGGCTGAGGGCACACAGCTGGCTCACTGCACCCCACGGGCTGAGGGCACACAGCTGGCTCACTGCACTCCACAGGCTGAGGGCACACAGATGACTCCATTAACACCACTGGCTGAAGGCATGGACTTATTCCTTCAATTGGCTTACTTTGCACCATTGGCTGTGGGCAGGGAATTACAGCCGGCTCGCTGCACTCCATTGGCTGAGGGCACACAGAAGGCTCAATTAATGCCACCATCTGAGGGCAGGGACTTATTCCTTCAGTTTGCTTACTTAGCACCACTGGCTGTGGGCAGGGACTTACAGGCGACACACTGCACTCCATTGGCTGACAGCAGGGACTTATAGGTGGCTCACTGCACTCCATTGGCTGAGGGCACACCACTGGTTGAGTGTTGACAGTTGGTTCGCTGCACACCACTGGCTTACGCTTCAAAGCAGGGCCACCACACTTCTTGGTCATACAGGACTTAGCTGGCTCATGGCACTCCTCTGAGACCTCCTTTGCGGTAATGCTCTGATTACAAGACTTTTGCTTTTTTAGACCGTGAAGCTGTAAGGTGAAATCAGTGAGGATTTCGAGGGTGGACTTGGATTGGATCTCCATGTTTTGAATCCTAACTTCTTTGGGTTTCTTGGTTGCGTTTTGAGCCACGTGAGTCTTGATCCCAACCAGAGACTGCAGCGAAGTTTTTTCTGCAGAAACCAAGAAAAAAAAAATATATAGTTAGATTAACCACTAGATCTAGTGAAGATTTACCCCCCCCCCCACCCCCCCATGACCAGGCTATTGTTTGCGATACGGCAGTGCGTTACTTTAACTGACAATTGTGTGGTCGTGCGACTCTGTACCCAAATAAAACTCATGTCCTGTTTTCCCCACAAATAGAGCTTTCTTTTGGTGGTATTTGGTCACCTTTGTGGTTTTTATTTTTTGCCCTAGAGGTAAAAAACTAACAATTTTGAAAAAAAATATATATAAATTAGGCCAATATGTATTCTGCTACATAAATCCCAATAAATGTATATTGATTGGTTTGAGCAAGTTATAGCGTCTACAAACTTTTTTTTTCCTGTAATGGCGGCGATCAGCAACTTATAGCGGGACTGCGATATTGCAGTGGATAATCGGACACTGACTGACACTTTGTAGGAACCAATGACACCAATACAGTCATCAGTGCTAAAAATATGCACTGCCACTGTACTAATGACACTGGCTGGGAAGGAGTTAACTTCAGGGGCGATCAAAGGGTTAACTGTGTGCCTAGCCAGTGTTTTAGTACAGTGGGGGAGGTGCTTATACTAAGGGAAGACATGGATCCTAGTCCCTACTTTGCTGGAACACAAATTCCATTCCTTTCCTGCTGACAGAACGTAAATCTGCTTTGTTTGTATAGGCGAACTGCCGTTCTACCTCGCTGCTTGATCATCGGTGGGTGCCGGCGAACATCAAGTCCTGAGCATCTGCTGTGTGTGTGTGATCATAGCAGGAGCGAGCCGCCGACACTGCGCATGCGCGCCCCCGACCCGGATCATGTATATAAACATAATCAAGCGAACAGGTGCCGCTCTGTAGCAGTAAAACTGTAATGGAGTGGACCTGAAGTGGTTAATTGTACAGGAAGTGACCCTAACAATCTGTAGGACTTAAAAGTATAAGTTTAACCACTTTCTGACCACGCCATAACAAATATACTGCTACAGGGCGACCCTCCTGGGCAGCATTATATATACATACATATGTAAAATATCTATATATATATATATACACACATATACATACATACATACATACATACATATATACATATATATATATATATATATATATATATATATATATATATATATATATATATATATATATATATAGATATTTTACACACAGTATTTCACAAAAATGAGTACACCCCTCACATTTTTGAAAATATTTTATTCTATCTTTTCATGTGACAACACTGAAGAAATGAGACTTTGCTACAATGTAAAGTAGTGAGTGTACAGCTTGTATAACAGTGTAAATTTACTGTCCCCTCAAAATAACTCAACACACAGCCATTAATGTCTAAACCGCTGGCAACAAAAGTGAGTACACCCCTAAGTGACAATGTCCAAATTGGGCCCAAAGTGTCAATATTTTGTGTGGCCGCCATTATTTTCCAGCACTGCCTTAACCCTCTTGGGCATGGAGTTCACCAGAGCTTCACAGGTTGTCATTGGAGTCCTCTTCCCCTCCTCCATGATGACATCACAGAGCTGGTGGATGTTAGAGACCTTGCGCTCCTCCACCTTCGGTTTGAGGATGTCCCACAGATGCTCAATAGGGTTTAGGTCTGGAGACATGCTTGGTCAGTCCATCACCTTTACCCTCAGCTTCTTTAGCAAGGCAGAGGTGCGTTTGGGGTCGTTATGCTGGAAGACGTGGAGGAGAGAAGGGGGGGGGGGAGACGTGGAGGAGACAAGGGGGGGAAGACGGAGAAGGAGACAAGCGGGGAAGACGGAGAAGGAGACAAGCGGGGAAGACGGAGAAGGAGACAAGCGGGGAAGACGGAGAAGGAGAGAAGGAAAGACGGAGAAGGAGAGAAGGAAAGACTGAGAAGGAGAGAAGGAAAGACGGAGAAGGAGAGAAGGAAAGACGGAGAAGGAGAGAAGGAAAGACGGAGAAGGAGAGAAGGAAAGACGGAGAAGGAGAGAATTAAAGACGGAGAAGGAGAGAATTAAAGACGGAGAAGGAGAGAATTAAAGACGGAGAAGGAGAGAATTAAAGACGGAGAAGGAGAGAATTAAAGACGGAGAAGGAGAGAATTAAAGACGGAGAAGGAGAGAAGGAAAGGCGACAGGAGAGAAGGAAAGGCGACAGGAGAGAAGGAAAGGCGACAGGAGAGAAGGAAAGGCGACAGGAGAGAAGGAAAGGCGACAGGAGAGAAGGAAAGGCGACAGGAGAGAAGGAAAGGCGACAGGAGAGAAGGAAAGACGACAGGAGAGAAGGAAAGACGACAGGAGAGAAGGAAAGACGACAGGAGAGAAGGAAAGACGACAGGAGAGAAGGAAAGACGACAGGAGAGAAGGAAAGACGAGGAGAGAAGGAAGACGGGGAGAGAACATTACACCAACCACACAGTTGGGTGAGTTGGGATTGTTTTTATACATAATGAAGAGTATAAAGCAGAGCAGATCCCACAGACCTCTCCTAGATGTCCCCTCACACCGGATCTGCCTGTATATGGCCTGTGTGGGACGATCTGATTGACCAGAAATAGACATGAAGAGCAGGAAGGTTCCCCAGTCCCTACCCAGATACTACCAGACCAATGGAAGACGATGACAAATTATTTATCTTCTTACCAGCGGTGGATCCTCTGGTCTCCTTCCTGGATGTCAGGTTGGACACGTAGTCCCCATACAGGACGCTCCCCATCAGGATCTTCAGGATGATTTCTGGTCTCACTGCAGTTGGATCTACAGAAGAATTATAACAGCTGAGCTGTACACTGTGTACCCCTTCAAAGATCAGAATGATCCCCATGTACCCCCAAACGAGCCAAGCCCTATACACAATATGTATTTATACATGAAGGGCACTTTCATTTTCATGGCATATCTTATTTCAGACCTGGTGATGTCATCACTGGGTCTCTGTACTACTCCATGTCGGCGGGGGCTACATAGCTTACGGAGGTCATATTTGCATAGGTAACGCCCACGTGTGATGCTGAGCCTCCATGATTGAAAGGTACGTGACTACAGGACACAGCGGGGACAGGGGAGGGGTCAGAGAAAGGAATCTATGAACACTACAAGCTTTATTTACATGGCTAACACACTGAGATTGGTCAGCGGTGACTACACACTCCTCAATGTGTGTTCCTATTGGTCAGCTGTGAGTCTATCCTCCTCAATGTGTTCCCATTGGTCAGCAGTGACTACACCCTCCTCAATGTGTGTTCCCATTGGTAAGCTGTGAGTCTGTCTGTGTCGGGAGTGACTTTGGGTGGCAGTGCTTGTGGAACCCAGATTACCTTAGAGAGGTTGGGAAACTCCTTATCCAGCTTCCCCGGCTCCTCTTATTTGTAAGTCACCCAGTGTCTATTAGGGGTACAGGGTGACCAAGAATCCCAGTCAGGTCTGCACTAACCAGTCTCACTGTACAACCACACTGGACTTAGGATTTCGTGTTACCCCGGTTATCCTGGGTTCTATATGTGTGGTTTGTGCTGAAAGAACGAAGGGACAGTAATATTTATGAACAATATTCTTCAAGAAATATATGAAGATAAATTGGTTCAACCTTTTCAGGCTGCTTGTAGGAGTTTTGTCTCATACACCATTGCTAGATAGTTTGAGGTGGGGTTTGTTATTAAGTGCCTGTATCCCATTGTTCTATTGTTTCTATCTGCCTTGGGATCAACCTATGATGGGATTTATATGTGTATGTGGATTAGCTGCTGGAGGGGAGGGGGAATTTTTCCAGCAGCCCTTCCTAAAGACTGTCTGTGTGTCATGTTACTGAATGTAGTTTACCCAGCCCTGTGTCATTATGCAAAGAAGGGGGGATTGTCCCCTGAGTGTATCTCTCTCTGTCCCTGTGTTTCATTAAACAGTCTTATGTTTTTAACCACCCTACATTGATGTTGTGACAGAACCCACTGTCACTGTGTGCTTTGGAGGGGACTGTGCGCAAGCCTCCTACCGGCAGACTATAGGCCAGAAGATACTGGGGACCTAGGGACATTGCCTTTTATTTCATTTTATGTTCCCTTTATTCATCTTCTGAACAGCTGAAGATGGCATGACTCAGGGCATTGACTTAATGTAATGCTACAGCCCTTCTCCCCCCCATCCTCCCCCCCCTCCTGTTTCTGTGTCTAATTGTGTGGATTCATGACACAGACAATGGTCTGGGCTGGAGACATCTCTCCGCAGGGGGTGTGTATTAAGACTGCCTGTTTCAATGTACAAATGTTCCGTTCCCATTGGCTGGTCCTTGTCCCCTTCCCCCCCCTTGGGCAAGGCTAAGGGCAGTTTCCCTAACTGTGTGTAAAACTGTATGTCTTGGAATTTAATAAACAGTTTAAGCTCTGCATGGTTAACCCTCAACACCTGTGTGGATTGTCTCGTGATTGAGGGGTTACGGGCTGGGTATGGCTTCTCTGCAGGCTGTGGGTGTGTTTGGAGGACAGGAGACACCGGTCCGGCGGATGTGCCCACCTGGGGTACTAAGATCCTTTACAGATGTCTCGACAAGTGACTGGGTGGGCTAAGGGATCTTGGATTGTGCTGGTACCAGGCAAGGGAAGCTTATATGGCAGACGTACACTTCTTGGGTATGGTGATCTGTGACATTGGTGGCAAGCGGTGGGATAGTGCTTCCTTCCTGTAAAAATACGTCCAAACCACCACCGGGATCCAAGATTGGGATAGCATACTTCGGTCACCCCATCGGAGATATGGACCTGGCATCAGAGTTGAAGGGGCTGCTGCGGATCGCCCTTTCATCAATCCCCAGGACTGTGTCTGCGGATCAATACCTGGAGATTTGAGTGGAGGTCTGGAATGGAGCCCTCCAGGTCGTTGGTACACATCAGAGCAAGTGCTTTCCAATCTTAGGGCAACTGGCCAGTGACCAACAGGAGTTGCGAATGCCATTCCTGGGACAGCGGCCCCAGGAGCAATGGGTGTCCAAGTTGGACAGGCTGGTCCAGCAGGAGATAGAGCTGGACAACCGATATCGGGCTCTGTAATGGCACGCAGAGCGGGAATATTTAGGGGAAACAACAGAATGCTCTCCGGAGATATAGGACTTTGGCAGCCCTGGATTGCTGTGGGAGGGCCTTACAGATGTGTTTGTGTTTGGCGATGAAGGGGAACCTTCCCTTGAGGACCTGCTAGAATACAGAGAGGCTATGCTCCATCTCACAGGGGTCTGAGAGCTTAAACTGGATCTGGAATACTTGCTAAGGAAAGAACAGCATCTGGAAAGGGCATACAGGAAACTGCTAGAACACGTTCAGCAGCAAGCCCTAGAATCAGCAGCAGAAACTCCAGAGATTGTCATCCCCAAAGCTGAAGTGCTGACAACAGGGGAGAGCTCCGCTAGCCTCTGCCCAGCACCAGTAACATCATCTTCATTGCACAGACAGGAGATGGTGAACCCTTATCCCCAGATACCAGTTCATGAGACTGGGTATTTAATAGACTTTTCTGCTGAAGAGGAACAGCCTGGCGAGTCTTCTGCAGAAGAACTGGCTTCAATGCATGGCGCTGTGGACCCCTACATACAACAATCGGTGGCCTTGAAGTATTTGTGCAAGGCCACCGACGTTTCACTTTACTTCCCAGTGGAACAGCTGGCAGCTGGGCAGAACACTACTGGCCTCTGCTCACAACAACCAACTTTGCAGCAGCTCCAGGGTGAGAATGCAATTGGCACCTCACAACTGCAGCTTGAGCTGATATCAGTGGATGGGACTTCGGTATTCACTGACAGCAACCCAGCAGAAGAGCTGGCAACAAGGCAGAGTGCTGCTGGCCTCTGCCCTCAACTAACGGAAGATGGATTTCCTGTGGTAGTGGATGGGACTTCGGTTTCCACTAACACAACCCCAGGAAAAAAGTCTGGCATTGGGACAGGAGGATGTCAGCCTTGCTGTGCAAGCACTGGGGGGATTTTCATCTAGAAAAAGTGGATGGAACTAAGGTCTCCACCTGGACACTCCAAAGATGCTGGGCAGTTGGCCCTGATCCCCAACAGCATGATGGAGTGAGCCCAGCCACCCTGTCTTCTCTCCAGCGGCTGAAAGGACTCCAGGGAGAAGGACCAGTCCACACTTCTCCCCAGCAGCAATGTTCTACAAGAGAGACAGAGGTTGGCTGGCTGAGTAACGCTTTTCGTTCGGGACAATTTGTTTGGGGTACTGTGTGGCTAGTCATTGGGGAACTGGAAGTACAGACTGCCTTCAAAGTCAACCCGTTTGAGGTTTTCTTCCCTTCAAAAGGGGAGATATGTGACGGGAGTCACTTTGGGCTTGCGGAACCCAGAATACCTAGGAGAGGTCGGGAAACTCCTTGTTCAGCTCCCCAGGTCCCTCCTATGTGTAAGTCACCATGTCTATTAGGGGCGCAGTGAGCGAGAACCCCAGTTTAATCTGCACTAATCAGACTCACTGCACAACCACACCGGACCCAGTATTTAGTGTTACCCCGGTTATCCTGGGTTCTACACGCGAGGTTTGTGTTGAAAGAATGAATGGGCTCTTTCACTTAGCACAATAATATTTATGAACAATATTCCTCAGGAAATATATGAAGATAAATTGGTACAACCTTTTTCGGCTGCTTGTAGGAGTTTGTCTCAGACCATTGCTAGATAGTTTGAGGTGGGGTTTGTTATTGGCAAGTACCTGTATCCATTCGTTCTATTGTTTCTGTCTGCCTTGGGATCAACCTATTATGGGATGTATGTGTGTGTCTGTGGATAATTGGATAATAAACGTCTAGATATGGATTGTCACCCCAGAGTGTCAGTGAAAATAGGTGAAATACCTACTCACCAAATGCAGTTGATCTTGCTTGCCCTATAGCAACAAGATCAAATAGAGATCAAATGGTCTCTGTGGCCAGGTACAGGGCGTCCTCTGAATATCGATCCTCCCGTTTCCTTATTTCAAAGTCAGGTACCTTGTGCGATAGTAAAGAAGGAGACCAGACTCCTCATAGTGAACTCCGTTGTTACTTTTATTGCCCAAGCCTGGGCTAAACAATTGTAAAATATAGCGGTATACAGATCTCAGCCAAAAAGATTTGGTTAGGGTACTGCTTCCCCGCTCAAATGTCGGGTTTGGAGGCTGGGACGCAAAGCCACATCCACTTCCAGCTTGCGTTCCACCTACGGCAGCTTACGTCACTGTGTGCGTTCCAAACTAACGCGTTTCATCATCAAAATAACGTCTTCAGAGAATCTGTATCTAGATGTTTATTATCCAATTACCCACTTAGAGGAACACCGGTGGATGGCCTTTGTCTCCTAATTTTGTACACACAGAGCACTTTATATAATCAAGCCCTTTATTTATATTTCTGTATTTATGAATTTATCAACTAATTTATTTTCATTGATTTGTACATTTAATCTTCATATATATTTCCAAGTATCCCACTAATTTTATGAAATCACTGACAGATTGTATCTAGTTTATATGAATTTTTTGAACTATCGTTTTGTCACAGGTACACATTTTGATATAGCGAGCGCTATGGGAAATGTGTTCTGCTACTGGCCACCTCTATGACAATATTGCACCCCTGTCCTGCACCAACCTAGCCACTTCTGTCTACAACACTTCACTCTTAGCCTCCCTGGACACATTGGCCCCCCTCACCACACACCGAATCAGGCCCCGACCCCTTCAACCTTGGCAAACCGATAACACTAGAAGTCTGAAAAAGCAGAGCCGTGCTCTTGAGCGCCTATGGCGTAAGACTCGGTCTCAGAAGGATTTCAACCAATATAAATCCGCCCTCCAAAAATACAATTCCAGTCTCCACACTGCCAAACAGACCTATTTTATCACTCTCATTAACAGCCTGTCATCACGCCCCCGGCAACTCTTCGCTACCTTTAACTCTCTACTCCGTCCTCCACTACCCCCTCCCACCGACTCACTCACTGCCCAGGAGATTGCCAACCACTTCAAACAGAAGATTGACACAATTCGTAAGGAGATAGTTGCTGTTCAGATACCTTCCTCCATGCCTTATGCTTCACGCCCACAAGTGCGATCATTACTTCCCTCATTCAACCCCGCCACTACAGCCGAGGTTGCTAAACTACTTGCTAACGTCCACTTAACAACCTGCCCTCTGGATCCTGTTCCCTCGCAAATGCTACGTTCACCTTCTGGCCCTATTCTACACTCTCTAACCCACATCTTCAATCTCTCCCTCTCTTCTGGCATCTTCCCCAACTCTCTAAAACATGCACTAGTCAGCCCCATACTTAAAAAGCCCTCACTGGACCCAACCGATCTGAACAACCTACGCCCTATTTCCTTGCTCCCCTTTTCATCCAAACTCCTCGAACGTCTAGTCTACAACCGACTGTGCGACCACCTTGCCGAGAATAGCCTCCTTGATCCCCTTCAGTCTGGATTTCGGCCTCAACACTCCACTGAAACTGCACTCCTAAAGCTGACAAACGATCTGCTAACGGCCAAAACCAATGGACAGTATTCTGTACTCCTACTTCTGGACCTTTCTGCTGCCTTTGATACGGTTGACCATCCCCTCCTCCTCAAAAAACTCCATGCCTTTGGTCTCCGTGACTGTACTCTTAACTGGTTATCTTCCTACTTATCTAACCGCACCTTTAGCGTTACCTACAATTCTACTTCCTCCTCTCCTCTTCCCTTCTCTGTTGGAGTTCCCCAAGGCTCTGTTCTTGGACCCCTCCTATTTTCAATATACACCTCCTCTCTAGGTCAGTTGATAGCCTCCCACGGCTTCCAATACCACCTCTACGCTGACGATACCCAAATCTACCTATCCACTCCTCAGCTCTCTCCCTCAGTCTCCTCACGTATCACTAATTTACTATCAGATATATCGGTCTGGATGTCTCACCACTTCCTCAAACTCAATCCATCCAAAACCGAGCTTATAATTTTTCCTCCACCTCGTGCCCCTTCCCCTGATTTCTCCGTCAATATCAATGGCATTACCATCAGCCCATCCCCACATGCCAAGGTCTTAGGTGTTGTCCTGGACTCTGAACTCTCCTTCAAACCCCACATCCAATCGCTGTCCAAATCTTGCCGCCTTAACCTCCGCAACATCTCCAAAATACGCCCCTTTCTAACCAAAGACACAACAAAACTCCTAGTTCACTCCCTGGTCATCTCGCGCCTCGACTACTGCAATTCCCTTCTCATTGGCTTACCTCTACACAGGCTCCTCCCCCCCTTCAATCCATCATGAATGCTGCCGCCAGACTCATCCACCTTACCAATTGCTCAGTGTCCACTGCTCCTCTCTTTCAAGCCCTCCACTGGCTTCCGCTCACCCAACGAATTAAATTCAAAATACTAACAACATCTTACAAAGCAATCCACAGCCTAGCCCCCAGCTACATCACCAGCCTCTTCTCAAAATACCAACCTAATCGCTCTCTTCGTTCTTCTCAAAACCTCCGGCTCTCTAGCTCACTCATCACCTCCTCCCACGCTCGCCTCCAGGACTTTTCCAGAGCCTCTCCAATCCTATGGAACTCCTTACCCTTATCTGTCCGATTATCCCCCACTCTATTAGCTTTTAGGCGATCTCTGAAAACCCTCCTCTTCAGAGAAGCCTATCCTTCCAACCCCTAACAAATGTACCTCCTTTTTCTCCATCAACCCATCCCCCACAGTTATTGCCTTTTGTTTCACTTGACCCTCCCTTCTAGATTGTAAGCTCTAACGAGCAGGGCCCTCTAATTCCACCTGTTTTGAACTGTATTGTCTTCCCTCACATTGTAAAGCGCTGCGCAAACTGTTGGCGCTATATAAATCCTGAATAATAATAATAATAATAATAATAATAATAATAATAATAGTCACACGTCTAGTCTTCTGCTTCTTACAACCCTACACTGATGTCTCCACAAGTGACTGGGTGGGGGAAGGGATCTTGGGTTGTGCTGGTAACAGGCAAGGGAAACTTATACAGCGGACATACTCTTCCTGAGTATGAGGATCCATAACACCGCCCTCCTTAATGTGTTCCTATTGGTCAGCATTGTGAGTCCATCCTCCTCATTATGTGTTCCCATTGGTAAGCTGTGGGAATAGCCTCAATGTGTGTTCCCATTGGTCAGCAGTGAGTCAGTCACCCTCAATGTGTGTTCCTATTGGTCAGCTGAGGGTACACCCTCAATGTGTGTTCCCATTGGTCAGCTGTAAGTCCAACCTCCTCAATATGTGTTCTCATTGGTCAACTGTGACTACACCCTAATTGTGTGTTCCCATTGGTCAGCAGTGACTATACACTCCATAATGTGTGTTCCTATTGGTCAGCTGTGAGTACATCCTCTTCAATATGTGTTCTCATTGGTCAACTGTGACTACACCCTAATTGTGTGTTCCTATTGGTCAGCAGTGACTACATCCTCTTCAATGTGTGTTGCTATTGGTCAGCTCCTGGTTTACCCGCCTAAGCACGTGTTCCTATTGGTCAGCTGTGAGTCCCCATTGGTCAGCTGTGACTACACCCTCCTTAATCGGTGTTCCTATTGGTCAGCGGTGAGTCCATCCACCTATTGGTCATCTGTGACTACACTCTCCTCAATATGTGTTCCTATTGGTCAGTTGGGGTACACCCTCACTGTGTGTTCCCATTGGTCAGCAGTAGACATATGCCGGTTTTCGGTAATTCGATATATCGCGGTATTGCATAGCCACGGTATTGTTATTGTGGCATTTTTAAAATACCGAGTTTCTCTGTCAAGTCTGCCTGACTTGTGAATTGATACATTTCAGTGAGCTGGATGACTCATTCACTCACTCAGCTAACACCTTTCAGCATTAAGTCTCCTAACTATAAACAAAAATGATTACATTTGTATCTTTTCCTTCCCTCTGCCAGGGAGAAAGGAAGTTTAACCTCTTAAAGACTGGATCTTTTTCTGACACTTGTTGTTTGCAAGTTAAAATCAGTTTTTTTTGCTAGAAAAGTACTTAGAATCCCCAAACATTTTATATATTTTTTTAGCAGAGACCCTACAGAATAAAATGGCGATTGTTGTAATATTTTATGTCCCACTGTATTTGCGCGGCAGTCTTTCAAACGCAATGATTAGACTTTAATGAATAAAAAAAAAAAAAAAAAAAACGTAACAGTAAAGTTATCCCAATTTTTTTTTTTTTTGTTACACAGAGAATCGTGAGAGAATCGTGATCTTTATTCCAAGCTAGAAAATCGTGATTCTCATTTTGGCCAGAATCGTGCAGCTCTAATAAATTATATATATACACACACACACGCCTAGCAGCCCACATTACATTATTATATAGCCATCAAGCAGTGTCTGGCCTACCTGGTGATGACTGGTCCTGGCGCTCTGATCCGATGGCCTGGTCTTTAAAGGGGCAAATCCTTGCGATCCAGAAGTGGTTAAACCTGCAGGAGGACCGGTGTTTTTATCTATTAATGACTTTACTATTGCTTTAGGCCTGGTTCACATGTATGCGGGTTGGTGGTTCACATGTATGCGGGTTGGTGGTTCACATGTATGCGGGTTGGCGGTTCACATGTATGCGGGTTGGCGGCCCACATTTGCACAGGCATAGCAGCCCATTGATTTGAACGGGCTGCTATGCCCTCATTTTCCGCAGAAAAAAGGTGCATGCAGCATTTTTTTTAAATTCAGTGGCCTTGAAATCCATCCTGCTTTTGCACCATGCGACTAACCTGCAGTTCCTGCTCTGGCAAGCTTTCTGCATTTTTTGTATACGTGGGCACGGCATTTAAAAATAAACAGTTTGCGTGTGCAGCAACGGCAGGTAAGTCGCATGGTGCAAAAGAAGGATGGATTTCATGGCCACTGCATTTTTTTAAATTCTGCATGCACCTTTTTTCAGCTGAAAACGCAGGCATAGCAGCTCAAGCCCATTCACATCAATGGGCTGCTATGCCTGTGCAAATGTGGGCCCCCAACCCGCATACATGTGAACCAGGCCTAAAGCAATAGTAAAGTCATTAATAGATAAAAACACCGGTCCTCCTGCAGGTTTAACCAATTAATGACTTTACTATTGCTTTAGGCCTGGTTCACATGTATGCAGGTTGGGGGCCCACATTTGCACAGGCATAGCAGCCCATTGATGTGAATAGGCTTGAGCTGCTATGCCTGCGTTTTCAGCTGAAAAAAGGTGCATGCAGAATTTAAAAAAATGCAGTGGCCATGAAATCCATCCTTCTTTTGCACCATGCGACTTACCTGCCGTTGCTGCACACGCAAACTGTTTTTAAATGCCGTGCCCACGTATATAAAAAAACGCAGAAAGCTTGCCAGAGCAGGAACTGCAGGTTAGTCGCATGGTGCAAAAGCAGGATGGATTTCAAGGCCACTGAATTTAAAAAAAATGCTGAATGCACCTTTTTTCTGCGGAAAATGAGGGCATAGCAGCCCGTTCAAATCAATGGGCTGCTATGCCTGTGCAAATGTGGGCCGCCAACCCGCATACATGTGAACCACCAACCCGCATACATGTGAACCACCAACCCGCATACATGTGAACCACCAACCCGCATACATGTGAACCACCAACCCGCATACATGTGAACCAGGCCTAAAGCGATAGTAAAGTAATTTATAAACAACACCTCCTTCAGGTTTAACCACTTCTTGACCACAAGGATTTGCCCTCTTAATGACCAGGCCTTCGGATCGGAGCCAAGCGCCAGGACCAGTTATCACCAGTTAGGCCAGACACTGCTTGATGACCTATTTTAGGCCTGGTTCACAGAGTCTGTACTGACTGACTATATAATAATGTGCATAAGTGAACCAAAGCCCCTAAATTCAGCAATGAAATTGAAGTGAGGTGGAAATTTAATAATTTAAATTTAATAATAGAATACCGTGATAATACCGTATACCGTGGCAAAACCTTAATCAATTAATCGCAGCATGAAAATCTGATACCGTCACAAGCCTAGTCAGCAGTGACTACACTCTCCTCAATGTGTGTTCTCATTGGTCAGCTGTGGGTTTACCTGCCTCAACGTGTCCTCCTATTGGTCAGCTGTGGGTACACCAAACTTATTGTGTGTTTAAAATCAACTGAATGAGCACCCTGCTGCAACTGCGTGCAGTACATGTATCATGATGGAGCCAATGTTTAAGGGTTTAAAGCAGGCAGTGAGGAGGAATCATATTGCCACCTCACCATCTGTCAAACACCCTCTGAAGAGTGATCCAGTACAGATCACTCGTCACACAGCAAGACAAGTGTAAACAAAGCCCTTTAATGTGCCAAGTGGGGATGTTGGAGGTCATTGGGGGGTCTCACCGATGGAGCTCAGGTTGCGGATATTGTCCATCATGACCTCCTTATAGAGCTCCTTCTGCCAGGTCTCCAGACTCCACCATTCCTCCTCCGTGAAATACACCGCCACGTCATCGAAGGTCACCTGACCCTGCAACACACAAATACATCATTATCGATCATATGGTCACTTCACCCTGAAACTATTTCACTATTAATTCACTGTGGGTGGAGCTGAGAGCACTGCAGGGAGCTGTGGGTGGAGCTGAGAGCACTGCAAGGAGCTGTGGGTGGAGCTGAGAGCACTGCAAGGAGCTGTGGGTGGAGCTGAGAGCACTGCAAGGAGCTGTGGGTGGAGCTGAGAGCACTGCAGGGAGCTGTGGGTGGAGCTGAGAGCACTGCAGGGAGCTGTGGGTGGAGCTGAGAGCACTGCAGGGAGCTGTGGGTGGAGCTGAGAGCACTGCAGGGAGCTGTGGGTGGAGCTGAGAGCACTGCAAGGAGCTGTGGGTGGAGCTGAGAGCACTGCAAGGATATGTGGGTGGAGCCAGAGTACTGCAAGGAGATGTGGGTGGAGCCACGGCAGTGCAGCGGGGCTGTGGGTGTGGCTGAGAGCTGAGCAGGGGGCTGTGGGTGGGGCTGAGAGCACAGCAGGGGGCTGTGGGTGGGGCAAAGGGTACTGCGGAAAGCTGTGGGCAGGGCCAAGGGCACTGTAACGGGGCTGTGGCTGAGAGCAGTGCAGTGGGCTGTGGGTGGGGCCGAGAGCTCTGAAAGTGGCAGAGGGTGGGGCCAGGGGCACTACAGGGGGATGTGGGCTGGGCCTAAGGTACTGCAGGGGACTGAGTGTGGCCGGATAGTGGCCTCCCCCCCCCCCGCCCCCCAACCTACACATATATGGGAGGGGCCCCGCTGGGAATTGCAACCAAACCTGTTCTCGTCTTTCTGGTCATACAAGTCACATGACCAAAAAAAAGGGAAGAAAGGTGTTTCACCCCCCGGGGGCCCCTCTGACAGCAGGGCTGCTTGAAGCTGCAGAACTAAATATCAGGGGAGGGGCCGCCTTCCACATTGCCACTTCAACATTGTCTGCAGAGCATTTCACCACAGGGCAACCACTGCAACAGTACTGCATACACTGTCCTGGATCCTACCTGACACTCCTAATAGATAAACAGCGCTATACAGGACCCTGCAGAGTATTATACCTTCTGTATACAGGGAGAGGACTCTGCAGAGTATTACACCGTCTGTATACAGGGAGAGGACCCTGCAGAGTATTACACAGTCTGTATACAGGGAGAGGACCCTGCAGAGTATTACACCATCTGTATACAGGGAGAGGACCCTGCAGAGTATTACACAGTCTGTATACAGGGAGAGGACCCTGCAGAGTATTACACCATCTGTATACAGGGAGAGGACCCTGCAGAGTATTACATCATCTTTGTACAGGGAGAGGACCCTGCAGAGTATTACACAGTCTGTATACAGGGAGAGGACCCTGCAGAGTATTACACCATCTGTATACAGGGAGAGGACCCTGCAGAGTATTACATCATCTTTGTACAGGGAGAGGACCCTGCAGAGTATTACACCGTCTGTATACAGGGAGAGGACCCTGCAGAGTATTACACAGTCTGTATACAAGGAGAGGATTCTGCAGAGCATTACACCTTCTGTATACAGGGAGAAGACCCTGCAGAGCATTACACCTTCTGTATACAGGGAGAAGACCCTGCAGAGCATTACACCGTCTGTATACAGGGAGAGGACCCTGCAGAGCATTACACCGTCTGTATACAGGGAGAGGACCCTGCAGAGTATTACACCGTCTGTATACAGGGAGAGGACCCTGCAGAGTATTAAACCGTCTGTATACAGGGAGAGGACCCTGCAGAGTATTACACCGTCTGTATACAGGGAGAGGACTCTGCAGAGTATTACACCGTCTGTATACAGGGAGAGGACCCTGCAGAGTATTACACCGTATGTATACAGGGAGAGGACCCTGCAGAGTATTACACCTTCTGTATATAGGGAGAGGACCCTGCAGAGTATTACATCATCTGTATACAGGGAGAGGACCCTGCAGAGTATTACATCATCTGTATACAGGGAGAAGACCCTGCAGAGTATTACACCGTCTGTATACAGGGAGAGGACTCTGCAGAGTATTACATCATCTTTGTACAGGTAGAGGACCCTGCAGAGTATTACACCGTCTGTATACAGGGAGAGGACCCTGCAGAGTATTACACCGTCTGTGTACAGGGAGATGACCCTGCAGAGTATTACACCGTCTGTATACAGGGAGAGGACCCTGCAGAGTATTACACCGTCTGTATACAGGGAGAGGACCCTGCAGAGTATTACACCGTCTGCACACAGGGAGAGGACCCTGCAGAGTATTACACCGTCTGTATACAGGGAGAGGACCCTGCAGAGTATTACACCGTCTGTATACAGGGAGAGGACCCTGCAGAGTATTACACCGTCTGTATACAGGGAGAGGACCCTGCAGAGTATTACACCATCTGCACACAGGGAGAGGACCCTGCAGAGTATTACACAGTCTGTATACAGGGAGAGGACCCTGCAGAGTATTATACCTTCTGTATACAGGGAGAGGACTCTGCAGAGTATTACACCATCTGCACACAGGGAGAGGACCCTGCAGAGTATTACACAGTCTGTATACAGGGAGAGGACCCTGCAGAGTATTATACCTTCTGTATACAGGGAGAGGACCCTGCAGAGTATTACACCATCTGCACACAGGGAGAGGACCCTGCAGAGTATTACACAGTCTGTATACAGGGAGAAGACCCTGCAGAGTATTACATCATCTGTGTACAGGGAGAGGACCCTGCAGAGTATTACACCGTCTGTATACAGGGAGAGGACCCTGCAGAGTATTACACAGTCTGTATACAGGGAGAGGACCCTGCAGAGTATTATACCTTCTGTATACAGGGAGAGGACTCTGCAGAGTATTACACCATCTGCACACAGGGAGAGGACCCTGCAGAGTATTACACAGTCTGTATACAGGGAGAAGACCCTGCAGAGTATTACATCATCTGTGTACAGGGAGAGGACCCTGCAGAGTATTACACCGTCTGTATACAGGGAGAAGACCCTGCAGAGTATTACACAGTCTGTATACAGGGAGAAGACCCTGCAGAGTATTACATCATCTGTGTATAGGGAGAGGACCCTGCAGAGTATTACATCATCTGTATACAGGGAGAGGACCCTGCAGAGTATTACACCTTCTGTATACAGGGAGAGGACCCTGCAGAGTATTACACAGTCTGTATACAAGGAGAGGACTCTGCAGAGTATTACACCTTCTGTATACAGGGAGAAGACCCTGCAGAGCATTACACCTTCTGTATACAGGGAGAAGACCCTGCAGAGCATTACACCTTCTGTATACAGGGAGAGGACCCTGCAGAGTATTACACCGTCTGTATACAGGGAGAGGACTCTGCAGAGTATTACACCGTCTGTATACAGGGAGAGGACCCTGCAGAGTATTACACCATCTGTATACAGGGAGAGGACCCTGCAGAGTATTACACCTTCTGTATACAGGGAGAGGACCCTGCAGAGTATTACATCATCTGTATACAGGGAGAAGACCCTGCAGAGTATTACATCATCTGTATACAGGGAGAGGACCCTGCAGAGTATTACATCATCTGTATACAGGGAGAAGACCCTGCAGAGTATTACACCGTCTGTATACAGGTAGAGGACCCTGCAGAGTATTACACCGTCTGTGTACAGGGAGAGGACCCTGCAGAGTATTACACCGTCTGTGTACAGGGAGATGACCCTGCAGAGTATTACACCGTCTGCACACAGGGAGAGGACCCTGCAGAGTATTACACCGTCTGCACACAGGGAGAGGACCCTGCAGAGTATTACACCATCTGCACACAGGGAGAGGACCCTGCAGAGTATTACACCGTCTGTATACAGGGAGAGGACCCTGCAGAGTATTACACCGTCTGTATACAGGGAGAGGACCCTGCAGAGTATTACACCTTCTGTATACAGGGAGAGGACCCTGCAGAGTATTACATCATCTGTATATAGGGAGAGGACCCTGCAGAGTATTACACAGTCTGTATACAGGGAGAGGACCCTGCAGAGTATTATACCTTCTGTATACAGGGAGAGGACTCTGCAGAGTATTACACCATCTGCACACAGGGAGAGGACCCTGCAGAGTATTACACAGTCTGTATACAGGGAGAAGACCCTGCAGAGTATTACATCATCTGTGTACAGGGAGAGGACCCTGCAGAGTATTACAACGTCTGTATACAGGGAGAGGACCCTGCAGAGTATTACACAGTCTGTATACAGGGAGAGGACCCTGCAGAGTATTATACCTTCTGTATACAGGGAGAGGACTCTGCAGAGTATTACACCATCTGCACACAGGGAGAGGACCCTGCAGAGTATTACACAGTCTGTATACAGGGAGAAGACCCTGCAGAGTATTACATCATCTGTGTACAGGGAGAGGACCCTGCAGAGTATTACACCGTCTGTATACAGGGAGAAGACCCTGCAGAGTATTACACAGTCTGTATACAGGGAGAAGACCCTGCAGAGTATTACATCATCTGTATACAGGGAGAAGACCCTGCAGAGCATTACACCTTCTGTATACAGGGAGAAGACCCTGCAGAGCATTACACCTTCTGTATACAGGGAGAAGACCCTGCAGAGTATTACACCGTCTGTATACAGGGAGAGGACTCTGCAGAGTATTACACCTTCTGTATACAGGGAGAAGACCCTGCAGAGCATTACACCTTCTGTATACAGGGAGAAGACCCTGCAGAGCATTACACCTTCTGTATACAGGGAGAAGACCCTGCAGAGTATTACACCGTCTGTATACAGGGAGAGGACCCTGCAGAGTATTACACCATCTGTATACAGGGAGAGGACCCTGCAGAGTATTACACCGTCTGTATACAGGGAGAGGACCCTGCAGAGTATTACACCTTCTGTATACAGGGAGAAGACCCTGCAGAGTATTACACCGTCTGTATACAGGGAGAGGACCCTGCAGAGTATTACACCGTCTGTATACAGGGAGAGGACCCTGCAGAGTATTACACCGTCTGTATACAGGGAGAGGACCCTGCAGAGTATTACACCGTCTGTATACAGGGAGAAGACCCTGCAGAGTATTACACAGTCTGTATACAAGGAGAGGACTCTGCAGAGTATTACACCTTCTGTATACAGGGAGAAGACCCTGCAGAGCATTACACCTTCTGTATACAGGGAGAAGACCCTGCAGAGCATTACACCTTCTGTATACAGGGAGAAGACCCTGCAGAGTATTACACCGTCTGTATACAGGGAGAGGACCCTGCAGAGTATTACACCATCTGTATACAGGGAGAGGACCCTGCAGAGTATTACACCGTCTGTATACAGGGAGAGGACTCTGCAGAGTATTACACCGTCTGTATACAGGGAGAGGACCCTGCAGAGTATTACACCTTCTGTATACAGGGAGAAGACCCTGCAGAGTATTACACCGTCTGTATACAGGGAGAGGACCCTGCAGAGTATTACACCGTCTGTATACAGGGAGAGGACCCTGCAGAGTATTACACCGTCTGTATACAGGGAGAGGACCCTGCAGAGTATTACACCGTCTGTATACAGGGAGAGGACTCTGCAGAGTATTACACCGTCTGTATACAGGGAGAGGACCCTGCAGAGTATTACACCATCTGTATACAGGGAGAGGACCCTGCAGAGTATTACACCATCTGTATACAGGGAGAGGACCCTGCAGAGTATTACATCGTCTGTATACAGGGAGAGGACCCTGCAGAGTATTACACCGTCTGTATACAGGGAGAGGACCCTGCAGAGTATTACATCATCTGTATATAGGGAGAGGACCCTGCAGAGTATTACATCATCTGTATATAGGGAGAGGACCCTGCAGAGTATTACACCGTCTGTATACAGGGAGAGGACTCTGCAGAGTATTACACCGTCTGTATACAGGGAGAGGACCCTGCAGAGTATTACACCATCTGTATACAGGGAGAGGACCCTGCAGAGTATTACACCATCTGTATACAGGGAGAGGACCCTGCAGAGTATTACATCGTCTGTATACAGGGAGAGGACCCTGCAGAGTATTACATCATCTGTATACAGGGAGAAGACCCTGCAGAGTATTACATCATCTGTATACAGGGAGAGGACCCTGCAGAGTATTACATCATCTGTATATAGGGAGAGGACCCTGCAGAGTATTACACCGTCTGTATACAGGGAGAGGACCCTGCAGAGTATTACACCTTCTGTATACAGGGAGAGGACCCTGCAGAGTATTACATCATCTGTATATAGGGAGAGGACCCTGCAGAGTATTACACAGTCTGTATACAGGGAGAGGACCCTGCAGAGTATTATACCTTCTGTATACAGGGAGAGGACTCTGCAGAGTATTACACCATCTGCACACAGGGAGAGGACCCTGCAGAGTATTACACAGTCTGTATACAGGGAGAAGACCCTGCAGAGTATTACATCATCTGTGTACAGGGAGAGGACCCTGCAGAGTATTACAACGTCTGTATACAGGGAGAGGACCCTGCAGAGTATTACACAGTCTGTATACAGGGAGAGGACCCTGCAGAGTATTATACCTTCTGTATACAGGGAGAGGACTCTGCAGAGTATTACACCATCTGCACACAGGGAGAGGACCCTGCAGAGTATTACACAGTCTGTATACAGGGAGAAGACCCTGCAGAGTATTACATCATCTGTGTACAGGGAGAGGACCCTGCAGAGTATTACACCGTCTGTATACAGGGAGAAGACCCTGCAGAGTATTACACAGTCTGTATACAGGGAGAAGACCCTGCAGAGTATTACATCATCTGTGTATAGGGAGAGGACCCTGCAGAGTATTACACCTTCTGTATACAGGGAGAGGACCCTGCAGAGTATTACACAGTCTGTATACAAGGAGAGGACTCTGCAGAGTATTACACCTTCTGTATACAGGGAGAAGACCCTGCAGAGCATTACACCTTCTGTATACAGGGAGAAGACCCTGCAGAGTATTACACCGTCTGTATACAGGGAGAGGACCCTGCAGAGTATTACACCGTCTGTATACAGGGAGAGGACCCTGCAGAGTATTACACCGTCTGTATACAGGGAGAGGACTCTGCAGAGTATTACACCGTCTGTATACAGGGAGAGGACCCTGCAGAGTATTACACCTTCTGTATACAGGGAGAAGACCCTGCAGAGTATTACACCGTCTGTATACAGGGAGAGGACCCTGCAGAGTATTACACCGTCTGTATACAGGGAGAGGACCCTGCAGAGTATTACACCGTCTGTATACAGGGAGAGGACCCTGCAGAGTATTACACCGTCTGTATACAGGGAGAGGACTCTGCAGAGTATTACACCGTCTGTATACAGGGAGAGGACCCTGCAGAGTATTACACCATCTGTATACAGGGAGAGGACCCTGCAGAGTATTACACCATCTGTATACAGGGAGAGGACCCTGCAGAGTATTACATCGTCTGTATACAGGGAGAGGACCCTGCAGAGTATTACATCATCTGTATACAGGGAGAAGACCCTGCAGAGTATTACACCGTCTGTATACAGGGAGAGGACCCTGCAGAGTATTACATCATCTGTATATAGGGAGAGGACCCTGCAGAGTATTACATCATCTGTATATAGGGAGAGGACCCTGCAGAGTATTACACCGTCTGTATACAGGGAGAGGACTCTGCAGAGTATTACACCGTCTGTATACAGGGAGAGGACCCTGCAGAGTATTACACCATCTGTATACAGGGAGAGGACCCTGCAGAGTATTACACCATCTGTATACAGGGAGAGGACCCTGCAGAGTATTACATCGTCTGTATACAGGGAGAGGACCCTGCAGAGTATTACATCATCTGTATACAGGGAGAAGACCCTGCAGAGTATTACACCGTCTGTATACAGGGAGAGGACCCTGCAGAGTATTACATCATCTGTATATAGGGAGAGGACCCTGCAGAGTATTACATCATCTGTATATAGGGAGAGGACCCTGCAGAGTATTACACCGTCTGTATACAGGGAGAGGACCCTGCAGAGTATTACACCTTCTGTATACAGGGAGAGGACCCTGCAGAGTATTACATCATCTGTATATAGGGAGAGGACCCTGCAGAGTATTACACAGTCTGTATACAGGGAGAGGACCCTGCAGAGTATTATACCTTCTGTATACAGGGAGAGGACTCTGCAGAGTATTACACCATCTGCACACAGGGAGAGGACCCTGCAGAGTATTACACAGTCTGTATACAGGGAGAGGACCCTGCAGAGTATTACATCATCTGTGTACAGGGAGAGGACCCTGCAGAGTATTACACCGTCTGTATACAGGGAGAAGACCCTGCAGAGTATTACATCATCTGTGTACAGGGAGAGGACCCTGCAGAGTATTACACCGTCTGTATACAGGGAGAAGACCCTGCAGAGTATTACACAGTCTGTATACAGGGAGAAGACCCTGCAGAGTATTACATCATCTGTGTATAGGGAGAGGACCCTGCAGAGTATTACATCATCTGTATACAGGGAGAGGACCCTGCAGAGTATTACACCTTCTGTATACAGGGAGAGGACCCTGCAGAGTATTACACAGTCTGTATACAAGGAGAGGACTCTGCAGAGTATTACACCTTCTGTATACAGGGAGAAGACCCTGCAGAGCATTACACCTTCTGTATACAGGGAGAAGACCCTGCAGAGCATTACACCTTCTGTATACAGGGAGAAGACCCTGCAGAGTATTACACCGTCTGTATACAGGGAGAGGACCCTGCAGAGTATTACACCGTCTGTATACAGGGAGAGGACCCTGCAGAGTATTACACCGTCTGTATACAGGGAGAGGACTCTGCAGAGTATTACACCGTCTGTATACAGGGAGAGGACCCTGCAGAGTATTACACCTTCTGTATACAGGGAGAAGACCCTGCAGAGTATTACACCGTCTGTATACAGGGAGAGGACCCTGCAGAGTATTACACCGTCTGTATACAGGGAGAGGACCCTGCAGAGTATTACACCGTCTGTATACAGGGAGAGGACCCTGCAGAGTATTACATCATCTGTATACAGGGAGAGGACCCTGCAGAGTATTACACCTTCTGTATACAGGGAGAGGACCCTGCAGAGTATTACACTGATAGGCTCCACACACACACAGGTCTCCGTCTGGCAGATCGGCTGGTTTACAATCTGTCCACACACAGTGCAATCAGGGGCAGACTGACCATTTGGGCATATAGGGCGCTGCCCGAGGGCCCGAGGCCAGTAGGGGGCCCGTCCCTGATTGTTATCAAACATCCGGAGCCGACTCATGGTTGGAGAGATCTGCTGTCTGTCAGCATACACCGTCCAATCAGCAGGTTTCCCGGACAGCTGCACCTTGCTGACCTCTGCATGGTAGGAATAAACCCATATGGGTTTTTTTCAGGGCCGATACCAATATTCTGGACACAACGTATCGATATCGGACGATATTTTGTACAATTAAAGTTTTTAAAAATAAAGACAAATTTTCACACAAATCTGATACTGTACATTTTTGTTTAATGCTTAATGGCTGCCACCCTGTGGTGGGTAGCTGACTGGCACCCTGTGGTGGGTGGGTAGCTGACAAGCTGGCTGACACCCTGTGGTGGGTGACTGGCTTGCTGGCACGCTGTGGTGGGTGGCTGGCACCCTGTGGTGGTAGGTGGCTGACTGGCACCCTGTGGTGGGTGGCTGACTGGCTGGCACCCTGTGGTGGATGGGTAGCTGGCTGGCACCCTGTGGTGGATGGGTAGCTGGCTGGCTCCCTACTGCACCCTGTGGTGGGTGGGTAGCTGACAAGCTGGCTGACACCCTGTGGTGGGTGGCTGGCTGGCTCCCTACTGCACGGTGCCTCTGATCCTTCCCATGCTCCCCTCCCCCTCCTCTTCTGGGGCCTGATAACAGAGGTCACTGAACTGTCTCCTTATCAGCCCTCCAGCCAACAAACCTCTCCCTGCATTCTCTGCATGCCTGGTGATACCAATCCCTGAACTCCCTCCAACATCACTACAGGAGAGGAGAGGGGGGAGGGGAGCATAGCTAAGCCAGATGAGCATAATTTAGCCACACCCACTGTGTGCTGCGACGCACTATTCACACCACAGATCACCATCCCCCAGCATGTTCTCCTATGTCTCCCTGGCATGTCCTCCTATGTCTCCCCGGCATGTTCTCCTATGTCTCCCCGGCATGTTCTCCTATGTCTCCCCTGGCATGTACTCCTATGTCTCCCCTGGCATGTTCTACTATGTCTCCCCAGCATGTTCTCCTATGACTCCCCAGCATGTTCTCCTATGTCTCCCCCGGCATGTTCTCCTATGTCTCCCCCGGCATGTTCTATGTTTCCCCGGCATGTTCTCCTATGTCTCCCCGGCATGTTCTCCTATGTCTCCCCCGGCATGTTCTCCTATGTCTCCCCCGGCATGTTCTATGTTTCCCCGGCATGTTCTCCTATGTCTCCCCGGCATGTTCTATGTTTCCCCGGCATGTTCTCCTATGTCCCCCCGGCATGTTCTCCTATGTCTCCCCCGGCATGTTCTATGTCTCCCCGGCATGTTCTATGTTTCCCCGGCATGTTCTCCTATGTCTCCCCAGCATGTTCTCCTATGTCTCCCCAGCATGTTCTCCTATGTCTCCCCGGCATGTTCTCCTATGTCTCCCCCGGCATGTTCTCCTATGTCTCCCCCGGCATGTTCTATGTTTCCCCGGCATGTTCTCCTATGTCTCCCCGGCATGTTCTCCTATGTCTCCCCCGGCATGTTCTCCTATGTCTCCCCCGGCATGTTCTATGTTTCCCCGGCATGTTCTCCTATGTCTCCCCGGCATGTTCTATGTTTCCCCGGCATGTTCTCCTATGTCTCCCCCGGCATGTTCTATGTTTCCCCGGCATGTTCTCCTATGTCTCCCCCGGCATGTTCTATGTTTCCCCGGCATGTTCTCCTATGTCTCCCCGGCATGTTCTATGTCTCCCCGGCATGTTCTCCTATGTCTCCCCAGCATGTTCTCCTATGTCTCCCTGGCATGTCCTCCTATGTCTCCCCGGCATGTTCTCCTATGTCTCCCCGGCATGTTCTCCTATGTCTCCCCGGCATGTTCTCCTATGTCTCCCCAGCATGTTCTCCTATGTCTCCCCGGCATGTTCTATGTTTCCCCGGCATGTTCTCCTATGTCTCCCCAGCATGTTCTCCTATGTCTCCCCCGGCATGTTCTCCTATGTCTCCCCCGGCATGTTCTATGTTTCCCCGGCATGTTCTCCTATGTCTCCCCGGCATGTTCTCCTATGTCTCCCCCGGCATGTTCTCCTATGTCTCCCCCGGCATGTTCTATGTTTCCCCGGCATGTTCTCCTATGTCTCCCCGGCATGTTCTATGTTTCCCCGGCATGTTCTCCTATGTCCCCCCGGCATGTTCTCCTATGTCTCCCCCGGCATGTTCTATGTTTCCCCAGCATGTTCTCCTATGTCTCCCCGGCATGTTCTATGTCTCCCCGGCATGTTCTATGTTTCCCCGGCATGTTCTCCTATGTCTCCCCAGCATGTTCTCCTATGTCTCCCCAGCATGTTCTCCTATGTCTCCCCGGCATGTTCTCCTATGTCTCCCCCGGCATGTTCTATGTTTCCCCGGCATGTTCTCCTATGTCTCCCCGGCATGTTCTATGTTTCCCCGGCATGTTCTCCTATGTCTCCCCCGGCATGTTCTATGTTTCCCCGGCATGTTCTCCTATGTCTCCCCCGGCATGTTCTATGTTTCCCCGGCATGTTCTCCTATGTCTCCCCGGCATGTTCTATGTCTCCCCGGCATGTTCTCCTATGTCTCCCCAGCATGTTCTCCTATGTCTCCCCGGCATGTTCTATGTCTCCCCGGCATGTTCTATGTTTCCCCGGCATGTTCTCCTATGTCTCCCCAGCATGTTCTCCTATGTCTCCCCAGCATGTTCTCCTATGTCTCCCCGGCATGTTCTCCTATGTCTCCCCCGGCATGTTCTATGTTTCCCCGGCATGTTCTCCTATGTCTCCCCGGCATGTTCTATGTTTCCCCGGCATGTTCTCCTATGTCCCCCCGGCATGTTCTCCTATGTCTCCCCCGGCATGTTCTATGTTTCCCCGGCATGTTCTCCTATGTCTCCCCGGCATGTTCTATGTTTCCCCGGCATGTTCTCCTATGTCTCCCCCAGCATGTTCTCCTATGTCTCCCCGGCATGTTCTCCTATGTCTCCCCCGGCATGTTCTATGTTTCCCCGGCATGTTCTCCTATGTCTCCCCGGCATGTTCTATGTTTCCCCGGCATGTTCTCCTATGTCTCCCCGGCATGTTCTCCTATGTCTCCCCTCCATGTTCTCCTATGTCTCCCCGACATGTTCTCCTATGTCTCCCCGGCATGTTCTATGTTTCCCCGGCATGTTCTCCTATGTCTCCCCGGCATGTTCTATGTTTCCCCGGCATGTTCTCCTATGTCTCCCCGGCATGTTCTCCTATGTCTCCCCTCCATATTCTCCTATGTCTCCCCCAGCATGTATTCCTATGTCTCCCCGCATGTTCTCCTATGTCTCCCCAGCATGTTCTCCTATGTCTCCCCGGCATGTTTCCTATGTCTCCCCGGCATGTTCTCCTATGTCTCCCCAGCATGTTCTCCTATGTCTCCCCGGCATGTTCTCCTATGTCTCCCCAGCATGTTCTCCTATGTCTCCCCGGCATGTTCTCCTATGTCTCCCCAGCATGTTCTCCTATGTCTCCCCAGCATGTTCTCCTATGTCTCCCCGGCATGTTCTCCTATGTCTCCCCGGCATGTTCTCCTATGTCTCCCCGGCATGTTCTCCTATGTCTCCCCGGCATGTTCTCCTATGTCTCCCCGGCATGTTCTCCTATGTCTCCCCAGCATGTTCTCCTATGTCTCCCCGGCATGTTCTCCTATGTCTCCCCGGCATGTTCTCCTATGTCTCCCCGGCATGTTCTCCTATGTCTCCCCGGCATGTTCTCCTATGTCTCCCCGGCATGTTCTCCTATGTCTCCCCAGCATGTTCTCCTATGTCTCCCCCAGCATGTTCTCCTATGTATCCCCGGCATGTTCTCCTATGTTTCCCCAGCATGTTCTCCTATGTCTCCCCGGCATGTTCTCCTATGTTTCCCCGGCATGTTCTCCTATGTTTCCCCGGCATGTTCTCCTATGTCTACCCAGCATGTTCTCCTATGTCTCCCCGGCATGTTCTCCTATGTTTCCCCGGCATGTTCTCCTATGTTTCCCCGGCATGTTCTCCTATGTCTCCCCTCCATGTTCTCCTATGTCTCCCCGGCATGTTCTCCTATGTCTCCCCGGCATGTTCTCCTATGTCTCCCCGGCATGTTCTCCTATGTCCCCCCGGCATGTTCTCCTATGTCCCCCCGGCATGTTCTCCTATGTCTCCCCAGCATGTTCTCCTATGTCTCCCCGGCATGTTCTATGTCTCCCCGGCATGTTCTATGTCTCCCCGGCATGTTCTCCTATGTCCCCCGGCATGTTCTCCTATGTCTCCCCAGCATGTTCTCCTATGTCTCCCTGGCATGTTCTCCTATGTCTCCCCGGCATGTTCTCCTATGTCTCCCCGGCATGTTCTCCTATGTCTCCCCCGGCATGTTCTCCTATGTCTCCCCCAGCATGTTCTCCTATGTCTCCCCGGCATGTTCTATGTTTCCCCGGCATGTTCTCCTATGTCTCCCCGGCATGTTCTCCTATGTCCCCCCGGCATGTTCTCCTATGTCTCCCCGGCATGTTCTCCTATGTCTCCCCGGCATGTTCTCCTATGTCTCCCCCGGCATGTTCTCCTATGTCTCCCCAGCATGTTCTCCTATGTCTCCCTGGCATGTTCTATGTTTCCCCGGCATGTTCTCCTATGTCTCCCCGGCATGTTCTATGTTTCCCCGGCATGTTCTCCTATGTCCCCCCGGCATGTTCTCCTATGTCTCCCCAGCATGTTCTCCTATGTCTCCCCGGCATGTTCTATGTTTCCCCGGCATGTTCTCCTATGTCCCCCTGGCATGTTCTCCTATGTCTCCCCGACATGTTCTCCTATGTCTCCCCGGCATGTTCTATGTTTCCCCGGCATGTTCTCCTATGTCCCCCCGGCATGTTCTCCTATGTCTCCCCAGCATGTTCTCCTATGTCTCCCCGGCATGTTCTCCTATGTCTCCCCAGCATGTTCTCCTATGTCTCCCCGGCATGTTCTCCTATGTCTCCCCAGCATGTTTCCTATGTCTCCCCGGCATGTTCTCCTATGTCTCCCCCAGCATGTTCTCCTATGTCTCCCCGGCATGTTCTCCTATGTCTCCCCGGCATGTTCTCCTATGTCTCCCCGGCATGTTCTCCTATGTCTCCCCTCCATGTTCTCCTATGTCTCCCCGGCATGTTCTCCTATGTCTCCCCGGCATGTTCTCCTATGTCTCCCCGGCATGTTCTCCTATGTCTCATCGGCATGTTCTCCTATGTCTCCCCGGCATGTTCTCCTATGTCTCCCCGGCATGTTCTCCTATGTCTCCCCAGCATGTTCTCCTATGTCTCCCCGGCATGTTCTATGTCTCCCCGGCATGTTCTATGTTTCCCCGGCATGTTCTCCTATGTCTCCCCAGCATGTTTCCTATGTCTCCCCGGCATGTTCTCCTATGTCTCCCCCAGCATGTTCTCCTATGTCTCCCCGGCATGTTCTCCTATGTCCCCCCGGCATGTTCTCCTATGTCTCCCCAGCATGTTCTCCTATGTCTCCCCGGCATGTTCTATGTCTCCCCGGCATGTTCTATGTTTCCCCGGCATGTTCTCCTATGTCTCCCCAGCATGTTCTCCTATGTCTCCCCGGCATGTTCTCCTATGTCTCCCCGGCATGTTCTCCTATGTCTCCCCGGCATGTTCTCCTATGTCTCCCCGGCATGTTCTCCTATGTCTCCCCGGCATGTTCTCCTATGTCTCCCCGGCATGTTCTCCTATGTCTCCCCAGCATGTTCTCCTATGTCTCCCCCGGCATGTTCTCCTATGTCTCCCCAGCATGTTCTCCTATGTCTCCCCCGGCATGTTCTATGTTTCCCCGGCATGTTCTCCTATGTCTCCCCGGCATGTTCTATGTTTCCCCGGCATGTTCTCCTATGTCCCCCCGGCATGTTCTCCTATGTCTCCCCAGCATGTTCTCCTATGTCTCCCCGGCATGTTCTATGTTTCCCCGGCATGTTCTCCTATGTCCCCCCGACATGTTCTCCTATGTCTCCCCGGCATGTTCTATGTCCCCCCGGCATGTTCTCCTATGTCTCCCCGACATGTTCTCCTATGTCTCCCCGGCATGTTCTATGTTTCCCCGGCATGTTCTCCTATGTCTCCCCACCATATTCTCCTATGTCTCCCCCAGCATGTTCTCCTATGTCTCCCCAGCATGTTCTCCTATGTCTCCCCGGCATGTTCTCCTATGTCTCCCCGGCATGTTCTCCTATGTCTCCCCGGCATGTTCTCCTATGTCTCCCCAGCATGTTCTCCTATGTCTCCCCGGCATGTTCTCCTATGTCTCCCCTGCATGTTCTCCTATGTCTCCCCGGCATGTTCTCCTATGTCCCCCCGACATGTTCTCCTATGTCCCCCCGGCATGTTCTCCTATGTCTCCCCAGCATGTTCTCCTATGTCTCCCCGGCATGTTCTATGTTTCCCCGGCATGTTCTCCTATGTCCCCCTGGCATGTTCTCCTATGTCTCCCCGACATGTTCTCCTATGTCTCCCCGGCATGTTCTATGTTTCCCCGGCATGTTCTCCTATGTCTCCCCCAGCATGTTCTCCTATGTCTCCCCAGCATGTTCTCCTATGTCTCCCCAGCATGTTCTCCTATGTCTCCCCTGCATTTTCTCCTATGTCTCCCCAGCATGTTTCCTATGTCTCCCCGGCATGTTCTCCTATGTCTCCCCAGCATGTTCTCCTATGTCTCCCCCAGCATGTTCTCCTATGTCTCCCCTCCACGTTCTCCTATGTCTCCCCGGCATGTTCTCCTATGTTTCCCCAGCATGTTCTCCTATGTCTCCCCGGCATGTTCTCCTATGTCTCCCCGGCATGTTCTCCTATGTTTCCCCGGCATGTTCTCCTATGTTTCCCCGGCATGTTCTCCTATGTCTCCCCTTCATGTTCTCCTATGTCTCCCCTCCATGTTCTCCTATGTCTCCCTGGCATGTTCTCCTATGTCTCCCCGGCATGTTCTCCTATGTCTCCCCGGCATGTTCTCCTATGTCTCCCCAGCATGTTCTCCTATGTCTCCCCAGCATGTTCTCCTATGTCTCCCCGCATGTTCTCCTATGTCTCCCCAGCATGTTCTCCTATGTCTCCCCGGCATGTTCTCCTATGTCTCCCCGGCATGTTCTCCTATGTCTCCCCGGCATGTTTCCTATGTCTCCCCGGCATGTTCTCCTATGTCTCCCCAGCATGTTCTCCTATGTCTCCCCGGCATGTTCTCCTATGTCTCCCCGGCATGTTCTCCTATGTCTCCCCGGCATGTTCTCCTATGTCTCCCCGGCATGTTCTCCTGTGTCTCCCCGGCATGTTCTCCTATGTCTCCCCGGCATGTTCTCCTATGTCTCCCCAGCATGTTCTCCTATGTCTCCCCAGCATGTTCTCCTATGTCTCCCCAGCATGTTCTCCTATGTCTCCCCCAGCATGTTCTCCTATGTCTCCCCCAGCATGTTCTCCTATGTCTCCCCGGCATGTTCTCCTATGTCTCCCCGGCATGTTCTCCTATGTCTCCCCAGCATGTTCTCCTATGTCTCCCCGGCATGTTCTCCTATGTCTCCCCGGCATGTTCTCCTATGTCTCCCCGGCATGTTCTCCTATGTCTCCCCGGCATGTTCTCCTATGTCTCCCCGGCATGTTCTCCTATGTCTCCCCAGCATGTTCTCCTATGTCTCCCCCAGCATGTTCTCCTATGTCTCCCCCAGCATGTTCTCCTATGTCTCCCCGGCATGTTCTCCTATGTCTCCCCGGCATGTTCTCCTATGTTTCCCCGGCATGTTCTCCTATGTTTCCCCGGCATGTTCTCCTATGTCTACCCAGCATGTTCTCCTATGTCTCCCCGGCATGTTCTCCTATGTTTCCCCGGCATGTTCTATGTTTCCCCGGCATGTTCTCCTATGTCTCCCCTCCATGTTCTCCTATGTCTCCCCGGCATGTTCTCCTATGTCTCCCCGGCATGTTCTCCTATGTCCCCCCGGCATGTTCTCCTATGTCCCCCCGGCATGTTCTCCTATGTCTCCCCAGCATGTTCTCCTATGTCTCCCCGGCATGTTCTATGTCTCCCCGGCATGTTCTATGTTTCCCCGGCATGTTCTCCTATGTCCCCCGGCATGTTCTCCTATGTCTCCCCAGCATGTTCTCCTATGTCTCCCTGGCATGTTCTCCTATGTCTCCCCGGCATGTTCTCCTATGTCTCCCCGGCATGTTCTCCTATGTCTCCCTGGCATGTTCTCCTATGTCTCCCCGGCATGTTCTCCTATGTCTCCCCCGGCATGTTCTCCTATGTCTCCCCCAGCATGTTCTCCTAGGTCTCCCCGACATGTTCTCCTATGTCTCCCCGGCATGTTCTATGTTTCCCCGGCATGTTCTCCTATGTCCCCCCGGCATGTTCTCCTATGTCTCCCCGGCATGTTCTCCTATGTCTCCCTGGCATGTTCTCCTATGTTTCCCCGGCATGTTCTCCTATGTCTACCCAGCATGTTCTCCTATGTCTCCCCGGCATGTTCTCCTATGTCTCCCCGGCATGTTCTCCTATGTCTCCCCCAGCATGTTCTCCTATGTCTCCCCGGCATGTTCTCCTATGTTTCCCCAGCATGTTCTCCTATGTCTCCCCGGCATGTTCTCCTATGTCTCCCCGGCATGTTCTCCTATGTTTCCCCGGCATGTTCTCCTATGTTTCCCCGGCATGTTCTCCTATGTCTACCCAGCATGTTCTCCTATGTCTCCCCGGCATGTTCTCCTATGTTTCCCCGGCATGTTCTCCTATGTTTCCCCGGCATGTTCTCCTATGTCTCCCCTCCATGTTCTCCTATGTCTCCCCTCCATGTTCTCCTATGTCTCCCCGGCATGTTCTCCTATGTCTCCCCGGCATGTTCTCCTATGTCCCCCCGGCATGTTCTCCTATGTCTCCCCAGCATGTTCTCCTATGTCTCCCCGGCATGTTCTATGTCTCCCCGGCATGTTCTATGTTTCCCCGGCATGTTCTCCTATGTCCCCCCGGCATGTTCTCCTATGTCTCCCCAGCATGTTCTCCTATGTCTCCCTGGCATGTTCTCCTATGTCTCCCCGGCATGTTCTCCTATGTCTCCCCGGCATGTTCTCCTATGTCTCCCCGGCATGTTCTCCTATGTCTCCCCCGGCATGTTCTCCTATGTCTCCCCCAGCATGTTCTCCTAGGTCTCCCCGACATGTTCTCCTATGTCTCCCCGGCATGTTCTATGTTTCCCCGGCATGTTCTCCTATGTCTCCCCGGCATGTTCTCCTATGTCTCCCCGGCATGTTCTCCTATGTCTCCCCCGGCATGTTCTCCTATGTCTCCCCAGCATGTTCTCCTATGTCTCCCTGGCATGTTCTATGTTTCCCCGGCATGTTCTCCTATGTCTCCCCGGCATGTTCTATGTTTCCCCGGCATGTTCTCCTATGTCCCCCCGGCATGTTCTCCTATGTCTCCCCAGCATGTTCTCCTATGTCTCCCCGGCATGTTCTATGTTTCCCCGGCATGTTCTCCTATGTCCCCCTGGCATGTTCTCCTATGTCTCCCCGACATGTTCTCCTATGTCTCCCCGGCATGTTCTATGTTTCCCCGGCATGTTCTCCTATGTCTCCCCACCATATTCTCCTATGTCTCCCCAGCATGTTTCCTATGTCTCCCCAGCATGTTCTCCTATGTCTCCCCAGCATGTTCTCCTATGTCTCCCCGGCATGTTCTCCTATGTCTCCCCAGCATGTTCTCCTATGTCTCCCCAGCATGTTCTCCTATGTCTCCCCCAGCATGTTCTCCTATGTCTCCCCTCCACGTTCTCCTATGTCTCCCCGGCATGTTCTCCTATGTCTCCCCGGCATGTTCTCCTATGTCTCCCCGGCATGTTCTCCTATGTTTCCCCGGCATGTTCTCCTATGTTTCCCCGGCATGTTCTCCTATCTCTCCCCGGCATGTTCTCCTATGTCTCCCCTTCATGTTCTCCTATGTCTCCCCTCCATGTTCTCCTATGTCTCCCTGGCATGTTCTCCTATGTCTCCCCGGCATGTTCTCCTATGTCTCCCCGGCATGTTCTCCTATGTCTCCCCAGCATGTTCTCCTATGTCTCCCCAGCATGTTCTCCTATGTCTCCCCGGCATGTTCTCCTATGTCTCCCCCGGCATGTTCTCCTATGTCTCCCCCAGCATGTTCTCCTAGGTCTCCCCGACATGTTCTCCTATGTCTCCCCGGCATGTTCTATGTTTCCCCGGCATGTTCTCCTATGTCCCCCCGGCATGTTCTCCTATGTCTCCCCGGCATGTTCTCCTATGTCTCCCCGGCATGTTCTCCTATGTCTCCCCCGGCATGTTCTCCTATGTCTCCCCCAGCATGTTCTCCTATGTCTCCCCAGCATGTTCTCCTATGTCTCCCTGGCATGTTCTATGTTTCCCCGGCATGTTCTCCTATGTCTCCCCGGCATGTTCTATGTTTCCCCGGCATGTTCTCCTATGTCCCCCCGGCATGTTCTCCTATGTCTCCCCAGCATGTTCTCCTATGTCTCCCCGGCATGTTCTATGTTTCCCCGGCATGTTCTCCTATGTCCCCCTGGCATGTTCTCCTATGTCTCCCCGACATGTTCTCCTATGTCTCCCCGGCATGTTCTATGTTTCCCCGGCATGTTCTCCTATGTCCCCCCGGCATGTTCTCCTATGTCTCCCCAGCATGTTTCCTATGTCTCCCCAGCATGTTCTCCTATGTCTCCCCAGCATGTTCTCCTATGTCTCCCCGGCATGTTCTCCTATGTCTCCCCAGCATGTTCTCCTATGTCTCCCCAGCATGTTCTCCTATGTCTCCCCAGCATGTTTCCTATGTCTCCCCGGCATGTTCTCCTATGTCTCCCCCAGCATGTTCTCCTATGTCTCCCCGGCATGTTCTCCTATGTCTCCCCGGCATGTTCTCCTATGTCTCCCCGGCATGTCCTCCTATGTCTCCCCTCCATGTCCTCCTATGTCTCCCCGGCATGTTCTCCTATGTCTCCCCGGCATGTTCTCCTATGTCTCCCCGGCATGTTCTCCTATGTCTCCCCGGCATGTTCTCCTATGTCTCATCGGCATGTTCTCCTATGTCTCCCCGGCATGTTCTCCTATGTCTCCCCGGCATGTTCTCCTATGTCTCCCCGGCATGTTCTCCTATGTCCCCCCGGCATGTTCTCCTATGTCTCCCCAGCATGTTCTCCTATGTCTCCCCGGCATGTTCTATGTCTCCCCGGCATGTTCTATGTTTCCCCGGCATGTTCTCCTATGTCTCCCCAGCATGTTCTCCTATGTCTCCCCGGCATGTTCTCCTATGTCTCCCCGGCATGTTCTCCTATGTCTCCCCGGCATGTTCTCCTATGTCTCCCCGGCATGTTCTCCTATGTCTCCCCGGCATGTTCTCCTATGTCTCCCCAGCATGTTCTCCTATGTCTCCCCCGGCATGTTCTCCTATGTCTCCCCGGCATGTTCTCCTATGTCTCCCCCGGCATGTTCTATGTTTCCCCGGCATGTTCTCCTATGTCTCCCCGGCATGTTCTATGTTTCCCCGGCATGTTCTCCTATGTCCCCCCGGCATGTTCTCCTATGTCTCCCCAGCATGTTCTCCTATGTCTCCCCGGCATGTTCTAGGTTTCCCCGGCATGTTCTCCTATGTCCCCCTGGCATGTTCTCCTATGTCTCCCCGACATGTTCTCCTATGTCTCCCCGGCATGTTCTATGTTTCCCCGGCATGTTCTCCTATGTCTCCCCACCATATTCTCCTATGTCTCCCCCAGCATGTTCTCCTATGTCTCCCCAGCATGTTCTCCTATGTCTCCCCGGCATGTTCTCCTATGTCTCCCCAGCATGTTCTCCTATGTCTCCCCAGCATGTTCTCCTATGTCTCCCTGGCATGTTCTATGTTTCCCCGGCATGTTCTCCTATGTCTCCCCGGCATGTTCTATGTTTCCCCGGCATGTTCTCCTATGTCCCCCCGGCATGTTCTCCTATGTCTCCCCAGCATGTTCTCCTATGTCTCCCCGGCATGTTCTATGTTTCCCCGGCATGTTCTCCTATGTCCCCCTGGCATGTTCTCCTATGTCTCCCCGACATGTTCTCCTATGTCTCCCCGGCATGTTCTATGTTTCCCCGGCATGTTCTCCTATGTCTCCCCCAGCATGTTCTCCTATGTCTCCCCAGCATGTTTCCTATGTCTCCCCAGCATGTTCTCCTATGTCTCCCCAGCATGTTCTCCTATGTCTCCCCGGCATGTTCTCCTATGTCTCCCCAGCATGTTCTCCTATGTCTCCCCAGCATGTTCTCCTATGTCTCCCCAGCATGTTTCCTATGTCTCCCCGGCATGTTCTCCTATGTCTCCCCCAGCATTTTCTCCTATGTCTCCCCTCCACGTTCTCCTATGTCTCCCCGGCATGTTCTCCTATGTTTCCCCAGCATGTTCTCCTATGTCTCCCCGGCATGTTCTCCTATGTCTCCCCGGCATGTTCTCCTATGTTTCCCCGGCATGTTCTCCTATGTTTCCCCGGCATGTTCTCCTATGTCTCCCCGGCATGTTCTCCTATGTCTCCCCTTCATGTTCTCCTATGTCTCCCCTCCATGTTCTCCTATGTCTCCCCGGCATGTTCTCCTATGTCTCCCCGGCATGTTCTCCTATGTCTCCCTGGCATGTTCTCCTATGTCTCCCCGGCATGTTCTCCTATGTCTCCCCGGCATGTTCTCCTATGTCTCCCCAGCATGTTCTCCTATGTCTCCCCGGCATGTTCTCCTATGTCTCCCCGGCATGTTCTCCTATGTCTCCCCAGCATGTTCTCCTATGTCTCCCCCAGCATGTTCTCCTATGTCTCCCCGGCATGTTCTCCTATGTCTCCCCGGCATGTTCTCCTATGTCTCCCCTTCATGTTCTCCTATGTCTCCCCACCATGTTCTCCTATGTCTCCCCACCATGTTCTCCTATGTCTCCCCGGCATGTTCTCCTATGTCTCCCCAGCATGTTTCCTATGTCTCCCCAGCATGTTCTCCTATGTCTCCCCAGCATGTTCTCCTATGTCTCCCCGGCATGTTCTCCTATGTCTCCCCAGCATGTTCTCCTATGTCTCCCCAGCATGTTCTCCTATGTCTCCCCAGCATGTTTCCTATGTCTCCCCGGCATGTTCTCCTATGTCTCCCCCAGCATTTTCTCCTATGTCTCCCCTCCACGTTCTCCTATGTCTCCCCGGCATGTTCTCCTATGTTTCCCCAGCATGTTCTCCTATGTCTCCCCGGCATGTTCTCCTATGTCTCCCCGGCATGTTCTCCTATGTTTCCCCGGCATGTTCTCCTATGTTTCCCCGGCATGTTCTCCTATGTCTCCCCGGCATGTTCTCCTATGTCTCCCCTTCATGTTCTCCTATGTCTCCCCTCCATGTTCTCCTATGTCTCCCCGGCATGTTCTCCTATGTCTCCCCGGCATGTTCTCCTATGTCTCCCCGGCATGTTCTCCTATGTCTCCCCGGCATGTTCTCCTATGTCTCCCTGGCATGTTCTCCTATGTCTCCCCGGCATGTTCTCCTATGTCTCCCCGGCATGTTCTCCTATGTCTCCCCAGCATGTTCTCCTATGTCTCCCCGGCATGTTCTCCTATGTCTCCCCGGCATGTTCTCCTATGTCTCCCCGGCATGTTCTCCTATGTCTCCCCTTCATGTTCTCCTATGTCTCCCCACCATGTTCTCCTATGTCTCCCCACCATGTTCTCCTATGTCTCCCCTCCATGTCCTCCTAGGTCTCCCCAGGATTTATCTCAAGAAACATATGAAGACTTCACACAGTCAGACTCACAGAAGACGCTAATATCAGCCCAACCACCTGTCTTCCACACATCGAAGAATATGCTGATTTACTCACCTATTGTTTACAATGGGTTCTGTGTTTACACTTATGATAATGTGTATTGTACTTCATTGTCAGAGACAGACAGTCTGTCACTGGTGGTCTCTTCCTATTGTCTGTGTATTGAGGTGGGATGTGGATTCTGTTAAGCCTGTCTGTCCCATTGTTAACCACTTGCTGACTGCCGCACGACTATATACTGCGGCAGTCTGCCTCTCCTGGGCAAAGTGATGAATGGGTACGTCACTCGCCCACGAGCCTCTAGGGGGCGAGCGCGCGCCGCTGCTCGTTCCCTGACATCCCAGCGCGTGTGACCGGCAGCTCCGATGTTCCCTGCCAGTGTCATTTTTACAGTGACAGTGCATATGTATAGCACTGATAACTGTAGAAATGTCACTGGTAACCCCAAAAGTGTCAAAAATGTCAGTCAGGGGTCCGATCTGTCCGCCGCAATGTCGCAGTCCCGCAAAAAAAAAAAAAAAAAAAAAAAAAAAAAAAAAAAGCAGATCACCGCCATTACTAGTTAATAAAAAAATAAATAAATAAAAATGACAGAAATCTTTCCTGTAGTTAGTAAATACGATAACTTTTGCGCAAACCAATCAAAATACGCTTATTGCGATTTTTTTTACCAAAAATATGTAGCAGAAAACAAATTGGCCTAAAATGTTAAAAAATTTTGATTTTTAAATTTTTTTTGCGGAATTTCATATAAAAAAAAAATGTGAAAAATATTGTTATTTTTTCAAAACTGTCTCTCTTTTTTTTGTTTATAGCGCAAAAAGTAAAAATCGCACAGGTGATCAAATACCACCAAAAGAAAGCTCTGTTTGTGGGAAAAAAAGGACGTCAATTTCATTTGGGTACAGCGTCGCACGACCGCGCAATTGTCCGTTAAAATCACGCAGTACCGACTCGGAAAATAGGGCCTGGTCTTTGAGCAGCCAAATCCTCCGGGGCTTAAGTGGTTAAATGTTAATGAACTCACATTGTTTCTGTCCAGATGGCTAGATAATTAGTTCAGGTTAATTCTATTTCTGTATACAATTTCATCTGCATATGATAATGTAATCAGGCAACCCCTAACCTGTGTGTGGTAATCTGATCAGGAGGGGGAGGTTCATGCTGTATATAAATTCTGTGTGACTGTTCAATAAAGGAGAAAGTTCCAAAACTTGTACAAGCCAAGTTGTCGGCTAGCTTTGTATGGGGGCGGCTGGAATATCTGAGATCTATGTTCAAGACTGAAGGAAGCCGTATACTGACGGAAGCTCACAAGCACAGTGCGAGTCGCAGTTCCGTTGCGGTCGATAAACGCCAAAAAAATGCTGATAACTGGCGTTTTTGATTCCATTGCTTTTTTAAGCCTGGGTTGTGTTTGGAGGTGTCGTTGATGGAACTTAGCCTGGGGTCACACTGGGTGCATGCTGAACACTGCATGTGATTTACAGCAAAAAACGCACCGCGTTCCTGTGCACATCACATGTGATGTCTGTGCGATGCGATTTGAGCCATATATTTTGCATCAGATTTGCACCAAAATGTTGTAGGACCCTTTTTTTTTCTCCACACCTAATCGCATTGTATGGGTGTGAACACCCATGCGATGTGATTCTGGCAAGAGCACTGCATTTTGCAATCTGTTTCAGGGTTGTGCGGGGCTGGGGATGACCCAGCGGTCATGGTGCACGTGGGCACTAATGACAAAGTTAAAGGTAGGTGGAGGATCCTTAAGAACGATTTCAGGGACTTAGGTAATAGATTGAGGAAAAGGACCTCCAAGGTGGTTTTCTCTGAAATACTGCCGGTACCTCGAGCCACACAGGAGAGGCAGAAGGAGATTAGGGAACTTAACAAGTGGCTGAGGAATTGGTGTAGGAAGGAGGGGTTTGGGTTCCTGGAGAACTGGGCTGACTTCTCAGTCGGCTACCGGCTCTTTAGTAAGGATGGGCTGCACCTTAATGGGGACGGTACAGCTCTTTTGGGGAGAAAGATGGCCACCAAGTTGGAGGGGCTTTTAAACTAGGAGACGGGGGGGAGGGCTCAGAAGTAGAGTCAGTCAGGAGGAAGCAGAGGACTGAAGGCAGCTGTAGTGTCAGCAGCGACAGTAGGTCCACAAGGTCAATTGGCGGGTCTGTGCGGGAGAACCTCAGACCAAACAGGAATAAACATAACCGCCAATTGCGCTTAACTTCCGTAAAACTAAGAGGGGTATATGCTAATGCCAGGAGCCTAGCTAATAAAATGGATGAGTTGGAAATGTTGGTACATGAGGAGGACATAGACCTTGTGGGAATAACAGAGACTTGGTTCGACCCCTCACATGACTGGCTGGCCAATATCCAAGGGTATTCGGTGTACCGGAAGGACAGGGTAGGAAAAAGAGGGGGAGGGGTATGTCTCCATGTCAAGAACAATATAAAGGTGATAGAAAGGAGTGACATTACGGATGGGATGAGCATGGATTTAGAATCTGTGTGGGTTGAACTCCATAGGGAAGGAGAAAAGGGAAAAGTAATTGTGGGGGTTTGCTATAGGCCACCTAACCAAGGGGAGGAGGTAGAGCTGGAATTTTTAGCACTAATGGGTAAAGTGGCAAAATTGGGATCAGTCATCGTATTGGGGGACTTCAATTACCCCGACATTGACTGGGAAGAGGGGACTGCACACTCACAGAAGGCCCGGCTATTCACGGAAACCTTACTGGATAATTACATGTCACAGTTGGTGGATTCTCCGACTAGAGAAAACGCAGTCCTGGATCTATTGCTCACTAATGACCCAGACATAATCTCGCAGGTAGGAGTCCAGGACAATCTGGGCTCTAGCGATCACAGGATGATCACATTTAGTGTAAATAACAACATAACAAGACAAGTGGGGAACATAAGAACCCTAAACTTCAGAAGGGCAAACTTTCCAAAATTGTACTCATTGATGGAAAGGGTAAACTGGGACCAAACCCTGGGATCCCTGACCACAGAGGAAAAATGGGAATGCTTTAGGAACATATTAGGCAAAGGCATCTTGCAGTGCATTCCTATGGGAAATAAATTTAGAAGAGACAAAGCCAAACCTGGCTGGCTAAACCGTAGCGTAAAAAACCTTATTAGGGGAAAAAAATTGGCCTTCAAGAAGTATAAATCAGAGGGCACAGTATCGGCTTTCCAGCAATACAAGGAGGCAAATAAGAAAAGTAAACAAGAAATCAAGATGGCTAAAATCAACTTTGAGAGACAAATAGCGGAGGATAGTAAAAAAAACCCAAAGAAATTCTTTAAATATATCAACAGCAAAAAAACTAAGGCAGAGCATATTGCACACATAATTAACGATGATGGGAGGATGGTTACAGAGGACACTGAAAAAGCAACCGTGCTAAATGCTTTTTTCTCGTCAGTCTTTACACAGGAAAAGGAGGGGTACACTGACCATGACAGTATAGTTAGTAGTAATAAACAGGACTTGCCACCATGGCTAACAGAGGGGGAAATCAGGGAAAGGCTGGATAAACTTAACACTAACAAATCACCAGGCCCGGATGGTGTACATCCGAGAGTACTCAAGGAACTCAGTAAAGTTATATCGAGACCACTGTTCCTGATCTTTGCTGACAGTATTAGGACAGGAGATGTACCAGGGGATTGGAAGAAAGCTAACGTGATTCCAATATTCAAAAAGGGCCAGAGGCATATCCCGGGAAATTATAGGCCTGTCAGTCTGACATCAGTAGTATGTAAACTTCTGGAGGGGATGATAAGGGACTATATTGTAGAGTTTGCTAAGGACAACAACATCATCAGCAGTAATCAGCACGGGTTTACAAATGGGCGTTCTTGTCAAACCAATCTCCTTACATTCTACGAGGAGGTGAGCTGTGAGCTAGATAGGGGCAGACCAGTGGATGTGGTGTACTTGGATTTCGCTAAGGCGTTTGATACAGTTCCCCACAAGCGCTTAATTTATAAAATAAGGTCTGCAGGTATCGATAGCAGGGTTTGCTCTTGGATACGGAACTGGCTAAAAAGGCGTGTCCAAAGGGTAGTAATAAACAGCGCATACTCAGACTGGTCTGAGGTAGTAAGCGGGGTCCCCCAAGGCTCAGTCCTGGGACCAACCTTGTTCAATTTATTCATAAACAGCATTGAGGTCGGGATCAGTAGTTCGATATCAGTTTTTGCAGATGACACAAAATTGGGCAGGGCAACAACTGCACAGCATGAAGCAGATATCCTACAGAATGACCTGGACAAAATAACGGAGTGGGCAACGACATGGCAAATGAGGTTTAACGTGGAGAAGTGTAAGGTTTTGCACTTGGGGACTAAAAACATAAAAACACAATACACTTTAGGAGGGGAGCCCTTGGGGGAATCAAAAATGGAGAAAGATCTGGGAGTCTTGGTTGATGATAGATTAGGAAACAGCATGCAATGTCAAGCGGCAGCTTCCAAAGCCATCAGAATATTAGCATGCATAAAGAAAGGGATGTATTCCAGAGATAAAACTATAATCCTTCCACTTTATAAAACTCTGGTCCGACCGCATCTGGAGTATTCTGTCCAGTTCTGGTCGCCAGTCCTCAGGAGGGATGTGTTGGAGCTGGAGAGAGTCCAGAGAAGGGCAACTAAACTAATTAGGGGATTGGAGGACCTTGACTATGAAGAGCGTCTACAATCGCTCGATTTATTCTCCCTGGAGAAGAGACGTCTGAGGGGGGACATGATAGCAATTTATAAATATCTTAATGGGGATCCCAGCTTAGAAAAAAAGCTGTTCATTCGAAGGGATTGCATGAGGACTCGAGGGCATACAATGCGATTAGAGGAGAAGCGTTTTAACCTCAGGCAACGCGGGGGGTTCTTTACTGTTAGGGCAACAAGATTGTGGAATTCTCTACCACAAGAGGTGGTTTCTGCGGGAAGTATGGTGGCTTTCAAAAGACTCTTAGACTTACATGTCAAGGATCAGAACATTCAGGGGTATGAGAGATGATTACAGCCACACACACCTACACAGGGGGAACTGGATGGACTATTGTCTTTATTCAACCTCACCTACTATGTAACTATGTATGTATGTATCGTTCATGGAACATGATGCCCCCATCGACATTGCACCGATTTGGCATGCGATTTGTCATGCCAGATTACATGTGAAATTGGAGCTTATTGCCAGCAAAACTGAGGGGGGGTGAAATCATTCAGCTGAACGCGCACAATTTCAAACTCGCATGTCAGTGCGACTTCAGGGGGAGATTTGGCAGACATCTGTACGGGTTCATGCGCAGACGTCTATTGGAGTCGCCAAAAATAGTGCAGAAACAACCTTTGGGAATCGGTGCGGCGCTGCAAAGTCAGAGTTGCACCAATTCGGACAGTGACGTTGCCGGCAGTAGGCTCTGATTTGGAATGCGATTTGACAAATCTGCCTGATGTGAACGGGGGGGCTTAAAGTTCCATGAACGACACCCCGAAACAGAGTGCAAAATGCAGTGAGCTTGACCGAATCGCATCGCATAGGCATTCACACCCACATGATGTGATTTTGCACATTTGCACCAAAATGTTGTAGGACCCTTCCCCCTCCCCTCCCCCAAATCTTATTGCATGGGTGTGAACATCCATGTGATTCGATTCAGGCAAGCATTGCATTGTGGGAAAGTGGGAGTTACTAAAAATGCAGAGAGGTGATTTATAGCTAAAAACGCCAAAAGAAAATGCTAAAAACAAAGCTGTAAAACTTGCTACAAAGCTGTTGGTGTTTATAGAACCTCCTGACTGCATGATCTGCCCTCACTTACAGACAGAACTTCATTCCTTTGATGTAAGAGCAAGAAATGATACATTGTGTTTATAGTTATCTCCCATTGTAACACATTGTGTTTATAGTTATCTCCCATTGTAACACATTGTGTTTATAGTTATCTCCCATTGGAATACATTGTGTTTATAGTTATCTCCCCTTGTAACACATTGTGTTTATAGTTATCTCCCATTGTAACACATTGTGTTTATAGTTATCTCCCATTGTAACACATTGTGTTTATAGTTATCCTCATTGTAACACATTGTGTTTATAGTTATCTCCCATTGTAACACATTGTGTTTATAGTTATCCTCATTGTAATACATTGTGTTTATAGTTATCTCCCATTGTAACACATTGTGTTTATAGTTATCTCCCATTGTAACACATTGTGTTTATAGTTATCTCCCAGCCTTAACATTGATAAACATTTCCCAGAGGCTCTTTTTGTTTTCTTTTTTTGACAGCTGTGAGTGAGAAGAGAAGGGCTCTGTATGGATCCAGGAAATGACGCTTTAACCACTTAAGCCCCGGAAGATTTTACCCCGTTCCTGACCAGGGTTTTTTTTGCGATTTTTTACTGCGTGACTTTAACAGACAATTGCGCGGTCGTGCGACGCTGTACCTAAACAAATTTCACGTCCTTTTTTTCCCACAAACAGAGCTTTCTTTTGGTGGTATTTGATCACCTGTGCGATTTTTTGATCATGCGCTATAAACAAAGAAAGAGCGTCAATTTTGCAAAAATAACAATATTTTTCACGTTTTTTTTATATGAAATTCCCCCCCCCAAAAAAAAATGTAAAAATCTAAATTTTTTAACATTTTCGACAAATTTGTTTTATGCTACCTATGTTTGGTAAAAAAAAAAAAAACGCAAAAAGCGTATTTAGATTGGTTTGCGCAAAAGTTATTGCGTTTACTAAGTGAAAGATTTGTCATTTTTGGTGTTTTTTTTTTTTTTTTTTAATGAGTAATGGCGGCGATCTGCGATTTTTTTTGCGGGACTGCGACATTGCGGCGGACAGATCGGACCCTTGACTGACATTTTTGACACTTTTGGGGTTACCAGTGACATTACTGCAGTAATCAGTGCTATATATATACTGTTACTGTAAAAATGACACTGGCAGGGAAGGGGTTAACTGTATTGGAGAGGGAGGGGTTAAGTGTGTCCTAGGGGCGTGATTCTAACTGTGATTGGCTGTCTGTTGAGCTGTAGAAACAGTGATCAACGGTCCTACATAGTAGAACCGTCTGATCACCATTCCTACACAGGGGAGAATGACAGGCGGCTGTGTTTACATCAGCCGCCTGCCTTTCTCGCTCTCCACCGCCGATCGCAGAGTGACTGGTGGACATCGGGTCCGCCGGTCACACGCACGGACTCCTTAGTGAACGAGCCGGGGTGGGCGGGCGCTCTCCCGCTATTGGCTCACAAGCCGGTCACAGGCTAGTGACGTGTATATATACGTCACTCTGCCTGGCCGGGGCTGATTGCTGCAGTATATCTACTTGCAGCGGTCGGCAAGTGGTTAAGATCATGAGGGGGGAGGGGGTGAATTGAGAATGCGATTTTTTGTAGCGATTAATCATGCAGCTCTACAGATCACGGCTTTGTGCGTTTCTCTAGGATTCTACAAACACCGATTTTCATCTACTTGTAGCCCAACACGTCCAATCAGAAGGAATCATTCTCATCTCTCTGCCGCTAATATTTTACCTTTTATAAGAGATAAAATCCATTCCTTACATCTAAGGGTACCAATCAAACTTTACAGACCCTCTGGGGCCTTCTCCTGCCTCCTCCCCCCCCCCCTCTGGGTCCTTCTCCTGCCTCCTCCCCCCCCCTCTGGGTCCTTCTCCTGCCTCTTCCCCCCCCCTCTGGGTCCTTCTCCTGCCTCCTCCCCCCCCCCCCTCTGGGTCCTTCTCCTGCCTCTTCCCCCCCCCTCTGGGTCCTTCTCCTGCCTCTTCCCCCCCCCCTCTGGGTCCTTCTCCTGCCTCTTCCCCCCCCCCCCTCTGGGTCCTTCTCCTGCCTCTTCCCCCCCCCCCCCCCTCTGGGTCCTTCTCCTGCCTCCACCCTGCATCCTTGTAGCCAAGAAGACTCGGTTTTCTTTTAGGCCTCAGGAAGGTGACAATCTACGTTTACTCAGATGGCATCCATGTGTCCCCTCCATCCCAGGACCTGGTCCTGTCCCAATGCTGAGCAAAGCAACGTACAGTATCTGACAAAAGTAAGTACACCCCTCACATGTGACAACACTGAAGAAATGAGACTTTGCTACAATGTAAAGTAGTGAGTGTACAGCTTGTATAACAGTGTATATTTACTGTCCCCTCAAAATAACTCAACACACAGCCATTAATGTCTAAACCGCTGGCAACAAAAGTCAGTACACCCCTAAGTGACAATCTCCAAATTGGGCCCAAAGTGACAATATTTTGTGGGGCCGCCATTATTTTCCAGCACTGCCTTAACCCTCTTGGGCATGGAGGTCACCAGAGCTTCACAGGTTGTCACTGGACTCCTCTTCCCCTCCTCCATGATGACATCACAGAGCTGGTGGATGTTAGAGACCTTCCCCTCCCCCACCTTCTGTTTGAGGATCCCCACAGATGCTCAATAGGGTTTAGGTCTGGAGACATGCTTGGCCAGTCCATCACCTTTACCCTCAGCTTCTTTAGCAAGGCAGTGGTCGTCTTGGAGGTGTTTGGGGTCGTTATGTTGGAATACTGCCCTGCCCCCCAGTCTCTGAAGGGAGGGGATCATGCTCTGCTTCAGTATGTCACAGTACATGTTGGCATTCATGGTTCCCTCAATGATCTGTAGCTCCCCAGTGCCGGCAGCGCTCATGCAGCCCCAGACCATGACACTCCCACCACCATGCTTGACTGTAGGAAGACACACTTGTCTTTGTACTCCTCACCTGGTTGCCCCCACACACGCCTGACACCATCTGACACCAAATAAGTTTATCTTGGTCTCATCAGAGCACAGGAGATGGTTCCAGTAATCCATGTCCTTAGTCTGTTTGTCTTCAGAAAACTGTTTGCAGGCTTTCTTGTCCATCATCTTTAGAAGAGGCTTCCTCCTGGGATGACAGCCATGCAGACCAATTTGATGCAGTGTGCGGCGTATGGTCTGAGCACTGACAGGCTGACCCCTCCCCCACCCCTTCAACCTCTGCAGCAATGCTGGCAGCACTCATACGTCTATTTCCCAAAGACAACCTCTGGATATGACGCTGAGCAGGTGCACTCAACTTCTTTGGTCGCCCATGGTGAGGCCTGTTCTGAGTGGAACCTGTCCTGTTATACCGCTGTATGGTCTTGGCCACCGTGCTGCAGCTCAGTTTCAGGGTCTTGGCAATCTTCTTATAGCCTAGGCCATCTTTATGTAGATCAACAATTCTTTTTTTCAGATCCTCAGAGAGTTCTTTGCCATGAGGTGCCATGTTGAACTTCCAGTGACCAGTATGAGAGAGTGAGAGCGATAACACCAAATATAACACACCTGTTCCCCATTCACACCTGAGACCTTGTAACACTAACGAGTCACATGACACCGGGGAGGGAAAATGGCTAATTGGGCCCAATTTGGACATTGTCACTTAGGGGTGTACTGACTTTTGTTGCCAGCGGTTTAGACATTAATGGCTGTGTGTTGTTATTTTGAGGGGACAGTAAATTTACACTGTTATACAAGCTGTACACTCACTACTTTACATTGTAGCAAAGTGTTATTTCTTCAGTGTTGTCACATGGGAGGGGTGTACTTACTTTTGTGAGATTCTATATATATATATATATATTGGGGGATAGATATATTGTATACAGAGGGGGAGGGGTGTATGCAGGGATGTATACAGAGGGGGGAGGGATGTATACAGAGGGGGAGGGGTGTATACAGAGGGGGAGGGGTGTATACAGAGGGGGAGGGGTGTATGCAGGGGTGTATACAGAGGGGGAGGGGTGTATACAGAGGGGGAGGGGTGTATACAGAGGGGGAGGGGTGTATGCAGGGGTGTATACAGAGGGGGAGGGGTGTATACAGAGGGGGAGGGGTGTATACAGAGGGGGAGGGGTGGTACAGATCCCATCTCACTCAGCAAAACTTTCATATTCTTACATTTATGTTGCAGCGATGCTCTGCAGACTGTGGTACAGTAGATTTAGGTGTGAAGCTCTGCAGGGTATTGCACTGTCTGTATACAGTGTTGTACAGTAGATAAAGTTCTGCAGAGTACTATATACAGAAAGTGCGATGCTCTGCAGACTGTTGTTCATAGAAGGTGTAATGTTCTGCAGAGTTCTGCAGAGTTGTGCTGTGTACATAGGTATGAAGCTCTGCAGAGCATTGCACTTGTCTGTATAGAGGGGGGTGTGATGGTCTGCAGGTTGATGTGTGTATAGAAGGTGTAATACTCTGCAGTGTTGAGCAAAGGATACAAATCTGCCGAACCGTATATAAAGAAGGTGCAATGCTCTGCAGAGTGTTGTGCTGTGTATATGCAGAGTATTGCACTGAGTATGGAGGGGGTGTGATAGTCTGCAGTGTTGTGCTGTGTGTATGATGCTGTGCAGAGCATTGCACTGAGTATGGAGGGGTGTGATGGTCTGCAGAGTGTTGTACTGTGTGTATGCAGAGTATTGCACTGTATATAGAGGGGGTGTGATAGTCTGCAGTGTTGTGCTGTGTGTATGCAGAGTATTGCACTGTGTATAGAGGGGGTGTGATGGTCTGCAGAGTGTTGTGCTGTCTGTGTGAAGCTGTGCAGAGTATTGCACTGTGTATGGAGGGGTGTGATGGTCTGCAGAGTGTTGTACTGTGTGTATGCAGAGTATTGCACTGTATATAGAGGGGGTGTGATAGTCTGCAGTGTTGTGCTGTGTGTATGCAGAGTATTGCACTGTATATAGAGGGGGTGTGATAGTCTGCAGTGTTGTGCTGTGTGTATGCAGAGTATTGCACTGTATATAGAGGGGGTGTGATAGTCTGCAGTGTTGTGCTGTGTGTATGCAGAGTATTGCACTGTGTATAGAGGGGTGTGATGGTCTGCAGAGAGTTGTGCTGTGTATGGAGGGGTGTGATAGTCTGCAGACAGCTCCCCTCCCCCCTCACTCACCCCGGAGGGCCCCTCCATCCTCCTGGTGTCTCTCGGATCCTCTGCTGGTGGAGGCCGCTCGTCACGTGACTGCAGGAGACCGGAAATGGGGCGGGGTCACGTGACTGCCGGCCGACACTGACTTGGCAGCAGTTCCGGTGCTGAGAGCCGAGGAACCGCGGAGAGCGGGGGGAGGGGAGAGGAGGGGCCCCTGAGAGACCCGGGGGCCACACATTGTATACATTGTATTATATATATATACAGTACTCAGTGTATACATTGTATTATATACACAGCACTCAGTGTATACATTGTATTATATATACAGCACTCAGTGTATACATTGTATTATATATATACAGTACTCAGTGTATACATTGTATTATATATATACAGCACTCAGTGTATACATTGTATTATATATATACAGCACTCAGTGTATACATTGTATTATATATATACAGTACTCAGTGTATACATTGTATTATATATACAGCACTCAGTGTATACATTGTATTATATATACAGCACTCAGTGTATACATTGTATTATATATACAGCACTCAGTGTATACATTGTATTATATATACAGTACTCAGTGTATACATTGTATTATATATATACAGTACTCAGTGTATACATTGTATTATATATATATACAGCACTCAGTGTATACATTGTATTATATATACAGTACTCAGTGTATACATTGTATTATATATATATACAGTACTCAGTGTATACATTGTATTATATATATATACAGCACTCAGTGTATACATTGTATTATATATATACAGTACTCAGTGTATACATTGTATTATATATACAGTACTCAGTGTATACATTGTATTATATATACAGTACTCAGTGTATACATTGTATTATATATACAGCACTCAGTGTATACATTGTATTATATATACAGCACTCAGTGTATACATTGTATTATATATACAGCACTCAGTGTATACATTGTATTATATATACAGCACTCAGTGTATACATTGTATTATATATATACAGCACTCAGTGTATACATTGTATTATATATATACACAGCACTCAGTGTATACATTGTATTATATATACAGCACTCAGTGTATACATTGTATTATATATACAGCACTCAGTGTATACATTGTATTATATATACAGCACTCAGTGTATACATTGTATTATATATACAGTACTCAGTGTATACATTGTATTATATATACAGTACTCAGTGTATACATTGTATTATATATACAGCACTCAGTGTATACATTGTATTATATATATACAGCACTCAGTGTATACATTGTATTATATATATACAGCACTCAGTGTATACATTGTATTATATATACACAGCACTCAGTGTATACATTGTATTATATATACAGCACTCAGTGTATACATTGTATTATATATACAGCACTCAGTGTATACATTGTATTATATATACAGTACTCAGTGTATACATTGTATTATATATACAGTACTCAGTGTATACATTGTATTATATATACAGCACTCAGTGTATACATTGTATTATATATATACAGCACTCAGTGTATACATTGTATTATATATATACAGCACTCAGTGTATACATTGTATTATATATACACAGCACTCAGTGTATACATTGTATTATATACAGTACTCAGTGTATACATTGTATTATATATACAGCACTCAGTGTATACATTGTATTATATATACAGCACTCAGTGTATACATTGTATTATATATATACAGCACTCAGTGTATACATTGTATTATATATACAGCACTCAGTGTATACATTGTATTATATATACAGCACTCAGTGTATACATTGTATTATATATATACAGTACTCAGTGTATACATTGTATTATATATACAGCACTCAGTGTATACATTGTATTATATATACACAGCATCGCATCGGTCGTTACCGCCGGAAAGGCGACCGCCGTCTCTAAAAAACGGTACCGGGATGATGCCTCTAACTAGAGGCATCATCCCGGTATAACCACACAAAGTCAGCCGACGTAGGCCTACGTCGCTGGTCGTAAAGTGGGTAATATTTGTCAGCAATATCTTCATATAGAAATATGAAGATTTAATCCCACTTTACACTGGGAGACTTAGATTGTTGTAGACCATTGCCATGAAGTCTGTGACTCCTAAATAATGTGTGTATTACATATCCCTTAATGTCAGACAGGTTTTCCCTATTTGTGTATTCCAGCTTCAATGTGAGAGAGACACACAGACTGTCATTGGCAGCCTTGTCCTATTGTTTGTGTATTGAGATGGAATGTGGATTGTGTCTGTTCCATTGTTAAATGTTAATGACCTCACATTGTTCTGTCCAGATGGCTAGATAATTAGTTTAGGTTAATTATGTTCTTGTATACACTTTCATCTGCATATGATAATGTAATCAGGCAGAGGGGAGGGATTGTGTACACTGTATGGGAGTGACTGAGTGTAAATCTGTTTTCATTAGATTGTGAATTTCAGGGCCTGTTCCCCACAATGTCCACCTGGGCGGTAACCTTGTGGGGGAAAACTGTATAAAAGAGCAGCTGTACCATTAAAGTTTGAGTTATACTTCACCCTCGATCCAGAGTCCTGTCTCTTATTGGGGGAATCTGCTACAAGGGATTGCTATGCTCTTCATACGCCCTTGAATATTCACTAAGCTCTTGTAAGAGCTTGTTTCTGTTCCTGTGCCTGCTGCCCTCTCTGGGGAAAGAGGTTCACCCACTGGAACCTGGAGCCTTGTCGTAGGTCCAGGGTGGGTAGGAGACGGCAAGACCCCAACCAAGCTGCGGAGGTTCATGGTGTCTACAGTGGTTATGGTGTCTGGTGGAGTGCTTGGAGCCCTCTAGAAGCACTAGGAGCATCCGTCAACGGAGGTACCCAGTCGGGGTGTCGGTTGATCGGTTACAGACAGGCTCTCCCTATTGTCTATCTATTGAGGTGTGATGTGGATTGTGTTAAGTCTGTCTGTTACACTTTTTATGTTAATGACCTCACATTGTTCTGTCCAGATGGCTAGATAATTAGTTCAGGTTAATTCTATTTCTGTATACAATTTCATCTGCATATGATAATGTAATCAGGCAACCCCTGACCTGTGTGTGGTAATCTGATCAGGAGAGGGAGGTCCATGCTGTATCTAAATTCTGTGAGACTGTTCAATAAAGAGAGATTCCAGTACTGTCGGCTAGCTTTGTATGTAGGGTAGCTGGGAAACTGTGGTATATATGTTCACGACTGTGAGGAAGCCGTATACTGACAGAAGACCACAAGTACAGTGTGGTTTCGGAGTTCCGTTACATTGGTGACAAGTGGTGGGATGCTTCCTGCCGTCTGGGACATCCAAACCTCCACCGGGATCCAAGGCCCGGATAGCAGAAGAGGAAAAGGTACAGATATCAGCCGCCATGGGAGAGGAATTTGGAAGGAGGTTGGTGAGAGATGCGGATACAGCACAGGGTACCAGTGTCGGAGAAGGTCCTGCTAGGAGGGGGTGATGTAATCTGCTGGGAACTCAGAAGGAAGTGCTAGCCAGTGAGCAGCAACACCAGGGAAAAATCCTCCCCTCCTTCCAGGAAAATTTGAATGGTATTTTTGGGGAGACAACCGCACAAGGAATGGAAAGCTGAGTTAAGCAGGCTGGTCCAGGTGGAGATGCGGTTGGAGGAGAGCTACAAAGCCCTTCGCTGGTATGTAACCCAAGTGTGCCCATGGACAGCGGATGACAGCCCAATGGAAGGCTTTTGCTATGGCGGCCTGGGGCTGTTATTAGAGAGGCTGTCCAAGGACCCCGACTTTGGGAGCGATTTGGAGTGGCGGTTAGAGGAAATTGTGGATTACAGAAAAGAGATCCTGAACATTACGGAAGTGTTCTGGGCACTGTAAGGATTTGGAGTTTCTGGCCGTCCAGGAATGGGACTTGGAGATCACCTACAGATGGCTGCTAGACTCTGCTCAGCGCCGGGCCTAGGCTCCCCTTGCCTGGGAATATCCAGAAGTACCAGCAGACAGTCCAGAAATCCTGACTGAAGAATCGACAATGTGGCACAGTAATAGTGTGCTTTGCTCACCTGTACCCACGGTCTTGGATGCGGAGGTCTTATGGCGGATGCAGCAAGTGCTGACTCACCTTGATGAACCTGTTTCTGCATGGGACGAGCTTGGATGGAGGAATGCATCTGTCCAGCAGCTGGATAAAGGTATGGGAGAAGAGGAAGCAGCCAGCTCATCTTCCCAGCTGCAGTTTAAAAGGTATGGTAGAAGAGGAAGCCATCTTCATTCCCCAACCACGGATGACAGATTTAGTTGACTTTCCATCTGAAGATGATATGGATGATAAATCACCTGCCAAAGTGTTGGCACTGGGCCCAAGTGCCACCAGTCCATGCCTTGGACTTTCAGCAATTCCGGAGACTGGGGATTTAAAAGATTTTTCTGCTGAGGAGGAACGTCCCAGTGAGCCTACAGCAGAAGAGCGGGCATCCAGGCCTAGTGCTGCTGACCTCTGCCTGCAACAATTGGTGACCCAGGAAGAGGTGTGCAAGGCAACTGACTTTACAGTTTACTTTCCTGCAGAACAGCTGGCGTCAGGGCCTAACAGCACTGAGCACTGCCCAACACCAACCGCAGCTTCAGCCTTCCTGAGAGAAGAGGTAGCGGATCTTTCTCCTACATCACTGACAGGGACATGGGATTTCCTGCCAGCAGCATCTGTGGAGTTAGAAGAAACTTCTCTAGTTGAAGTGCTGACAACTGGATAGAGGGTCCAAGACCTCTGCCCCACACCTGTGGGAGTTCCGGAGGCCCAGGGTGAGAAGGGAGAGGAGGTTGTTGTCCTTCCTCCACAACAGTCAGTCAGAGCGGAGGAAACTTTCTTACCTCCCCAGCCTCTGGAATTGCTGAAAGTCCAGGGCATGGGCTGGTGGCACTTGGGCCCAGTGCCAACACTTTGGCGGGTGATTTATCATCCATATCCTCTGATGTAATGGGTTCTTCCCTGGAAGAAGCTGTGTGGGCACGCAGCGTAACGCGTAGGACGCCAAACCGGAAGTGACGTAGCGGCAATACGAGTGTTATGCATTTTAAGTCTGCTTTAATAAAATAACCAAACGGTACTTCACTATTGTGGCCCCATTTATTTTGGAGATACAAAGGCTCCACACATACCCCTTGGAATATCGTTTGAAAAAGGATTGAGTGTGGGGATTAGTGACCGGATCCATTAACCATAGAAAAGGAGGAAATACCACATATGATACAATACAAAGCTGGTTATAAAGGCAATTGAGGTGAGCGCTTAGGACACCTAGTGGCCACTGCATGGAGGAGCACCTGCATGAATTTTGGGAAAGAAAAGGCGTTTGAACATACACAACCTTATTTATATTTATTTCAGTGTAATATAAGGACACTTTTGGCACTTTATCACTTTTGAATTATACATTTATTGTAAGCTTAAAAGCACATACTTTATCACTGGCACTTTATTTAACAATGTATAATACATTTTAAGGATTGTTTATAGCACAAATTTTACATCACCTATAAGAAATATTTTATATTTGAGAGATATTAATGAAAATTTTTTCTAATTGTTATTATTTATGCACTGGAGAATATTTATACAATCTTAGCACAAGGGATTTATATTATTAGCATTTGAAAGCACTGAAAGTAAATGTATTTATATGAATAACATATCCTCTGATGAAAGTCCTCTGATGAAAGTCAATTAAATCTGTGGTTGGGGAATGAAGATGGCTTCCTCTTCTCCCATACCTTTATCCAGTGGCTGGACAGACGTATTCCTCCATCCAAGCTCATCCTGTGCAGAAACAGGTTCGTCAAGGTGAGTCAGCACTTGCTGCATCCGCCATAAGACTTCCGCATCCAAGACCGTGGGTGCAGGTGAGCAAAGCACACTATTACTGTGCCACATTGTCGATTCTTCAGTCAGGGTTTCTGATTGTCAGCTGGTACTTCTGGATATTCCCAGGCAAGGGGAGCCCAGGCCCGGCGCTGAGCAGAGTCTAGCAGCAATCTGTAGGCGATCTCCAGCTCCCATTCCTGAAAGGCCAAAAACTCCAAATCTTCCAGTGCCCAGAACACTTCCGAGATGTTCAGGATATCTTTTCTGTAATCCTCAATTTCCTCTAAATGTCACTCCAAATCATTCCCCAAGTTGGGGTCCTTGGACAGCCTCTCTAATAACAGCCCTGGGCCGCCGTAGCAAAAGCCTTCCATTGGGCTGTCGTTCGCTGTCCATGGGCACACTTGGGTTACATACCAGTGAAGGGCTCTGAAGCTCTCGTCCAACCGCATCTCCACCTGGACCAGCCTGCTTAACTCAGCTTTCCATTCCTTGTGCGGTTGTCTCCACAGAAACACCATTCGAACTTCGTACTGCGACCAGTACTTTTCCTGGAAGGAGGGGAGAATTTTTCCCTGGTGTCGCTGCTCACGGGCTAGCGCTTCCTTCCAGAGTTCCAAGCAGATTGAATCATACCATCCTAGCAGGACCTTCTCTGACACTGGTCCCCTGTGCTGTATCTGCATCTCTCGCAACCTCCTTCCGAATTCCTCTTCCATGGCGGCTGACATCTGTACCTCTCCTCTTCTGCTATCTGGACCTTGGATCCCGGTGGAGGTTTGGATGTCCCAGACTCCAGGAAGCATCCCATTGCTTGCCACCAATATAACGGAACTGCGACCCACACTGTGTTCGTGGTCTTCCGTCAGTATGCCGCCTCCTTCAGCCTTGAACATAGATATCAAATATTCCAGCCGCCCCCATACAAAGCTAGCCGACACTTAGCTTGTATAAGCTTTGGAACCTTCTCTTTTATTGAACATTCTCACCCACTTTATATACAGCATGGACATCCTCCTGCTGATCAAATTACCCCATCAGGTCAGAGGTTGCCTGATTACATTATCATATGCAGATAAATTTGTATCTCTCAAGAAATATGAAGATTTGATCCTAATTTACACTGTAAGACCTACTGTATAAGCCTGTTGCCAAGAAGTCTGTGACTCCTAAATACTCAAAGCAATGCTTTAGATGTGTATTGTCCTGGACTCTGAACTCTCCTTCAAACCCCACATCCAATCGCTGTCAAAATCTTGCCGCCTCAGCCTCCGCAACATCTCCAAAATATGCCCCTTTCTAACCAAAGACACAACAAAGCTCTTAGTTCACTCCCTGGTCATTTTGCGCCTCGACTATTGCAATTCCCTTCTCATTGGCATACCTATACATAGGCTATCCACCCTTCAATCCATCATGAATGCTGCCGCCAGACTCATCCATCTTACCAATCGCTCGGTGTCCTCTGCTCCTCTCTGTCAAGCCCTCCACTGGCTTCCGCTCACCCAACAAATTAAATTCAAAATACTTACAACATCTTACAAAGCAATCCACAGCTTAGCCCCCAGCTACATCACCAGCCTCGTCCCAAAATACCAACCTAATCGCTCTCTTCGTTCCTCTCAAAACCTCCTGCTCTCTAGCTCCCTCGTCACCTCCTCCCATGCTCGCCTCCAGGACTTTTCCAGAGCCTCTCCAATCCTATGGAACTCCTTACCCTTATCTGTCCGATATCTCCTACTCTATTAGCTTTTAGGCGATCTCTAAAAACCCTCCTTTTCAGAGAAGCCTATCCTACCCACACTTAACAAATATACCTCCATTTTCTCCATCAGCCCATCCCCCACGGTTATTGCCTTTTGTTTCACTTGACCCTCCCTTCTAGATTGTAGGCTCTAACGAGCAGGGCCCTCTAGTTCCTCCTGTTTTGAATTGTACTGTAACTGTATTGTCTTCCCTCACATTGTAAAGCGCTGCGCAAACTGTTGGCGCTATATAAATCCTGAATAATAATAATAATAATAATAAATGTACTTCAATGTAGGAGACGGACAGACAGTCACTGACAGGCTCTCTCTATTGTCTATTGCGTTGTGATGTGGATTGTGTTAAGTCTGTCTGTTCTATTGTTAAATGTTAATGACCTCACAATGTTCTGTCCAGATGGCTAGATGATTAGTTCAGATTAATTATATTTCTGTATACAATTTCCTCTGTATATGATAATGTAATCAGGCAACCACTGACCTATGTATGGTAATCTGATCAGGAGGGGGAGGTCCATGCTGTATCTAAATTCTGTGTGACTGTTCAATAAAGAGAAATTCCAGTACAAGCTAAGTTGTCGGCTAGCTTTGTATGGGGGCGGCTGAGAAAATCTGATATCTATGTTCATGACTGGGAGGAAGCCGTATACTGACGGAAGTCCACAAGTACAGTGTGGGCTGGAGTTCTGTTACAGACACGAACATGAAAAATCAAAATTCCTAATTTTAAAGGCCTATTGTGACGGTACTCACCATTAGGGTTGAGCGGACACCTGGATGTCCGTGTTCGGCGGGTTCGGCCGAACTTGGAAAAAAACCGTGTCCCGGACTTTTTCCGAACTTTACCCGGACACCGAACCCCATTGAAGTCAATGGGGATCCGAACTTTCAGGCACTAAAATGGCTCTAAAACACCAATGGAAAGGGCTAGAGTGCTGCAAATGGCAGCAAAACTTAGTTAAGAGCATGGCAAGTGCTCTGCAAACAAATGTGGATAGGGAAATAACTTAAAACAACAAAAAAAACTGAAAAATAAACAATTTTCTTCATCTGTGAAGAACGAGGCCCATATGGAGTAGGGAGGGAGGTTGAGGTGGCGGTGTAGGTGGAAGCGGCGTTGGAGGGGGACGAGGTAGCCAACACTGCTTTTTTTTCAGTCATTTTAAATTAGGGTACACCCCAAAAGAGTGAGAAAGATCAAAAATATAACAATGGCTGGGTAAGGTCGGTATCCATCTCTATTCTGCACAAGGTACGGAAAAGTCCTGTGGGATCCATGCCTGGTTCATTTTAATGAACGTGAGCTTTTCCACATTGTCTCTGGACAGGCGGCTGCGCTTGTCTGTGATAACGCCCCCAGCCATGCTAAATACATGTTCAGATAATACACTGGCTGCAGGGCACGCCAGCACCTCCAAGGCATAAAAGGCAAGCTCAGGCCATGTGCCCAATTTGGAGACCCAGAAGTTGAAGGGAGCAGACCCGTGTATTCACTACACATACTGCTCCACCATGTTGGTGAAATGCTGCCTCCTGCTAAGACGTTCCATATGAGCTGCTGGTGCTGCTGTTTGTTGTGGCGTGCTGACAAAGCTTTTCCACATTTCGGCCATGCTAACCCTGCCTTCTGAGGTGCTGGCGGTGCGCTGGTTGCGTTGGCGACCTCTTCTTCCTCCTCCTCTGCCTTGGCCTTGTGCTTCCACTGTGGCCCCGCTGTCAGGTGGGAATGCCAGCAGCATCGCATCTACCAGCGTGCGCTTGTACTCGTGCATCTTGCGATCGCGCTCCAGTGAGTGAATTAAGGACGGTACGTTGTCCTTGTAACGGGGATCCAGCAGCGTGGCCACTCAGTAATCAGCACAAGTTAGAATGTGGGCAACTCGGCGGTCGTTGTGGAGTCACTGCAGCATGTAATCGCTCATGTCTGGCAGGCTGCCCAGAGGCAAGAAAGGCTGTCCTCTGTGGGAGGTGTATCGTCTGTGTCCTCTGTATCCCCCCAGCCATGCACCAGTGATGGCCATGAGCTGGCCTGGGTGCCACCCTGCTGTGAACATGGTTCCATCTCCTCCTCCTCATCCTCCAGAACTGTGCCCCTGCTGGACAATTGTGTCCCTGGCGTTTGTGTGTGCAGGAACCCACCCTCGGAGCCACTTGCGAATGACTGCCCTGAAAGCCTTGGAAATGTTACCTCTTCATCCTCCTCATCCTGTGCCACATCCTCTTCCATCATCGCCCGAATCGTTTTTTGAAGGAGGCATAGAAGTGGGATAGTTAAGCTGACAAACGGCGTCATCGGCACTGGCCATGTTGGTGGAGTACTCAAAACAGCGCAACAAGGCACACAGGTCTCGCATGGAGGCCCAGTTATTGGTGGTGAAGTGGTGCTGTTCCGCAGAGCGACTCACGCGTGCGTGCTGCAGCTGAAACTCCACTATGGCCTGCTGCTGCTCGCACAATCTTTCCAGCATGTGCAAGGTGGAGTTCCACCTTGTGGGCACGTCACATATGAGGCGGTGAGCGGGAAGGCCGAAGTTACGCTGCAGCGCTGACAGGCGAGCAGCAGCAGGGTGAGAACCCCCGAAAGTGCGCACAGATGGCCCGCACTTTCTGCAGCAGCTCTGACATATCGGGGTAGTTTTTAAGGAACCTCTGCACCACCAAATTCAGCACTTGCGCCAGGCAAGGGATGTTCGTCAAACCGGCTAGGCCCAGAGCTGCTATGAGATTTTGCCCGTTATTGCACACCCCCAGGCCGGGCTTGAGGCTCGCTGGCAGCAACCACTCATTTGTCTGCTGTTCCATGCTCCTCCACAACTCCTGCGCGGTGTGTGGTTTTTCCCCCAAACAGACAAGTTTTAAAACTGCCTGCTGTCGTTTACCCCTGGCTGTGCTGAAGTTGGTGGTGAAGGTGTTACGCTGACCTGATGAGGAGGCGGTAGAGGATGAGGAAGCAGAGTAGGAGGAGTTAGGAACAGGAGGCAAACTGAAGCGCCCTGCAATCCTCGGTGGTGTAAAAGTGGATATTTCTGCGCTAATATAATTATAAAAAATTAGTATTGTAGGGTGAGCTGCTGCACAAAGGAATCACAGAAAAAACCCATAGTGGAAATTAAACGAAAATGTGCTGCGCTAGAAAATAGTGAATAATGAAATCACCAAAAAAATACAAAAAATATATAATACAGAAAATATATATATCACTCTGTATGTGTGTCAGGATAAGGTAACCTGAAATTAATCAGTATTCCTTAAAAATGTGAATTTCACCAATGTATATCAATAATCACATAAATCATAAATCATCCAGTGTAAAATATAATAAAGTGAAAAATTAGGATAATAATTAAATTAAATCCCAATAAAGTCCATGCAAAAATTAGGAGAAAATCCAAGAAGGTGTGCCACAAGATCCCAAAGAGTGCATCCACGTAATTCCTTGTAAGAATATAATAGACACCAACGTGTAAATCACCCAGGGAAAATCAGATGGCTGCTTACCAGAACGGGTAGGTCTCTCAAGCTAATGAGTAGACCACAGAAAGCTTAAGTGTAATGCCAATCCTCGGTGGTGGAAGGACATGCGCCAAATTGCTATCCGCCTCAGGCCCATCCGCCACTGCATTTACCCAGTGTGCCGTTAGGGAGATATAACGCCTCTGACCGTGCTTACTGGTCCACGTATCGGTAGTTAGGTGGACCTTGGCACAGATGGCGTTGCGCAGTGCACACCTGATTTTTTCCCCCACTTGGTTGTGCAGGGAAGGGATGGCTTGCCTGGAAAAGTAGTGGCGGCTGGGCACGACGTACTGTGGGACAGCCACCGAAATAAGCTTTTTAAAACTGGGCGTCTCCACCAGACGGAATGACAGCATTTCAAAGGCCAAGAATTTTGAAATGCTGGCATTCAGGGCCAGGGATCGCGGGTGGGTAGGGGGGTACTTCCTCTTCCTCTGAAGTGTTTGGGAGATGGAAAGCTGAACGCTTCCACGGGACATTGTGGAGATGGTTGGTGACCCAGGTGGTGGTGTTGCTGATAGATCCTCTGTTTGCGGGGTGGCAGGTGCCGGTATCACTACAGATGTGGCTGGAGCGGCCGAGACTGCAGCAGAAGAGGAAGCAGGAGGAGCCAGAGACCTTTCTTGGTTTTGAAGGTGTCTACTCCACTGCAGCTCGTGCTTTGCATTTAGATGCCTGATCATGCAGGTTGTGCTCAGGTTGAGAAGGTTTATGCCTCACTTCAGGCTCTGATTGCACAGGGTGCAAACCACTCGTGTTCTGTCATCAGCACATTTTCTGAAGAACGTCCAAGCTAGAGAACTCCTTTGAGCTGGCTGTGGTGCGCTCGGTCCCTTGCTGCGTTGGGCAGTAGCAGGCGTAGTGTCTAGGGCACGGCCGCTCCGCTTCTGCACCCTGCTCCCTCTTCTGCTGTGCTGGTGGCTCTGTGCGACCACCGCCTCTTCCTCCAAACTACTCAGGTCACCTGCATGACCTTCATTCCATGTGGGGTCGAGGACCTCATCGTCCTCCACATCATCTTCCACCCAGTCTTCACCCCTGCCCTCCTTATCGGTCTCCACAATTCTGAGTCCCGCAGCAGTTGGCACCTGCGTTTCGTCATCATCGGAGACGTGCTGCGATGGTCCTTCCATGTACTCATCTTGGGAATTAAGTGGTTGGGCATCGCTGCACTCAATCTCTTCCACTTCTGGGGCAGGGCTAGATGGATGGCCCTGGGAAACCCTGCTGACAGAGTCATCAAAAAGAAGAAGAGACTGCTGCATGACTTGGGGCTCAGACTGCTTGCCTGATTTGCAAGGGGGTGAGGTGAAAGACGGTTGGACATCGGCTGCAGGTGCCAACTCTGACCTTTCTGCAGTAGACTGGGTAGGAGACAATGTGAAGAAACTGGAGGCACTGTCAGCAGCAAACCAATCTACTATCGCCTCTACTTGTTCTGGCCTCAACACGTGTAGAGGCGCATGATGCCCTACCAAATACTGATGCAGGTTCTCTCGCCTACTCACACTTGAGGAAGGTGTTTCACTTGTGCGTGTAGCTGGCACAGATCGACCACGTCCTCTCCTTGCAACAGGAGCTCTACCAGCAGCACCACGACCCAGGCCACGGCCCCTATTTGACGGGCTCCTCATATTTCTGTAACTTATGATCTTGCCCTAGAAAGGTGTTTATTGAATAGCGGAACAAAACAACAACAGTATCGCACGGGTGTATCTCACAGTCAAATATGCAAACTATGCCGCAATTTAATTTTTTTTACCCCAAAAGGGTGTTTATTAAATAGCGGAATAGAAAAACAGTATACAAATACAACGGGTGTATCTCACATGTACAAACACAGACTATGCCCCAATTACAAATTTTTGTACCCTAAAGGGAGGATGAGGAAGAGGAGTAGGAGGAGTTCGGAACAGAAGGCAAACTGAAGCACCCTGCAATCCTCAGCGGTGGAAGGAGATGCGCCAAACAAATTTACAAGGTGTATCTCACACGTACCGATACAGACTATGCCGTAATTTAATTTTTTACACTCCAAAAGGGTGTATATTTTATAAAGTGGTGTATCTCACATGTACAAACACAGACTAGGCCCCGATTACAATTTTTTGTACCCTAAAGGCAGGATGAGGAGTAGGAGGAGTTCGGAACAGGAGGCAGACTGAAGCATCCTGCAATCCTCGGCGGTGGAAGATGCATCTCACACGTACCGATACAGACTATGCCGCAATTTAATTCTTTTTACCCCAAAGGGTGTAGATTGAATAGCGGAATAGAAAATATGATATAAAATTGGTGATTTTTCAATAGCACATGTGAACAGCAGTGTCTATGTTTTATGTCACGGTCAGCTCAGCAGCAGGCTATGAAGGGAAAAAAAAAAAAAAATTCCCCTTTAACTTTGTAATTTTTAAATAGCAGATTAGTACAGACTATGCCACAATTTATTTTTTTTAACCCAAAAGGGTGTATATTGAATAGTGGAATAGAAAAAAGTACATAAAATTGAAAATCACTCAATAGCAAATGTGAACACAGCAGTGTCTTATGTCACAGTCAGCTCAGCAGTAAGCAGGCTATGAAGGGGGAAAAAAAAAAAAAATTCTCCTTTAACTTAATTTTTAAATAGCAGATTAGAACAGCAATCTGTAGTAAAATATAGCTGAACGCTGCACACAACAGACTGATAAAAATTGATTTTTTTCTCCCTCCTCCTCCTCAGTGGGCTCAAGTGAGGGCAAAAAGATTGTTCACCGCACCACCCCCCACACAGCAAAATCGATGTAGACTGAACACAATCTTTTTGGGCTGCAGTGAACACAATCTTTTTGGGCTGCAGTGAACACAATCTTTTTGGGCTGCAGTGAACACAATCTTTTTGGGCTGCAGTGAACACAATCTTTTTGGGCTGCAGTGAACACAATCTTTTTGGGCTGCAGTGAACACAATCTTTTTGGGCTGCAGTGAACACAATCTTTTTGGGGTGCAGTGAACAAAATCTTTTTGGGGTGCAGTGAACACAATCCTTTTTGGTGTGCAGTGAACACAATCTTTGTGGGGTGCAGTGAACAAAATCCTTTGTGGGGTGCAGTGAACACAATCTTTTTGGGGTGCAGTGAACAAAATCCTTTTTGGGGTGCAGTGAACAACATCCTTTTTGGGGTGCAGTGAACACAATCTTTTTGGGGTGCAGTGAACAAAATCCTTTGTGGGGTGCAGTGAACACAATCTTTTTGGGGTGCAGTGAACACAATCTTTTTGGGGTGGAGTGAACAACATCCTTTTTGGGGTGCAGTGAACAAAATCCTTTTTGGGGTGCAGTGAACAAAATCATTTTTGGGGTGCAGTGAACACAATCTTTTTGGGGTGCAGTGAACACAATCTTTGTGGGGTGCAGTGAACACAATCTTTTTGGGGTGGAGTGAACAACATCCTTTTTGGGGTGCAGTGAACAACATCCTTTTTGGGGTGCAGTGAACACAATCTTTGTGGGGTACAGTGAACAGAATCTTTGTGGGGTACAGTGAACAGAATCTTTGTGGGGTGCAGTGAACACAATCTTTGGGGGGTACAGTGAACACAATCTTTGTGAGGTGCAGTGAACACAATCTTTGTGGGGTGCAGTGAACACAATCATTGTGGGGTGCAGTGAACTCAATCTTTGTGGGGTACAGTGAACACAATCTCATACTGAAGGTTTGAGGGTGCTGCCTGTTCCATACTCCCCCTACTCCTCATCTAGCCTTTTAGGGGTACAAACAATAGTAATTGGGGCCTAGTGTGGTTGTGTACGTGTGATATACATACACTTTTTTGGGATCATATTTTCTATTCCGCTATTTAATCAAAAACCTTTGGGGATCAGTTAAATTGGGGGATAGTCTGGTCGACCTCAATAATAGGGGACACAACAGAGGGGACCGCAATGGTGCATTACCAACAGTAGATTTTTATTAAAACAAGTGGTTGCACTTACAGTTGTGAAGACTAGTGTTGAGCGAACACGGACTGTATTATTCGTGTTCGTACCGAATAATTGGATTTTTTGTACCCGAACACGGACACGGACACTTTACTGTATGTTCGGGTAAAAATCCGTGTTCGGTCGTTTTATTTCCGGGTTTTGCATGCTTTGGCGCTCTTTTCATGGCGGGCTTTCAACAGCCAATCAACAATCGTTTAACTGGTGTGCCTTAAGCCATCCCAGCCATGCCTGCAAATGTCTCAGTAGCTGTGATTGGCCGTCTGAAGCATGTGACCAAGTCTTTATAAGTTCGAGGCAGCCGCAGCGGCGTCATTATGCTGCTTAGATTCAGGGACAGAGCACACATCAACGTGCTGGCTGCTGATTAGGGAAAGATAGGCAGGAAAAAACCATTTGTGTCCGGATAGAATTGAGGGACAGGTCGGAGTGTTTAGGCAGGGCGAGTTGTAGGCATTTTAGGGATAGAGTCTGCTGAATTATATAGGGTCAGTGTCTTCTACAAACTACAATCGATATTGCTGTGTGGGGGGTGGGGTCTGCACTCAATCCTGATCTACGATCTCTTCTCAATCCTGTTAGGGACAGAGTCTGCTGAATTTTAGGGAAACTGTGTTCTACAAACTACAATCGATATTGCTGTGTGGTGTGGGATTGGAGATAGGCAGGTGTCAGTACATCCATTTTTCTGTGTGTGAGCTGCAGTGAACACAATCTTTTTGGGCTGCAGTGAACACAATCTTTTTGGGCTGCAGTGAACACAATCTTTTTGGGCTGCAGTGAACACAATCTTTTTGGGCTGCAGTGAACACAATCTTTTTGGGCTGCAGTGAACACAATCTTTTTGGGCTGCAGTGAACACAATCTTTTTGGGCTGCAGTGAACACAATCTTTTTGGGGTGCAGTGAACAAAATCTTTTTGGGGTGCAGTGAACACAATCCTTTTTGGTGTGCAGTGAACACAATCTTTGTGGGGTGCAGTGAACAAAATCCTTTGTGGGGTGCAGTGAACACAATCTTTTTGGGGTGCAGTGAACAAAATCCTTTTTGGGGTGCAGTGAACAACATCCTTTTTGGGGTGCAGTGAACACAATCTTTTTGGGGTGCAGTGAACAAAATCCTTTGTGGGGTGCAGTGAACACAATCTTTTTGGGGTGCAGTGAACACAATCTTTTTGGGGTGGAGTGAACAACATCCTTTTTGGGGTGCAGTGAACAAAATCCTTTTTGGGGTGCAGTGAACAAAATCATTTTTGGGGTGCAGTGAACACAATCTTTTTGGGGTGCAGTGAACACAATCTTTGTGGGGTGCAGTGAACACAATCTTTTTGGGGTGGAGTGAACAACATCCTTTTTGGGGTGCAGTGAACAACATCCTTTTTGGGGTGCAGTGAACACAATCTTTGTGGGGTACAGTGAACAGAATCTTTGTGGGGTACAGTGAACAGAATCTTTGTGGGGTGCAGTGAACACAATCTTTGGGGGGTACAGTGAACACAATCTTTGTGAGGTGCAGTGAACACAATCTTTGTGGGGTGCAGTGAACACAATCATTGTGGGGTGCAGTGAACTCAATCTTTGTGGGGTACAGTGAACACAATCTCATACTGAAGGTTTGAGGGTGCTGCCTGTTCCATACTCCCCCTACTCCTCATCTAGCCTTTTAGGGGTACAAACAATAGTAATTGGGGCCTAGTGTGGTTGTGTACGTGTGATATACATACACTTTTTTGGGATCATATTTTCTATTCCGCTATTTAATCAAAAACCTTTGGGGATCAGTTAAATTGGGGGATAGTCTGTGTTGGTACGTGTGAGAGAGATCCACCTTTCCAAGTTGTTGGGGTTCATCTCATACTTCTGAAGGTTTGAGGGTGCTGCCTGTTCCATACTCCCCCTACTCCTAGCCTTTTAGGGGTACAAACAATAGTAATTGGGGCCTAGTGTGGTTGTGTACGTGTGATATACATACACTTTTTTGGGATCATATTTTCTATTCCGCTATTTAATCAAAAACCTCTGGGGATCAGTTAAATTGGGGGATAGTCTGTGTTGGTACGTGTGAGAGAGATCCACCTTTCCAAGTTGTTGGGGTTCATCTCATACTTCTGAAGGTTTGAGGGTGCTGCCTGTTCCATACTCCCCCTACTCCTCATCTAGCCTTTTAGGGGTACAAACAATAGTAATTGGGGCCCAGTGTGGTTGTGTACGTGTGATATACATACACTTTTTTGGGATCATATTTTCTATTCCGCTATTTAATCAAAAACCTTTGGGGATCAGTTAAATTGGGGGATAGTCTGTGTTGGTACGTGTGAGAGAGATCCACCTTTCCAAGTTGTTGGGGTTCATCTCATACTTCTGAAGGTTTGAGGGTGCTGCCTGTTCCATACTCCCCCTACTCCTAGCCTTTTAGGGGTACAAACAATAGTAATTGGGGCCTAGTGTGGTTGTGTACGTGCGAGATACATACACTTTTTTTGATCATATTTCCTACTCCGCTATTCAATAAAAACCTTTGAGGATCAATTGAATTGCGGGATAGTCTGTGTCGGTACGTGTGAGAGAGATCCACCTTTCCAAGTTGTTGGGGTTCATCTCATACTTCTGAAGGTTTGAGGGTGCTGCCTGTTCCATACTCCCCCTACTCCTCATCTAGCCTTTTAGGGGTACAAACAATAGTAATTGGGGCCCAGTGTGGTTGTGTACGTGTGATATACATACACTTTTTTGGGATCATATTTTCTATTCCGCTATTTAATCAAAAACCTTTGGGGATCAGTTAAATTGGGGGATAGTCTGTGTTGGTACGTGTGAGAGAGATCCACCTTTCCAAGTTGTTGGGGTTCATCTCATACTTCTGAAGGTTTGAGGGTGCTGCCTGTTCCATACTCCCCCTACTCCTCATCTAGCCTTTTAGGGGTACAAACAATAGTAATTGGGGCCTAGTGTGGTTGTGTACGTGTGATATACATACACTTTTTTTGGATCATATTTTCTATTCCGCTATTTAATCAAAAACCTTTGGGGATCAGTTAAATTGGGGGATAGTCTGTGTTGGTACGTGTGAGAGAGATCCACCTTTCCAAGTTGTTGGGGTTCATCTCATACTTCTGAAGGTTTGAGGGTGCTGCCTGTTCCATACTCCCCCTACTCCTCATCTAGCCTTTTAGGGGTACAAACAATAGTAATTGGGGCCCAGTGTGGTTGTGTACGTGTGATATACATACACTTTTTTGGGATCATATTTTCTATTCCGCTATTTAATCAAAAACCTTTGGGGATCAGTTAAATTGGGGGATAGTCTGTGTTGGTACGTGTGAGAGAGATCCACCTTTCCAAGTTGTTGGGGTTCATCTCATACTTCTGAAGGTTTGAGGGTGCTGCCTGTTCCATACCCCCCCTACTCCTCATCTAGCCTTTTAGGGGTACAAACAATAGTAATTGGGGCCCAGTGTGGTTGTGTACGTGTGATATACATACACTTTTTTTGGATCATATTTTCTATTCCGCTATTTAATTTAACTGGGCCTCCATGCGAGACCTGTGTGCCTTGTTGCGCTGTTTTGAGTACTCCACCAACATGGCCAGTGGCAATGACGCCGTTCTCAGCTTAACTATCCCACTTCTATGCCTCCTTGAAAAAACAATTCGGGCGATGATGGAAGAGGATGTGGCACAGGATGAGGAGGAGGAGGAGGATGAAGAGGTAACATTTCCAAGGCTTTCAGGGCAGTCATTCGCAAGGGGCTCCGAGGGTGGGTTCCTGCACACGCAAACGCCAGGGACGCAATTGTCCAGCAGGGGCACAGTTCTGGAGGATGAGGAGGATGAGGAGGAGGAGGAGCTGGAGGAGGAGATGGAACCATGTTCACAGCAGGGTGGCACCCAGGCCAGCTCATGGCCATCACTGGTGCGTGGCTGGGGGGATACAGAGGACACGGACGATACACCTCCCACAGAGGACAGCCTTTCTTTGCCTCTGGGCAGCCTGGCACACATGAGCGATTACATGCTGCAGTGTCTCCACAACGACCGCCGAGTTGCCCACATTCTAACTTGTGCTGATTACTGGGTGGCCACGCTGCTGGATCCCCGTTACAAGGACAACGTACCGTCCTTAATTCACTCACTGGAGCGTGATCGCAAGATGCGCGAGTACAAGCGCACGCTGGTAGACGCCATGCTGCTGGCATTCCCATCTGACAGCGGGGCCACAGTGGAAGCACAAGGCAGAGGAGGAGGAGGAGGAGGTCGCCAACGCAACCAGGGCACCGCCAGCACCTCAGAAGGCAGGGTTAGCATGGCCGAAATGTGGAAAAGCTTTGTCAGCACGCCACAACAAACAGCAGCACCAGCAGCTCAGATGGAACGTCTTAGCAGGAGGCAGCATTTTACCAACATGGTGGAGCAGTATGTGTGCACACGCCTACATGTAGTGAATGAGGGGTCTGCCCCCTTCAACTTCTGGGTCTCCAAATTGGGCACATGGCTTGAGCTTGCCCTTTACGCCTTGGAGGTGCTGGCGTGCCCTGCAGCCAGTGTATTATCTGAACGGGTATTTAGCACGGCTGGGGGCGTTATAACAGACAAGCGCAGCCGCCTGTCCAGAGACAATGTGGACAAGCTCACGTTCATTAAAATGAACCAGGCATGGATCCCACGGGACTTTTCCGTACCTTATGCAGAATAGCAATGGATACCGACCTTACCCACCCATTGTTCCATTTTTGCTCTTTCTCACTCTTTTGGGGTGTACCCTCATTTAAAATTTTTGAAAAGAAGCAGTGTTGGCTACCTCGTCCTCCTCCTCAGGGCCAGATTAATGTAGGGGCTATTGGAGCTGCAGCTCCAGGCCCCTACCTTTTATATAGGCCCCGGGTTGGCCATATTCACTGTTACCGCTCTTCTGTCACTTGTAAACACAGAAGTCTGGCTTCTATGCTCGCTTCCCCAGGCAGCACCCTCAGAACCTCCCCACACAGCGTGAAGGCCGGACAAGGAGGGACAGTTGGCGATGCATGGATGTGTTTATGGGCTTCAGAGACAGCATCCCATGTTGAATTAGGCATGCATGGCTGCACCCTTCCTCCTCTGGGTGCATGGCAAGGCACGGCCCTTAAGGCCCTTCAAAATCCTCAGCACCAAGCCCATGATGCTGTTAATCCGGCCCTGGTCCTCCTCCACCGCCGCTTCCACCTACACCGCCCATAGGTGTGCGCAGCCTATTGCATTAAGGTGTGCACCCCAAAGTTGAAATACACATGCATGTGTTTGCCAGCAGGGAGAGTAATGTATCGGGGCCATGTACCTGTAGGCAAGGAGAAATAGAGCAGAGCAGGTCCCAGGGAGATCTTTCCCATCTCCTCACTGGCAATGCTATGTGCCCTAGGTGATTAGGGTGTGCCCAGGCACACCCAGCACACCCTGTGCGCACGCCTATGTCACCGCTAGGCTTGTGACGGTATCAGATTTTCATGCTGCGATTAATTGATTAAGGTTTTGCCACGGTATACGGTATTATCACGGTATTCTATTATTAAATTTAAATTATTAAATTTCCACCTCACTTCAATTTCATTGCTGAATTTAGGGGCTTTGGTTCACTTATGCACATTATTATATAGTCAGTCAGTACAGACTCTGTGAACCAGGCCTAAAATAGGTCATCAAGCAGTGTCTGGCCTAACTGGTGATAACTGGTTCTGGCGCTCGGCTCCGATCCGATGGCCTGGTCATTAAGAGGGCAAATCCTTGTGGTCAAGAAGTGGTTAAACCTGAAGGAGGTGTTGTTTATAAATTACTTTACTATTGCTTTAGGCCTGGTTCACATGTATGCGGGTTGGTGGTTCACATTTGCACAGGCATAGCAGCCCATTGATTTGAATGGGCTGCTATGCCCTCATTTTCCGCAGAAAAAAGGTGCATGCAGCATTTTTTTAAAATTCAGTGGCCTTGAAATCCATCCTGCTTTTGCACCATGCGACTAACCTGCAGTTCCTGCTCTGGCAAGCTTTCTGCATTTTTTGTATACGTGGGCACGGCATTTAAAAATAAACAGTTTGCGTGTGCAGCAACGGCAGGTAAGTCGCATGGTGCAAAAGAAGGATGGATTTCATGGCCACTGCATTTTTTTAAATTCTGCATGCACCTTTTTTCAGCTGAAAACGCAGGCATAGCAGCTCAAGCCCATTCACATCAATGGGCTGCTATGCCTGTGCAAATGTGGGCCCCCAACCCGCATACATGTGAACCAGGCCTAAAGCAATAGTAAAGTCATTAATTGGTTAAACCTGCAGGAGGACCGGTGTTTTTATCTATTAATGACTTTACTATTGCTTTAGGCCTGGTTCACATGTATGCGGGTTGGGGGCCCACATTTGCACAGGCATAGCAGCCCATTGATGTGAATGGGCTTGAGCTGCTATGCCTGCGTTTTCAGCTGAAAAAAGGTGCATGCAGAATTTAAAAAAATGCAGTGGCCATGAAATCCATCCTTCTTTTGCACCATGCGACTTACCTGCCGTTGCTGCACACGCAAACTGTTTATTTTTAAATGCCGTGCCCACGTATACAAAAAATGCAGAAAGCTTGCCAGAGCAGGAACTGCAGGTTAGTCGCATGGTGCAAAAGCAGGATGGATTTCAAGGCCACTGAATTTAAAAAAAATGCTGCATGCACCTTTTTTCTGCGGAAAATGAGGGCATAGCAGCCCGTTCAAATCAATGGGCTGCTATGCCTGTGCAAATGTGGGCCGCCAACCCGCATACATGTGAACCGCCAACCCGCATACATGTGAACCACCAACCCGCATACATGTGAACCAGGCCTAAAGCAATAGTAAAGTCATTAATAGATAAAAACACCGGTCCTCCTGCAGGTTTAACCACTTCTGGATCGCAAGGATTTGCCCCTTTAAAGACCAGGCCATCGGATCAGAGCGCCAGGACCAGTCATCACCAGGTAGGCCAGACACTGCTTGATGGCTATATAATAATGTAATGTGGGCTGCTAGGCGTGTGTGTGTGTATATATATATTTATTAGAGCTGCACGATTCTGGCCAAAATGAGAATCACGATTTTTTAGCTTGGAATAAAGATCACGATTCTCTCACGATTCTCTGTGTAACAAAAAAAAAAAAAATTGGGATAACTTTACTGTTACGTTTTTTTTTTTTTTTTATTCATTAAAGTCTAATCATTGCGTTTGAAAGACTGCTGCGCAAATACAGTGTGACATAAAATATTACAACAATCGCCATTTTATTCTGTAGGGTCTCTGCTAAAAAAATATATAAAATGTTTGGGGGTTCTAAGTACTTTTCTAGCAAAAAAAAAACTGATTTTAACTTGCAAGCAGCAAGTGTCAGAAAAAGATCCAGTCTTTAAGAGGTTAAACTTCCTTTCTCCCTGGCAGAGGGAAGGAAAAGATACAATGTAATCATTTTTGTTTATAGTTAGGAGACTTAATGCTGAAAGGTGTTAGCTGTGTGAGTGAATGAGTCATCCAGCTCACTGAAATGTATCAATTCACAAGTCAGGCAGACTTGACAGAGAAACTCGGTATTTTAAAAATGCCACAATAACAATACCGTGGCTATGCAATACCGCGATATATCGAATTACCGAAAACCGGCATATGTCTAGTCACCGCCACATCCACCACCACCTCAACCTCCCTCCTACTCCATATGGGCCTCGTCCTTCAGAGATGAAGAAGAACATTGTTTTATTTTTCTGTTTTTTTTTGTTGTTTTAAGTTATTTCCCTATCCACATTTGTTTGCAGAGCACTTGCCATGCTCTTAATTACGTTTTGCTGCCATTTGCAGCACTCTAGCCCTTTCCTTTGGTGTTTTAGAGCCATTTTAGTGCCTTAAAGTTCGGGTCCCCATTGACTTCAATGGGGTTCGGTGTCCGGGAAAAGTTCGGTAAAAGTCCGGGACACGGACCCGGACTTTTTTTTAAAGTTCGGCCGAACCCGTCGAACACGGACATCTAGGTGTTCGCTCAACCCTAGTGAAGACAATAATAGCGAGTTCCCTCACGGAGGAGCTGTATGGCGGGGTCCGCCTGCAGTGCAGACCGCTGCCTGGTCTAGATGTGATGACGCGGCGCCTCCTCTCTGACGCGTTTCTCCCGATAGGGCATCCACTTAGATAGGAGGTGTCTTCACAACTGTAAGTGCAACCACTTGTTTTAATAAAAATCTACTGTTGGTAATGCACCATTGCGGTCCCCTCTGTTGTGTCCCCTATTATTGAGGTCGACCAGACTAAGGAGTTACAGCAGCCAATCAGAGTCTAGCCACCTTTGGCAGGATCTTCTTTCGTCAGGCTTTCTGACTGGGTCTGTTCCTCTTGGACACAAGCAACTACATCAGCCATCCTAGAGTCCAGTAACCCCCGGCAGGACCACTCATCACCATAGAACCAGGCTTCTTGTTTGGCTTTTGTCCGGTAAGAGTCTAGGGAGCACGAGTGTGTCAGAGTGCCTTCTGTATTTCTGGGAACTTTTCTACCTGGCTGCATGACCTTTGGAGCGGTCATATTCATATATGCCCTTAACGTTTAACTTCTGGTAAGAGGCCAAGCTGGTGGTGGGACTTTGCACCTTCCAATCACAGTTCACCTTTCCCCAAGCTGGAAGTTTTTGTCACCATTTTTTGCACTTTATTTATGGACTTATAATATGGACGTTTATTGCACATTGGTGTATCACTAGTCACCTTCTGGACATTTTTTGTTTTACACGATTTGCATACGTTTTCATTTTTTTGCATTATTATTGCATTTTTGGTTTATTTGTTTACATCATTTTGTATGTTGCACATATGCACTAGGGCAGCGCACCTGATTTCTTTACCTATTCTACAACATACACTCTAAGGTAGCAGCACACCCTATATTGAATCAGCGCACTTTCCTACCCACCACATTAGTAGGCATGGCTGGGATGGCTTAAGGCACACCAGTTAAACGCTTGTTTATTGGCTGTTGAAAGCCCACCATTAAAAGCGTGCCAATACATACAAAACAGGAAATAAAATTACCGAACACGGATTTTAAACCCGAACATACAGTAAAGTTTTCGGGTCCGTGTCCGGGTAGCAAAAATCCAATTATTCGGTACGAACCCGAATAATACAGTCCGTGTTCGCTCAACACTACACACCATCACTGGGAGTGAAAGTCATGTACTTAAAGTGGTTGTAAACCCACTTTAGAGACTTTTACCTATAGGTAAGCTTATTTTAAGGCTTACCTATAGGTGCTATATATATCTCCTAAACATGCACTGTTTAGGAGATAGTTACAGTGCATGCAGCCAATGACGTCATTGGCGCATGCACTCTAAAGGAACGGCCGCACTTGCCGTTCCTTCAGAGCCCAGTGCCGTGAACGGCGGCTCCCGCGCGCATGCACGGGAGTGATGTAATTGCGCCTCCAGCCAATCAGATGGCTGAGTGTGCAGCACTGCGGGTGTAAGGCAAGTATTTCATAATGAGCTAGTATGCGATGCATACTAGCTCATTATGCCTTTATCTTTACAGGTTTTTTTTCTCATTTTTTTTACTTTTACTTAGGGTTTACTTCCTCTTTAATGGACACTGAGAATATGGTTTGGATTGCTTCAAATGGGTTCTGTGTTTACACTTCTGATAATGTGTATTGTACTTCAATGTCAGAGACAGGCTCTCCCTATTGTCTGTGTATTGAGGTGTGATGTGGATTCTGTTAAGCCTGTCTGTCCCATTGTTAATGAACTCACCTATTGTGTTTGTGTGTGTGTGTGTGTGGGGGGGGGGGGGGTGCATGCTGTATATAAAGTGGGTGAGAATAAAAGAGAAGGTTCCAAAACGTATACAAGCTAAGTTGTTAGCTCTAAGACTGGGTACTGGAGTCCCTCATACATAGTTATCCTGGTAGAGTGTCAGCTTCTGGGACACCATGGACTGGGTACTGGGAATAGCTCTGGGACTGGGAATAGCTCTGGGACTGGGTACTGGGAATAGCTCTGGGACTGGGTACTGGGAATAGGACTGGGAATAGCTCTGGGACTGGAATCCCCCCATACACAGTTATCCTGGTAGAGTGTCAGCTCCTGGGACACCATGGACTGGGTACTGGGATTAGGACTGGGACAGGGAATAGGATTGGAATTAGGACTGGGAATGGCTCTAGGACTGGATACTAGGAATAGGATTGGGAATGGCTCTGGGACTGGGTACTAGGAGTAGGACTGGGAATGGCTCTGGGAATGGGACTGGGATTGGGACTGGCTCTATGTTTGGGACTGGGAATAGGCCCGGGACTGGAGTCCCTCCATACACAGTTATCCTGGTAGGTTGTCAGCTCCTGGGACACCATGGACTGGGTACTGGGATTAGGACTGGGACAGGGAAAAGGACTGGGTACTGGGAATAGGACTTGGAATGGCTCTGTGACTGGGTACTGTAAATAGGATTGGGAATGGCTCTGGGACTGGGTACTAGGAGTAGGACTGGGAATGGGTCTGGGATGGGGAATGGGACTGGAGTCCCCCATACACAGTTATCCTGCTAGAGTGTCAGCTCCTGGGACACCATGTACTGGGTACTGGGATTGGCTCTGGGACTGGGTACTAGGAATAGGCCCGGGGATGGCTCTGGGACAGGGATTGGGACTGGCTCTAGGTTTGGGACTGGAGTCCCCAATACACAGTTATCCTGGTAGAGTGTCAGCTTCCGGGACACCATGGACTGGGTACTGGGATTAGGATTTGGAATGGCTCTGTGACTGGATACTGGGATTAGGACTGGGACTGGGAATGGCTCTGGGAAGGGGAATAGGACTGGGAATAGCTCTAGGTTTGGGACTGGGAATAGGACTGGGACTGGAGTCCCCCCATACAGTTATCCTGGTAGAGTGTCAGCTCCTGGGACACAATGGACTGGGTACTGGGATTAGAACTGGGATTAGGACTGGGACAGGGAAAAGGACTGGGATTGGGATTAGGACTTGGAATGGCTCTAGGTTTGGGACTGGAGTCCCCCCATACACAGTTATCCTGGTAGAGTGTCAGCTCCTGGGGCCAATCAGGGCTCTGCAGTCACCATGGCAACCAATGTGAGTCCTAACTTTCCAGATAAGGAGAACGCTGACTGGTTGCCATGGAAGCGCAGAGCTGGTTGCTATGGCAATGGAGTTGTTTCCATGACACGCCCTGTTTATTTCTCGCCTTTGGAGGAACAGGAAGCGGGGAAAGTCACGTGATACTCGGGCGTCACATGACTCCTCCACCGCTGTCAGCTGACTCAGAACCCGGAAGTGTGGCGGGATGTTCGGTCCAGCGGCGGACAGTCTGCTCCGGCAGGCCCGGGAGGTGTCGGGGGATGAGCTGGATAAGTTCTATAGTCGGTGTCGGAGCCTCCTGAGTAGCCCCGGGCCGGAGACGGCGGACATCTTGCGGAGGCTGCAGCTGATCACAGCCGCCAGTAGGGGGCGCCGTCACCTGGCCTCCCCCCTGGTGGGGCAGTTAGTAGAGACTCTGTGGGGGCCCCAGCCTCAGCTCCAGGCCCTGAGTGCCGATATCTTGTGCCAGCTATGCCCCTCCCCCGAGGTGAGCCTCTCCTGGGACCCCAACCTTCAGCCGGGGGGCCCCTTTTTCTCCGCCCTGCTGGCCCAGGCCTCCCATAGCGACTTGATGGACCTGGGGCCCCGCCTGTGCCGTGTGCTGGAGTCCCGGGCCCCGGAGGGCCACGTCCTGAGGGCCGCCCTGCCAGCGTTGATGGGAGCGGCTGGCGCCCTTCCGGAGATCCTCCAGGAGGAGAACGTCAACGCCGTCAGTAAGAAGATGGCCGACTGGCTGCGCTACGCCTCCTTCCACCAGGGGGGCCCCGTGGCCCCCGCCACCGGCTTCTTCACCAGCCCCCGCCTCAAGCAGCCAGGCGCCATCTACGAGGTGGACGGCACGGCCTCCACCGACTTCTTCACCGTCCTCAGTGGAACCCCCAACCTGAGCGAGGAGCAGTGGATGAACGTCCAGGGGTTCTCCGTCCTCCGCCGCTGGCTCCTCCTCTATGGTGCGGCGGGGGCGGGATCAGAAGACAAGTCTGAGGTGGACGGCTCCGTCATCTCCATGGTTTCCGCCTCGTCCACCTCCAGCCGCCTCCTCCCTCCCCGGGAACGGCTGAGGGAGAAGAGCTTCGAGTACTGCCTGCGGGTCCTAGAGCAATGCAACCGCAAGCCGGTGAGAAGAGCCGACCTGGACCTCCAGAAGGCCTGCGTGGTGGAGGCCGTCGGCCTCATCGACCTCCTGTGTAAGCAGGACGTGTCCTTCCTCTACCGGACCCTCCCCCTCTTCAAAGTCCTCCACGGCCGCCTCTGCTCCCAGCCCCTTCTGGCGCCCGCCTTGTTGCCCGTCGCCCAGTTCTACCTCAACCACAGTGAGGCCGCCGCCGTGGAGTCCGAGGCCGTCTACCGCCACCTCTTCTCCAGGGTCCCCGCCGACTCCTACCATTGGCCCTCCCTGGCCTTCCAGTTCCTTCGCTTCTGTCGAGCCAACGGCGCCTTCCTGGTGGAGAACGTGGAGGCCTTCCGCTCCGGCTTCCCCAACCTCCTCAAGCTGCTGGCGTGGAATGCCCCGGCGCTGGCGGCAGAGTTTGCCGCGCTCCTCCCGCTTCTGTTTAAGGTGGATTCGGCCATCGAGATGCTCCATGCCTTGCTGGACCTGCCGTGTCTTACAGCCGCCATGGAGCTCCAGCAGAACTGTGCCCCGTCTATGGCGGCTCTGGACCCATCCTCGCTCCCCACCAGCTCTGCCGAGGCGTTCCGCCATCCCCAATACAAGAAAGTGTTCCAATACCTGCTGCGCTGCGAGGCGTGGAACGGGCCACCCCCTGAGGACTTCGCTCAGCTGCGCCACCTACTGTCGGACATGAGCACCTCCCCCCGTGTGGTCCAGTGTGCGCAGGTTGTCCCTGGCCTCCTCCAGCTCTACATCCGCACCATCGCCACGTTTGCAGATGGCCCTCTGGTCAACGAGGTGGTGCTGACCATCTTGGGGCGAAGCAACCTCCTCTACAGCTCCCCCGCCTTCCAGGCCGAGGCGCATCGGGTGCTGAGCTCCCAGATCCCACTCCTGTGCCGCCTCCACCCCTCCGTGGTCATCGAACTCTCCCGCGAGCTGCTGGACTTTGTAAGCACGGTGGGCAACATCCAGAACAAGGAGGCGTTCTTCGTCCACGTGGTGTGGGCCATGGGGGAGTACCTGTCCGTGTCCTATGACAAGCGCTGCACCGTGGAGCAGGTCAACAGATTCTTCGAGGTCCTGGAGGCTTTGTTGTTTGAGATCACGCAGCTGCGAGGCTCCTCCAGCTCCCCCATCTCCTCGCCGCGGGTGATCACCACCCTGATGACGACTCTCACCAAGCTGGCCTCCCGCAGCCAGGACCTCATCCCCAGGGTGTCGCTCTACTTATCCAAGATGAGGTCCTGCGTGCAGAGCTCCGCCATGGTGTCGTCGTACGGGGAGGAGAACAGCGAGCAGATCCTCATACGGGCCACCGAGCTCCTCAACCTGCTGAAGCTGCCCAGCGTGGCTCAATTCGTGCTGACGCCTCCGGCTGACGTGGGGAAGCCATGCTTTCACCAGGACCCCTCCTCCTCCCTGCCGCTCGCCATCCGGACCTCCAGTTATCTGCTGCAGAGGGAGAGAATGACGCCGGGCTGACCACACCCCTAATAACGGGCGATGACAATGGTGCCGGCCGCCTTGTATGTCTCAGCCATTCCCAAGTATAATATAATGTGTATATTTCATTCATCCACTGCCTGGAGAGAATATATTTTCCTTACATTAAAGCACTCAAGCAACTGCGTCTTGTCGTGCATTATCGTGCTTCCGGACAATTGAGGAGTCATCTGCTGAGCAGATTCAGGTTTCCTGTCACTTTAAATCAGGGGGGTGAGTAAACTCCGGTCATCAAGCTGTTGTGGGACTACAAGTCCCATCATGCCTCTGTCTCTTGGAGCCAAGCTCGTGGCTGTCATCTTGCAATGCCTCATGGGACTTGGAGTTCTGCAACAGCTGGAGGGGCCGGAGTTTGCCCATCTCCCTGATTTAAATAGTTTGGGCCAAGCTGGCCGGATCCAGCTATTTTCTTTTATTAATGTGTGACTAAAGGCAAAACTTTTTTTATTTTTTAGTATTGGATAAAGTGGAGAGGGATGAGAACCCCTGTCAAGTTTTATTGCTGCCTGTGCCCCTATTTGAGAGATTCACCCTCCATTTGTCCTGTTTTATCATTGAAAGTAAAAGAAAATCCAAATTCTGGGTTGTCCCCAGAAAGGTAATAGAGGAAAAATCTTCCAATGGGGACACTGGTGACCTGTGGGGCCACAAAGAATTCCCTCAGTTTGCAGGGATTTCCTCTCGCTTCCTGTTTGACTATGGGACAGGAAGTGAAGGGAAATCTCCCCAATGGGACAGGGATGATGAAAAACAGTGGTTATTACCCTCCCTTACTCTATCCAAAAGGAAAAGTTTTGCCTATAAATCTACTTTAAGTGATGTAACTGCTGTCAGCGCTGTATAAACTGTACATAGCATCAGCTCCATACTGTAGGTGGCGCTGTGTGCTGCAATTTGGGGCCCTCCTGTGTGCTGCCAGAACAAACAAGAGGCGGGCTGAGCACTTCTCAGCCATTCACAGGGAGCCTTTTATTCTTATTAATGCATACAAGGCTTACTCTGATTGGCCGAGATGGAGATGCAGGCAGATGACACCACTATCTCCACTTCAGCCAATCACAAGAAGCCTTGTATCCATTGATAAAAGTACAAGGCTTCCACCTCTTGTTTGTTCTGGCAGCAATATGAGGACTTCTTGTCTACTGCCAGAACAAATAGGAAGTATCCTGTTGTAGTAGCATTACCTCCATACAGTAGGTGGCGCTGTGTTTTGGAGTGGTACAGGGACTTCCTGTCTACTGTCAGAACAAACCAGAAGCATCATATTGTGGTAGCATTAGCTCCATACAGTAGGTGGCGCTGTGTGCAGCAATTTGGGGCCCTCCTGTCTGCTGCCAGAACAAACAAGAGGTGGGCTGAGCACCTCTCAGCCATTCACAGGGAACCTTTTATTCTTATCAATGCATACAAGGCTTACTCTGGCTGAGGTGGAGATACAGGCAGATGACACCAATATTTCCACTTCAGCCAATCAAAAGTAGTCTTGTATCCATGGATAAAAGTACAAGGCTTCCGCCTCTTGTTTGTTCTGGCAGCAATACGAGGACTTCTTGTCTACTGCCAGAACAAAAGTGAAGTATCCTATTGTAGTAGCATTAGCTCAATACAGTAGGTGGCGCTGTGTTTTGGAGTGGTACAGGACTTCCTGTCTGCTGCCAGAACAAACAAGAGGCGGGCTGAGCACTTCTCAGCCATTCACAGGGAGCCTTTTATTCTTATTAATGCATACAAGGCTTACTCTGATTGGCCGAGATGGAGATTCAGGCAGATGACACCACTATCTCCACTTCAGCCAATCGCAAGAAGCCTTGTATCCATTGATAAAAGTACAAGGCTTCCACCTCTTGTTTGTTTAGGCAGCAATACGAGGACTTCTTGTCCGCTGCCAGAACAGAAAGGAAGTATCCTATTGTAGTAGCATTATCATACAGTAGGTGGCGCTGTGTTCTGGTAGCAGTACGAGGACTTCTTGTCTGCTGCCAGAACAGAAAGGAAGTATCCTGTTGTTGTAGCATTACCTCCATACAGTAGGTGGCGCTGTGTTTTGGAGTGGTACAGGACTTCCTGTCTGTTGGCAGAACAAACAAGAGGTGGGCTGAGCACTTCTCAGCCATTCACAGGGAGCCTTTTATTTTTATTAATGCATATAAGGCTTACACTGATTGGCTGAGGTGGAGATGTACGCAGATGACACCACTATTTCCAATTCAGCCAATCACAAGAAGCCTTGTATCCATTGATAAAAGTACAAGGCTTCCGCCTCTTGTTTCTTCTGGCAGCAATACGAGGACTTCTTGTCCGCTGCCAGAACAAGAGGCGGGCTGAGAGCTTCTTATAGGAAGCCCTTTATTTTATCAATGTATACAAGGCTTCCTCTGATTGGCCAAAGTGGAGATAGTGGTGTCATCTATTGATAAAAGGCTCTCTGTGAATGGCTGAGAAGTGCTCAGCCCGCTTCTTGTTTGTTTTCAGCAGCGGACGGGAAGGCCCCCTCATTGCTGCTGAACCACAGTGCCCCCCACTGTATTGAGCTAATGCTACCACACCCTAGAGCATCCATCATCCAGCGCAGGGTTCCAGCACAATCTGCTCTCCAGGGGCACGCAGCGGATGGGTGGGTCACGTCCCCTCTGCGGACACAGAGCCAGGCAGGGAAGCGGCTGGGATAGTATTAGCCGCTTCCCTGATATCACACAGATACTGACACATCATGACTTGGTATAGGAAACCATTTAAAGTGATAGTAAAGCATTACTAATCCCCCCCCCCCCACTTTCATGTGTGTTTTATTATTGTTTGATTGTGAAGCCAGCGTTGTCCTCCTGTGGTTCGCTGTGCTCCTCCATCTTGGTCTTTTTCCATGCAGCTCACTCCTGTACCCCCCCCCCCCTCTGGCCGTTACCATGTTCCCGAGCCTGCAGCCTCCTGGGAGATGCGGCATGAGTTTTCTAGAAGCTGGAGGACCAGGACCAGGTGGCCAGAGTAAGGGGGGGTGTCTTTGTTGCTTTCTGGGGCCCCATTATATAGATTTGTCCTCACTTCCTGTCCCGCTGACAACCGTTTCACCGGGCAGGAAGTGGATGAAAATCGCTAACAGCGGCACGGCAACACAAACCTGACCGGGGTTCTAACACTCTCCTACTCTGCTCTATTTCTGTTGGTTGTTTTCCACCACTTCCTGTCTGCTAAAATGTTGTCACGAGGACAGGAAGTGAGGGGGAAATCTCACAGAGCCTTGGATAGAAGTGAAGAGCAGGTAGGGGCTCCAACCTGTCCAGCTCCACTCATCATTATCAAAAAAAAGGTTTGTGTCGTGATGTACATGTTAAGGCCGGAGTTGGCCGGGTGAGTGAGGGTTTGGACTCTTTCTAGTTGTTTCCTTTGATGTCCTCCTGAGATGTAGAGGAGAGTGCGGCAGGGAAGTGGTTGGGATCCTATTGTGTTGTGCTGTTCCCCGTCAGCCCCTCCTCCCTTCCTGTCTTTTCCAGGGGATGTATCATACAAACACCTGGGATGGAGAGGAAGGTCTGTCAGGGAAGCGGTTGGGATCCTTTTGTGGTGTGCTGTTCCCCGCCAGCCCCTCCTCCCATCCTGTTCTTCCCTGGGGATGTATCATACAAACACCTGGGATGGAGAGAGGGGTCCAGCAGGGAACAGCACACCACAACAAACACCTGGGATGGAGAGGCGGGGCAGGCAGGGAAGCAGTTGGGATCCTCTCGTAGTGTGTTGTTCCCCGCCAACCCCTTCTCCCATCCTGTCCTTCCCAGGGGATATCACATACAAACACCTGGGATGAAGAGGAGGGTTGACTAGGGAACAGCACACCACAACAAACACCTGGGATATAGAGGAGGGGCAGGCAGGGAAGCAGTTGGGATCCTCTTGTGGTGTGCTGTTTCTCTCCAGCCCCTCCTCCCATCCTGTCCTTCCCAGGGGATATCACATACAAACACCTGGGATGGAGAGGAGGGTCCTACAAGAAACAGCACACCACAACAAACACCTGGGATGGAGTGGAGGGGCAGGCAGGGAAGTGGTGGAGATCCTTTTATGGTGTGCTGTTCCTCGCCAGCCCCTCCTCCCATCCTGTCCTTCCCAGTGGATGTCATATACAAACATCTGGGGTGGAGAGGAGGGTCAGCAGGGAACAGCACACCACAACAAACACCTGGGATGGAGAGGAGGGGCAGGCAGGGAAGCAGTTGGGATCCTCTTGTGGTGTGCTGTTTCTCTCCAGCCCCTCCTCCCATCCTGTCCTTCCCAGGGGATATCACATACAAACACCTGGGATGGAGAGGAGGGTCAGCAGGGAACAGTGCACCACAACAAACACCTGGGAAGGAGAGGAGGGGCAGGCAGGGAAGCAGTTAGGATCCTCTTGTAGTGTGCTTTTCCCGCCAACCTCTACTCAGGTCCTGTCCTTTCCAGGGGATGTTGCATACAAACACCTGGGATGGAGAGGAGGGTTTGGCAGGGAACAGCACACCACAACAAACACCTGGGATGGAGAGGAGGGGCAGGCAGGGAAGCAGTTGGGATCCTCTTGTAGTGTGCTGTTCCCCGCCAGCCCCTTCTCCCATCCTGTCCTTCTCAGGGGATGTCACATACAAACACTTGGGATGGAGAGGCGGGGCAGGCAGGGAAGCAGTTGGGATCCTCTCGTAGTGTGCTGTTCCCCGCCAGCCCCTTCTCCCATCCTGTCCTTTCCAGGGGATGTCATATACAAACACCTGGGATGGACCGGAGGAGAGGAGGGTCCAGCAGGGAACAGAGCAACAAACACAACACCTGGGATGGAGAGGAGGGGCAGGCAGGGAAGCAGTTGGGATCCTCTTGTAGTGTGCTGTTCCCCGCCAGCCCCTTCTCCCATCCTGTCCTTCTCAGGGGATGTCACATACAAACACCTGGGATGGAGAGGCGGGGCAGGCAGGGAAGCAGTTGGGATCCTCTCGTAGTGTGCTGTTCCCCGCCAGCCCCTTCTCCCATCCTGTCCTTTCCAGGGGATGTCATATACAAACACCTGGGATGGACCGGAGGAGAGGAGGGTCCAGCAGGGAACAGAGCAACAAACACAACACCTGGGATGGAGAGGAGGGGCAGGCAGGGAAGCAGTTGGGATCCTCTTGTAGTGTGCTGTTCCCCGCCAGCCCCTTCTCCCATCCTGTCCTTCTCAGGGGATGTCACATACAAACACCTGGGATGGAGAGGCGGGGCAGGCAGGGAAGCAGTTGGGATCCTCTCGTAAAGTGCTGTTCCCCGCCAGCCCCTTCTCCCATCCTGTCCTTTCCAGGGGATGTCACATACAGTACAAACACCTGGGATGAAGAGGAGGGTTGACTAGGGAACAGCACACCACAACAAACACCTGGGATGGAGAGGATGGGCAGGCAGGGAAGCAGTTGGGATCCTCTTGTGGTGTGTTGTTTCCCGCCAGCCCCTCCTCCCATCCTGTTCTTCCCAGGGGATGTCATATACAAACACCTGGGATGGACCGGAGGAGAGGAGGGTCCAGCAGGGAACAGAGCAACAAACACAACACCTGGGATGGAGAGGAGGGGCAGGCAGGGAAGAGGTTGGGATCCTCTTGTGGTGTGCTGTTTCTCTCCAGCCCCCTCCTCCCATCCTGTCCTTCCCAGGGGATATCACATACAAACACCTGGGATGGAGAGGAGGGTCCTACAATAAACGGCACACCACAACAAACACCTGGGATGGAGAGGAGGGACAGGCAGGGAAGTGGTGGAGATCCTTTTATGGTGTGCTGTTCCTCGCCAGCCCCTCCTCCCATCCTGTCCTTCCCAGTGGATGTCATATACAAACATCTGGGATGGAGAGGAGAGTCCAGCAGGGAACAGCACACCGTATCTAGCACTATCCCAGCTGCTTCCCTATGTCGGCAGAGGGGATGTGATCCACCCATAAGCTGCATGCCATTTCTGGGTAGATTGTGGCAGAACCCCTGGGGACCCCTCACAGAACCATGGTTGAGAGACCTTGCGCTAGATAATGGAAGCTCCAGGGTGCACGTGGAGTCATGGGGACACTGGAGACATGGCACAAGAGGGTGAAAACAGCGAACACTGACAGGTGAAGAATCATGGTGGACTGGAGATAGACAAGGAGGACACAGGTAAGGCTATCCCTACAGGTTCTACCGAGCATGCGCACATTTTAGTAACTCGTGTAGGGTAGCCAATTTGTTTCAATGGGCTGTCCTGCACGCAAGAAATGAGCTGGGGATTACTACTGAGTGTAGGATCAGCAAAGCTGGCAGTTACTACCGAGTCAGTGATCAGCAGAGCTGGGAGTTACTATTGAGTGGGGGATCAGCAGAGCCGGGGTTGCTACTGAGTGGAGGACAATGACAGATCCAGGGGCGGCAATGGGGCAACCGCCCCCAGAAAAAATATTACTAACTCTGAGGCTCCCTCCGCCACCTGACCACGGTGAAACTGAGAGGGAAGCCTGTAGGGCTGCTCTGGGATGGTGTGTCGGTTCCTGACCCGCCATTCCCGAGCATCAGTGTGAGGAAAATAGCCGCACTAGAGGAAGTACAGCCGATGCTTCCTGTATAATGGTATCAATTCCTTCATCCTCTAGGATCTGGCTGCATACTCTCACCACATGAGGCCGGGCATTGTTGTGCACTAGGAGGAACCCAGGACCCACTGCACCAGTGTAGGGTCTGACAATGGGTCCAAGGATTTCATCCCGATACCTAATGGCAGTCAGGGTGCCATTGTCTAGCCTGTAGAGGTCTGTGCGTCCCTCCATGGATTTGCCTCCCCAGACCATCACTGACCCACCACCCAACCGGTCATGCTGAACGATGTTACAGGCAGCATAACGTTCTCCTCGGCTTCTCCAGACCCTTTCACGTCTGTCACATGTGCTCAGGGTGAACCTGCTCTCATCTGTGAAAAGCACAGGGTGCCAGTGGTGGACCTCCCAATTCTGGTGTTCAATGGCAAATGCCAATTGTGCTCCACGGTGCCGGCAGTGAGCACAGGGCCCACTAGAGGAGGTTTGGCCCTCAGGCCACCCTCATGAAGTCTGTTTCTGAATGCTTTGTCAGAGACATTCACACCAGTGGCCTGCTGGAGGTTATTTTGTAGGGCTCTGGCATTGTTCATCCTGTTTCTCTTTGCAAAGGAGCAGATACCGGTCCTGCTGATGGGTTAAGGACCTTCTACGGTCCTGTCCAGCTCTCCTAGAGTAACTGCCTGTCTCCTGGAATCTCCTCCATGCTCCTGAGACTGTGCTGGGAGACACAGCAAACCTTCTGGCAATGGGACGTATTGATGTGCCATCCTGGAGGAGTTGGACTTCCTGTACAACCTCTATAGGGTCCAGGTATCTCCTCATGCTACCAGCAGTGACACTGACCCCCCTCTATAGGGTCCAGGTATGGCCTCATGCTACCAGTAGTGACACTGACCCCCCTCTATAGGGTCCAGGTATGGCCTCATGCTACCAGTAGTGACACTGACCCCCCTCTATAGGGTCCAGGTATCACCCCATGCTACCAGTAGTGACACTGACCCCCCTCTATAGGGTCCAGGTATGGCCTCATGCTACCAGTAGTGACACTGACCCCCTCTATAGGGTCCAGGTATGGCCTCATACTACCAGTAGTGACACTGACCCCCTCTATAGGGTCCAGGTATCTCCTCATGCTACCAGTAGTGACACTGACCCCCCCTCTATAGGGTCCAGGTATGGCCTCATGCTACCAGTAGTGACACTGACCCCCCTCTATAGGTTCCAGGTATGGCCTCATACTACCAGTAGTGACACTGACCCCCCTCTATAGGGTCCAGGTATGGCCTCATGCTACCAGTAGTGACACTGACCCCCTCTATAGGGTCCAGGTATCTCCTCATGCTACCAGTAGTGACACTGACCCCCCTCTATAGGGTCCAGGTATCTCCTCATGCTACCAGTAGTGACACTGACCCCCCTCTATAGGGTCCAGGTATGGCCTCATGCTAGCAGTAGTGACACTGACCCCCTCTATAGGTTCCAGGTATGGCCTCATGCTACCAGTAGTGACACTGACCCCCTCTATAGGGTCCAGGTATGGCCTCATGCTACCAGTAGTGACACTGACCCCCTCTATAGGGTCCAGGTATGGCCTCATACTACCAGTAGTGACACTGACCCCCTCTATAGGGTCCAGGTATCTCCTCATGCTACCAGTAGTGACACTGACCCTAGCCAAATGCAAAACTAGTGAAAAACAGTCAGAAAAGACGAGTGGGGGGAAAAAAATGTCAGTTGCTCTCCACCTGTAAAAGCATTCCCATTTTGGAGATCGTCTCATTGCTGCCCATCTAGTGCGCCTGTTGTTAATTTCATTAACACCAAAGCAGCTGATACTGATTAACAACCCCCTCTGCTACTTAACTGACCAGATCAACATCCCAGCCAGGAGTGTAATTGACTTGATGCCATGCTCTGATTAAAAAGTGTTCCTTTAATTTTCTTGAGCAGTTTATTATGGCCTCACTTGTAAAGAATGTAGATCTACCTGTATTAGTTGAACCCAGCTGATTAGTGGCACATGATCTTACAGGAGCCCATGGGTGAGGTACAGGAAGGAGATGGCATTAGCCGGGTAGTGAGCTTTAAGGTACCAAATGAAGTCTAAGTTTACAGTGAGCCCCTTTTATCAGAAACCCATCCCACGTGTGGCCAATCAGAAACGTCAGCCAACTTCGAGGTGACCTGTGTTTTCTAATTCCCCGCCATGTTGGGTACTAGAGGATGAGACATCACCAAGTGAGACTGACCGCTGCAGAAGAATGTCCCGGAGAAGCAGAAATCACACCCAGGTTTAAAAAATGAACATAAAAGTTTTATTTTCTTTTTACTTCGATCACAAGACTGGAGCACGTACATGGAAAGTTCCGGATCTGTAGAAGGAATCCGACACTTTCCGGAAACCAGGACTTGGCGGTATTTCCTGGCTTCTTCGTAGGACATGGCGGACAATTCCCGGCTCCTTACATTACAAATAACGCAACTTGATAATATAACATCTACATCTATAATAAACTTCAACAAAAAAACCTTCTGTAATAAATAACTTTAACACAGGAAGAACCCGAACATTTTTGGTAAAATTGGACAAAGCTGTGCTCGTTTGGTCTGTCAGTTTGTGATGGGGCTCCGCCCCTTTCGTGTCACGTGACCCTGCAGAGCCACCCATGCTTGAAGGTATAGTAGTCATAGATGGTGTAACACGCTGAGGGGAACCCTATGTATGAAAATGTTCTTGGAATCTGTTGACGATGATGATTGGCTGGTTAGGTTATTTCCACACGGAGTACCTTATTCTGAGCTGTGCCAGGCTGACCAAATCAGACAAGAAAATGGGAGTCCCGGACCAGAGACCAGCAACCTCAAGAAATGAAGTAGTTTGGGTCACTTCGGGTCCCCAACAGATGTCCCCCAAAGTGGAAGTTTAGTTTGAACTTAAACATCGGAGGCTGTATGGGAACCACTTTATCCTAAAAGGTCTTCCAGAGTCCGATAAGCCCACACCCCAAAACCACTAGGCCAGAGTTGTGGGAAAGAGGCTCTTGTCCTCATCAATATGCCCCCTCCCCCTAGTCATATTGAGGACTAATGTAAGTACCAGACCTTAAACCAATGACCTCAAGGAACATGAAATGGATTATTTTGGTTGCGTCGTGTCCCCCATTGACCCAACTGTCATTCCCCAAAGTGGAAGTTTACACCAAGAATTTAAATGTGGGAAGGTATATGGGAACCACTTTATCTTAAAAGGGCTTCCAGATTCTGATAAGCCCGCACCCCCACACCCACCAAAACTAGACCTGAGACCAATGACCTCAAGGGATGGGACCTCAGAAATTGATTAATTTGGGTCTCCTCAGGTCCCCATTGACCCAACAATCAATACCCTAAGTAGGCCAGGGTTGTGGGGAAGAGGCCCTTGTCCTCATTTTCATGCCTCCCCAGTCATATTGAGGACTAAAAACGTGAGTACCAGACCTGAGACCAATGACCTCAAGGAATGTGACCTCAGAAATGGATTAATTTGGGTCGCTTCGGGTCCCCATTGACCCAACAGTAATCGCCCCCCCAAAGTGGAAGTGCACACCAAGAATCTAAATGTGAGAGGGTATAATCTAGAAGCACTTTATCCTAAAAGGGCTTCTAGATTCCGATAAGCCCACGCTCCCACAACCACACCTGAGGCCAATGACTTCAAGGAATGTGACCTCAGAAATGGATTAATTTGGGTCGCTTCGGGTCCCCATTGACCCAACATTAGTCGCCCCCCCCCCCCCAAAGTGGAAGTGCACACCAAGAATCTAAATGTGAGAGGGTATAATCTAGAAGCACTTTATCCTAAAAGGGCTTCTAGATTCCGATAAGCCCACGCTCCCACAACCACACCTGAGGCCAATGACTTTAAGGGATGGGACCTTAGAAATTGATTAATTTGGGTCTCTTCGGGTCCCAATTGACCCGAAGAGGGTATATGGGAGCCACTTTATCTTACAAGGGATTCCAGATTCCAATAATCTCAAATCCCTAAAACCACCGGGCCAGGGTTGTGGGAAAGAGGCCCTTGTCCTCATCAACATTGCCCCCCCCCCCCCAGTCATATTGAGGACTAAAAATGTGTGTACTAGATCCGAGACCAATGACATCAATGAATAGATTAATTTTGGTCGATTCGGGTCCCCATTGACCCAACATTTATCATTCCCCAAGGTGGAAGTTCACACCAAGAATTTAGATGTGGGAAGGTATATGGGAACTACTTTATCCTAAAAGGGCTTCCAAATTCTGATAAGCCCGCACCTCAGAAACCACCAGGCAAGCGTTGTGGGAAAGAGGCCCTTGTCCTCATCAACATGGGACCCCTCTGTCATATTGAGGACTACAAATATGAGTACCAGACCTTAGACCAATGACCTCAAGGAATTTATTAATTTTGGTCACTTCGGGTCCCCATTGACCCAACAGTCGTCCCCCAAAGTGCAAGTTCACACCAAGACGTTAAATGTGGGATGGTGTATTGGAGCCACTTTATCTTTATTTTTTAAAAGGACTTTTAGATTCTGAAAAGCCCGCACCCCCACAACCACTGGGCCAGGGTTGTGGGAAAGAGGCCCTTGTCCTCGTCAATATGCCCCCCCCCCATCATATTAAGGACAAAAATTTAATTACCAGTCCCATAACCTCAAGAACCCCCACTGTGCACCCCCACTTTTAGGTTGGAACCCCCACTGTACACCTCCCACGTTTTGGTTGAACCCCCACTGTACACCCCCCCACTTTAAGGTTGGAACCCTCACTCTACATCTCCCACTTTTAAGTTGAAACCCCCACTGTACAGCCCCCACTTTTAAGTTGAAACCCCCACTGTACAGCCCCCACTTTTATGTTGGAACCCCCACAATCTTATAGATCTGAGGCAGCCAGGTGAGAGGCGTTCTCTCTATTAATTGTATCTTTGTATCCTTACTTTGTAACAAAATCCATACAGATCATATCTAGTGGGAAGGAAGTGGTGGGCGGGATGTACTAAGCTGTTACTGGCTGCTGAACCGACTGGGCGGTGCTCCCAAGAGAGAGGTGGGAGATTAGTGGGCTGGTCCGGGCACATTTTCTGCTTGGTAATTGGCAGTTTCAGCATCTGACAGACTCACCCTGGCTGGGGGGTCAGTGAACTGCAGATTTGGAGATTTTGTATCCTGGATTTCCAAGAAATGACCTGAATGGACTTCCTGATTGGTATCCAGTGTCTCCTCCATGGATTTCTATCTAGTTTTGGATGGAGAGCGGGAGGGTCAGACCCCTGTCAGGTTGATTTTTTTTATCCCTGCCCCCCTCTATCATTAATACATGTATTACACTTTTTAGCAAAATCTTTCCATTTTCGTTACACACTTTATTTTAGCCTCAGTAATGTCATCACTGGGTCTCTGTGCTTCTCTATGCAATGCGGACAGATCATTGGCTGGTGGGAGGGGTCGGCAGAGCTTCCTGAAAAATCATTGCCCTTTGCCTCAGTACTCCTCCCAAGAGCCCTCAGTCCTGATGCAAGCAGTGGGAGGAGTTATGCAAATATCAAAATTCCTTGATGGGCGGTGTCAGTCTAGAGTGGGCATTCCTAGGCATGCTGGATTTGCATAGGTAACGCCCACATGTGATGCTGAGCTTCCATGATTAAAATAAGTTAAAAATACTGATGCAAGCAGTGGGAGGAGCTATGCAAATATAAAAATTCCATATTGTGGGAGGTGACTGCCTGGAGAAGTGGGTGTTCCTAGGCATGTCTTGGTCACGCCCCCACATGTGATGAGGAGCCTCCATGATTGAAAGAATTTAAATCCAGTGAAAGAAAGGGGCGGGCCAGTGAGAATCCGGCTAGAAAATGAGGTGGGCCAGGAAATGAGGCGGGGCTCTGATTTGCTGCAGCTTCTAATGCACATTGTGAGAAGCTCACAGTGTGCAGTGAAATCAGAGGAAGCCATTTCAGTCCAGGGGAGGAGATGGTGCAACCGTGCAAGACTAGAGGGAGGACCGGAGGGAGGATTTAACCAGCATCTGAAGTGACCATACTAATCCCCAGGGTTCCTCCAGTCCGGGACACGCTTCATTTAAGAGTACCAAGCCTTGACGAAGGACCGCTTGATCTCCTGAAATGTGTTGAAACCAAGAGCCACCTGATCCCCTGAAAAACTCGTCGGAGCTAAGAGCCACCTGATCCCCTGAAACACGTTGGAGCCAAGAGCCACTGGATCCCCTGAAACTCGTTGGAGCCCAGTGCCACCTAATCCCCATGAAACTCGTTGGAGCCAGGAGCCACCTAATCCCCTGAAACACGTTGGAGCCAAGAGCCACTGGATCCCCTGAATCTCGTTGGAGCCAAGAGCCACCTAATCCCCTGAAACACGTTGGAGCCAAGAGCCACTTGATCCCCTGAAACTCATTGGTGCAAGGAGCCACTTGATCCCCTGAAACACATTGGAGCCAGGAGCCACTTGATCCCCTGAAACTCATTGGAGTCAAGAGCCACTTTATCCCCTGAAACTCGTTGGAGCCCAGAGCCACTTGATCCCCTGAAACTCATTGGAGCCAGGAGCCACTTGATCCCCTGAAACTCATTGGAGCCAAGAGCCACTTGATTCTCTGAAACTCATTGGAGCCAAGAGCCACTTGATCCCCTGAAACTCATTGGAGCCAAGAGCCACTTGATCTCCAGAAACTCGTTGGAGCCAGGAGCCACTTGATCCCCTGAAACTCGTTGGAGCCCAGAGCCACTTGATCCCCTGAAACTCATTGGAGCCAAGAGCCATTTGATTCTCTGAAACTCGTTGGAGCCAAGAGCCACTTGATTCCCTGAAACTCATTGGAGCCAAGAGCCACTTGATCTCCAGAAACTCGTTGGAGCCAGGAGCCACTTGATCCCCTGAAACTCATTAGAGCCAAGAGCCACTTGATCCCCTGAAACGTGTTGGCACCAAGAGCCACTTGATCCCCTGAAACTTATTGGAGCCAAGAGCCATCTGATCCCCTGAAACGCATTGGCACAAACAGCCGACCTTCGTCCACCCCTCCTGGGAGATCTGCCCAAGGGGAATCATTCCTTAACTGACTGGGAACATCTACTGCTTTAAAAGATCCAGCACCTCACACCTTTGTTCTACTTCCTGTGTCCCCACAGAGGAGATTCACCCTATTTGATCTGGTGTCACCGAAACAGGAAGTGATGGGAAACCCGACCCTTTGGATTGTCACCAGAACAGGAACAGAGGGGGGACCTTCCAGTGGGGACCTCTCTAGAAGGGGCTTTCCTTTACTGTGGAGAGATTTCACAATTTCTAGGACAGGAAGTGAAGCAAAATCTCCCCAATGGAAAAAAGAAAACCTGACAGGGGATCTAACTCTCCCCTCCTCCATTCAAAACATTTTTTACGTTTTTTTTTTCTTTAGACCCCCTTTATTGATTTTTGGGTGGCTGGAAGGTTGAAGCAGACCTCCGGGTGCTGCGGATGCTGGTGTAGACCGGTACCTCTGAGGCGGTGGAGGAGGCGGATGCCGGTTCGGCAGATCCAGCCGGGGACAGTGTGGTAAAGTCTGGCATTGTGGGCAGTAGCAGTGGATTGAGCGATGATAGGTTAGGCTTGGGTGACGGCGTGGGGGAGGAGGCCGGGGAAGCCATGGGGCTGACGGCTTGAGGCTGCTGTAAATTCCTCATGGCTTGCACCATGGCCCCGTAGAACTGTTTGGTGTCGCTGAGATAGTTCTGGAACATGAGATTGAAGTGGGCTTGGTTCATGTGAATCTGGCGCACGTGAGCGTTCAGCTCCCGCACCTCCGAGGCCAGGCCCTCCAGGTGCTTCACGATGCGGCTGTTGCCCTCCACCACGTGCTCCCGCAGCTTGTGCAGCTCGGTGTTGTGCGCCCGCGTCACGTGTCTCAGGTTCTGGCTGAACTCCTCCTGCAGGCGCTGGTAGTGCTGGTCGGTGAAAGCCATCTGCGGCTCGGGGGCGTGTTCACTGCTGTCCATGAGGGGGGAGGCTTTAATCTCTGCTGGTTGTTCAGGGAGCTCCGCCCTCTCACTATGGGTTTGGGGTGGCGGGATGCACGGAGATTCCACCTCTGACCATTCGCTGACAATCTGTAAGTCCAAGGGGGAGGTGGCCTCTTCTCCCTCCGAGAAAGTCTCCGCTGAGGCCGCTGGCTGCACCATGGAGGAGGCTGCAAGATACAAGGGGGGGGGGGGGAGATTTACTATTCTGGGGAAGTTGGAGGATGGAGATGACTCAGAAATGGCTTTGTGTCATTCGGAAGATTCCGTCACCGGGCCCAAGTGCTGGTCTCATATCACTGAGTGTCCCAAATCCTACATAGAGCATGGCTAGGATGTCCTGTCCTTCACCTCTGCTCCTCCCCCCAGCAATTCCCACCCTTCAAAATGAGAGGGGGGAGTCTGACACTGTGTTTCTAAACATTGTTCAGGGGTAGAGAGATAAAAAGTAACATTGTTTATAAACATTGATCAGATGGGAGTTATACTGTATGTTTATAAACAATGTTACTTTGTATCTCTTGATCTCCCATCTGATCAATGTTTATAAACAATGTTACTTTGCATCTCTCGATCTCCCGTCTGATCAATGTTTATAAACAATGTTACTTTGTATCTCTCCATCTCCCGTCTGATCAATGTTTATAAACAATGTTACTTTGTATCTCTCTATCTCCCGTCTGATCAATGTTTATAAACAATGTTACTTTGTATCTCTCTATCCCCCATCTGATCAATGTTTATAAACAATGTTACTTTGTATCTCTCTTTTTCTTGTCTGATCAATGTTTATAAACAATGTTATTTTGTATATTTCTATTTCCTATATGTATTAAGTAACATTGTTTATAAACATTGATCAGACGGGAGATGGAGAGATACAAAGTAACATTGTTTATAACCATTGCTTAGACAGGAGATAGAGATACAAAGTAACATTGTTTATAAACATTGATCAGACGGGAGATAGAGAGATACAAAGTAACATTGTTTATAAACATTGATCAGACGGGAGATAGAGAGATACAAAGTAACATTGTTTATAAACCTTGATCAGACGGGAGATAGAGAGATACAAAGTAACAATGTTTATAAACATTGCTCAGACAGGAGATAGAGAGATACAAAGTAACATTGTTTATAAACTTATAAACATTGATCAGACGGGAGATAGAGAGATACAAAGTAACAATGTTTATAAACATTGCTCAGACAGGAGATAGAGAGATACAAAGTAACATTGTTCAGGCAGAATATAAACAACGTTATAAATAATTTGGATGTATTCTACATTGGGGTGGGCAGTTGTTATTCTTGTAATTTTATCTGATCAGGATTTATAGATTAGGAGTGGATTTTGGAAGCTGGGAGGCGGAGGAAGGGCATTTGTCAGATTTTGAATGTATATTTCTCCTAAATGGTTTTCCAGCCCCCGCTAAGCGCTGTTATGAAGGTCATTTCCTCTTTACGAGCCGCTAATTAAAGCATTTCAGTGCTCTGCTTGCCAGATATCCTGCTAATGGATTTGACAACATCCAATCATCCATTCAGAAAATCCCGGAGCGGGGAATGTTTAATGGATTTATGAAAGGACTCACAGATCCGGATTATAGAGGATTGATGCCTGGAGATCTTCAATGTGACAATTGAGTCTCTGCTCTCCATTAATGGGTCACTTATTATGGATTTTGGAAAAATGAAGTATGACTTTCAGTTTGGGGATCATCAGAGCTCATTACTGTCATAGGATCAGGGGTGTATTTTGGTATTGTGCTGCCCTAGGCAAGTCCTAAATTGGGCACCCCCCTTCTAAGTAAATTTGCCCCACTCCTTCCTTTTTAAATGGATGTGACTCCCTCTAAAATTGAAGAACTAAAAGTCCCAGCATGAACCCCTGAGATCTCACAGGGGGGGGGGGCAGAGAGAGGGGGTGGGTGAGGGAGGGAGAGGGAGGGGTGATGAGAGTGAGAGAGAGGGGGGTGAGAAAGAGGGGGGTGAGAGAGAGAGAGGGGGGATAAGAGAGGCTGAGAGGGGGGATGAGAGAGAGGGGAGGAGAAGAGAGAGAGAGGGGGAGAGAAAGAGGGGGGGGTGAGAGAGGAGTGGTTGAGAGAGAGGATGAGAGAGAGAGGGGGGGGGTGAGAGAGAGAAAGGGGAGGGGTGAGAGAGGAGTGGTTGAGAGAGAGGATGAGAGAGAGAGGGGGGGGGGTGAGAGAGAGAAATGGGTGAGAGAGAGAAAGGGGGGATGAGAGAAGAGTGGTTGAGAGAGGGATGAGAGGGAGAGGGGGAGAGAGAGAGGATGAGAGAGAGAGAAGGGGGTGGTGAGAAAGAGAGAGGGGGGGTGAGCGAGGGAAAGAGAGAGGGGGGGGGGGTGACAGAGAGAGGGGGGGGTTGAAAGAGGTGGCTCTAGCAACCAGTGGCCAATAGAGTCTAAGGTAGAGGGTGGGCGGCTTTTTTGCTGCCCCCCTGCAAAGTGCTGCCCTAGGCCAAAATACAGCACTGCATAGGATGGTGTGTCATGCATGGGGGGGGGGGGGGGGTCTCACCTGCTGTGTCCACGGTGGGGGTCCAGGAGTGGCACAGGGGGGAGCCGGAGGTCTCTAGTGGGATGAGGCCTGAAAGAAAGAAGCTGATTAATGGGGAGGCACATTCAGGGGTTGTCTTTCTAGTTATCACTTATGTAATGCACACTGAAGGAAATACAGTATATCCACTTGCCAAGCACAATGCGTATATTTATATATATATCGTGGATTTGGATTGGTTTACTGGAGTATGAATATAGCCATCAGCCAGAACCCCCGTATTTATTTTTTTTCCAGCCAGCAATTCTCTTTCTCATAAAAGTGATCCAAGTGGCTAATTAGCCACTGGATGGCTTGTAGAAGCAGCAGCAGGAGGGGACGTCCCCCCTCCCCTGCTCACTGGTGTTTCTCGGGCTTGCCTGGGAAAGGATCAGACAGATCGCACGGCTGGCCATAGAGGTGAACAGAGACCAGATTGTCTCTCCCCACCTCTATGATCTTGGAGGACCAGAGCGACATCATGACGTTACTTCCGGGCTAGGGCAGAAGTAAGTTTTTTTTTTTTACAGCAAAAAGTCAATTGTTTTTTTTTAATGCAAAAAAATTTTTTTTGATGTAAAAGATCAAAAAATATTTTCTGTAAAGCAAAATATCCAATTTTTTTTTCTTTAAGCAAAAGATCACTTTTGTTTATTTTTTTTTTTTGAAAAGCAAAAAAGATAAAAACTTTTTTTTTTTTGATCTTTTGCTTTCAAAAGTAGAGGAGAGATTTGGGGTCTTATGGACCCCAGATCTCTCCATAAAGAGGACCGGTCATCCCTTATTTCTAATACAAGAGATGTTTACATTTCTTGTATTAGAAATAAAAGTGATAAATTTTTTTTTTTTTAAAAAAGGATAGTTTAAAAAAAAAAAAAAACAATTAAAAATCACCCCATCCCTCTGTGCTTGCGTGGAGGAGCAAACACTCACATATGTAAACCGTGTTCGCACCACGCATGTGAGGTATCGTCCCGAATGTTAGAGCAATAATTCTAGTGCTAGACCTTCTCTGTAACCCTAAACTGGTAACCTGTAGAGATTTTTAAAGTGTCGTCTATGGAGATATTTTAAGTACTGTAGTTCGGCACCATTCGAGGACCCATTTTATTTTACGTACACTATCTGACAAAAGTAAGTACACCCCTCACATGTTTGTAAATCTTTTATTCTAGTTTTTCATGTGACAACACTGAAGAAATTAGACTTTGCTACAATGTAAAGTAGTGAGTGTACAGCTTGTATAACAGTGTAAATTTACTGTCCCCTCAAAATAACTCAACACACAGCCATTAATGTCTAAACCACTGGCAACAAAAGTCAGTACACCCCTAAGTGACAATCTCCAAATTGGGCCCAAAGGGACAATATTTTGTGTGGCCGCCATTATTTTCCAGCACTGCCTTAACCCTCTTGGGCATGGAGTTCACCAGAGCTTCACAGGTTGTCACCGGAGTCCTCTTCCCCTCCCCCATGATGACATCACAGAGCTGGTGAATGTTGGAGACCTTGCGCTCCTCCACCTTCTGTTTGAGGATTTCCCACAGATGCTCAATAGGGTTTAGGTCTGGAGATGCTTGGCCAGTCCATCACCTTTACCCTCAGCTTCTTTAGCAAGGCAGTGGTCGTCTTGGAGGTGTTTGGGGTCGTTATGTTGGAATACTGCCCTGCCCCCCAGTCTCTGAAGGGAGGGGATCATGCTCTGCTTCAGTATGTCACAGTACATGTTGGCATTCATGGTTCCCTCAATGATCTGTAGCTCCCCAGTGCTGGCAGCACTCATGCAGCCCCAGACCATGACACTCCCACCACCATGCCTGACTGTAGGAAGACACACTTGTCTTTGTACTCCTCACCTGGTTGCCCCCACACACGCCTGACACCATCTGACACCAAATAAGTTTATCTTGGTCCCATCAGAGCACAGGAGATGGTTCCAGTAATCCATGTCCTTAGTCTGCTTGTCTTCAGCAAACTGTTTGCAGGCTTTCTTGTCCATCATCTTTAGAAGAGGCTTCCTCCTGGGATGACAGCCATGCAGACCAATTTGATGCAGTGTGCGGCGTATGGTCTGAGCACTGACAGGCTGACCCCTCCCCCACCCCTTCAACCTCTGCAGCAATGCTGGCAGCACTCATACGTCTATTTCCCAAAGACAAGTGTTCGGCCGCAGGCCGGTATTTGTGGGAGGAGCTAGCGGGCTATATAGCGCCGCCCCTCCGCTATGCCGGCCTGCTGCTGCGCTGTACGTCATTCGGCTGGTCAGGTGTGCTTTGGTGGTCACCTGACGTCGGCCGGATATCGCGGTATCGTGGACCGGACTTCCGGGCAGGACGCGAGAGTCACCGCTGCTGGCTCCGAGCCCCGCTGGTCCTGCGGCATCCCAGTTATTCCTTGCCTGTACTGGGGCAGCCTTCTCGGGCATCCGCCCCATCTTCTCTGCTTCCGGCCGCCGCCTGCTCGTCCAGCTGCCAGCCCTGCGCGGCTGCTTCTCCCCGCTGTTCAGCAGGGGATCAGGTACCTGTAGGGCATGGGGGGGGAAAGGGGGGGGGAAGTCTTCTGCACACACTGCCTGCCTCCTGTAGGCCACGGCTAATTCACAGGCTCTCTTGCACACACTGCCTGCCTCCTGTAGGCCACGGCTAATTCACAGGCTCTCTTGCACACACTGCCTGCCTCCCTGTAGGCCACGGCTGAACCACGCAGACTCTCTTGCACACACTGCCTGCCTCCCTGTAGGCCACGGCTAAACCACACAGGCTCTTTGCACACACTGCCTGCCTCCATGTAGGCCACGGCTATTCCACCTTCTGGCTCACGCACACGCTGCCTGCCTCCCTGTCAAGCCACGGCTACCCCCTTTTTAAGTATTTATGTTCTGTGCACTCACTGCCTCCTGCCAGCTTCGGTACCTCTGCCCACGTCCTCCTGCATTTTCGGTGCCCACCTTGTCACTTAGGTACCCTGCGTGGGGGGGGGGGGTTGGTGCTCGGGGGTTGGGGGGGGCCTCCTTGGCATGGCAGGGTTGTGTTGTTCCTGGTTCCATGTCATGTTCCGGTGGGGGGTATGGGTGACCCCCCCTTGACCGTTGCCTTTTCTCCTGCAGGTTCTCATCATGTCCTTCAATGCCGGCATCAGGTACTATGTCAGGTCCAGGTTCCTTTGTGTACCACACGGTTCCGGTTATCTAGTCTTCACAGACGCCGCTGGCGTCACCCATAGACACCGTTAGGCTACTTCTTCCCTTTCCTCCACTCACTTAGTCTTCGGTCTGGCTTGCGCCCGGTGGTTAGGCCCCCGCCGGTTGCTCTTCAGGCTCATTCCACTCTTCTGTGATCCACCTGGTGATGCATCGGTGCCTGGGCACCGTCACGGCTTCATCACCACTGTGCTACCGCACTTCATGTCGTTGTCCTCTTTGTTAGCACTGTCGTTGTTGCACTCCAACTGTGTTGTTCTTGTCTCGTGTTGTCCCCCCCCCCCCCCCCCTCCCCCGCAGGGCAAGTTCATACTGGCTGTCAGGGTTCAGGTGCTGGCCCCTAGCCCCCCCCTTCATAGCCGGTCCCGCGAGGCCAACTCCCCATCTCGTCGGAGATTCCCCGCCCCTCGGGCCAAATCAAAGCTAGCGCCTCGCTCCACCCTTCTCATGGGTTTATAGCTAGGGCCTCACCTGTCACGGCCACTCGTTTTGATTCTGTACTGTCACCGAGAGGCCAACGTTCCCGCCACCACGTCAGTGGCTCATGCCCCTCGGCCAGAATCATAGGTAGAGCCTCTCATCAGCCGCTTGGCATCTAGCAGGGCCTCACCTGTCACGGGGTAGTTAAGTTCTTCGCCTTTGGGCTTTAGCTAGCCAGCCAGTGATTCTTCCAGCACGTCACGGTATTAATCGGACTTGGGCTTTTTGTTCTTTGTTTTCTTCAACAGCGGGCCTCAAGGAGCCATCCTGGAAGAAGGATCTTCATCCCCCTCCACGCCAGCCAGGCCCTGCACCCCCGCCAGATCTGGTACCCCCAGGGGTCGTCGGGTTCCATCCTCGCTGGGTTCATATGGGTCTTGGACTATTCCGAGAATTTCGGCGGTGCTACGCCAGAAGGGGATCCCGTTCCCAGCCACGGCAAGGAAAGCGGAACTTTTTAGGCTGATGACGGAACATCCAGAAGATCCGGGATTGGGCACAAGCTCTCAGGGTTGTACGTTAGCTATGCAAGGGACCTTGGACTCTATCCTGTCTTCCCTGCAGTCCATCGGAGACAGGCTGACTAAGCTGGAAGACGCCAGTCCAGCTCAGAGGGGTCCTCCTCCTCCCTTGCCGGTGTTGTCCCCAGTTCCCGCCAGTGATCAGGGTAGGCCCCCAGTTTCCCTTTTCCCCTCTTCTACGGTTTCTCCTATAATCACCCCGGCCCACATGGTCCCCCCAGCTCTCCGCAAGGATATCTTGGAAGGGAAGGATGTAAACTTGGTGGCTCTCCTTATCGCCTCCCAGGATATGGTGGAGAATAAAATCTATAATTACGGGGATTTGTCCGTTGTTATGAAGGCCAGGGACCCCAGGCTCAATAAGAAACTCACGATCCCAGAGTTTGTCCTGGCCTTCGGTATCTACAGGGACGTATTGTGTTCCGTATACCCACAGCGGCGGGAGGAGTTAGATCTTTACCTGCATAAAATCGTGGATCTAGGGCACAAGTACGGAGGTTTCACCTTCTTTGACTTTCACAAGTCAGTCTCGGCCAAGGCGGCAGCGGCCTTGGCTCAATTTAACGTACGGGTCGATTGGAGTCTTTTGGACACCGAGCTGTTCTGCAGGCACTTTGCAGGCTTGGCACCTCCCTCCTGTGCCACATGCTCCTCCACTTCACACTCTGCCAGCCTGTGTCCCGTGGAGGCGGAATCCTCCCCGGCCGGGGTTCCGGGGGCGGGGGGAGCTGGCAGGTCAGAACAGCGTGGCCTTAGGGATAAGCTGGGTCGTCCTATCGTTTTCCTAGGTAAGGCCCAGGTTTGTAACAATTTTAACGGGGGTGCATGCAGCTTCAGTGCCTGCAGGCTGCTCCACGTTTGTTCCATTTGTTTTAGGGCCCACACCAAATCCATGTGCCCGTCCAGGATCAACCCTAAACAATGACTAGCCGGGGTCAAGGTTGAGGTGTTGGAATTTTACCTGCAGGCTCATCCTTCTCCTCACCTGGTGGAGTATCTGGTTCAGGGGTTCTCGGGAGGGTTCCACACGGGGCTGGTGTCTCTTCCTTCTGGGACATTGGAATGTCCCAACTTGCTGTCGGCCAGGGAGGACCCGCAGTCGGTGGACCTTTTGCTCGAGAAGGAAGTGCAGGAGGGGTTCATGTTAGGTCCCTTCCCGGCCCCCCCCTTCTCCTCCTGGCGTACCAACCCCATCGGGATCTCTACGAGCAAATATACTAATAAAAAACGTTTGATAATCGATATGTCGGCTCCTCATTCTTCCACCCACCCTAGCCTTAATTCCCTTATTCCATCAGCCGAGTTCTCTCTCCACTATACCACCGTGGACAACGCCATCCAGGCCATTCTAGGGGCAGGTAGGGCCGCTTGGCTTAGCAAGACGGATATCGCCAATGCCTTCAAGCTCCTGCCCATTCACCCCTCCTTATGGCATGTCCACGGTGTTAAGTGGAGGGAGAAATATTATTTTGCCATCAGGTTGACTTTTGGGTCCAAAAGCAGCCCGAGGATTTTCGATACATTCGCAGAGACTCTCTGCTGGCTCCTCCTGAACATATCCAGGTGCCCCACGGTGTTGCATTACTTGGACGATTTCCTATTGGTCGAGCGAAGTCAATGCACGCCGGTCAGTTTGAGGAGCACCATGGCCTTGTTTTCCACCTTGGGGGTCCCTCTGTCACCAGGCAAGACGGTCGGTCCTGTCACCAGGTTGGATTTCTTGGGGATTACCCTGGATTCCGTGTCCATGCAGTCTAGCCTCCCTCAGGACAAACTTAATCGCATTCGCGAGGTAGTTGGCAGGTTTTTGGAACTAGGGTCGTTTTCGAGGAAAGAGTTGCAGTCCTTGATCGGGTCATTGAACTTTGCCATGCGCATCATCCCCCAGGGCAGGTCCTTCATCTCCCGGTTGCTGCGGCTGTTGCCAGGTCTTCCGGAGGGCGTCATTTCCCACCTGGATCCTCCTGCCAGGGCGGACCTGGGTATGTGGGTTGAGTTCCTGGAAAGCTGGAACGGCATCTCCATGTTCATCCCGCCCATCTCCTCCCAGTCCCCCGTGTTTTGGACGGATGCGGCTGCCAATTCCGGGTTCGCGGCCATCTTTGGGGACTCATGGTTCAGGGCTAGTTGGCCGGCTGAATCACTTGCCTTACCAGCTTTCCAGGAAACCTCAGCTTTGTTTGAGTTATACCCTATTGTGGCGGCTGCTGTCACCTGGGGTAGGTGCTGGTCAGGGATGGCAGTCAAATGTTTTAGTGACAACATGGCGGCCTGTGACATTGTCAATAGGGGCCGGTCATCATCCCTGACCATCATGAGGCTGGTTCGCAGGCTGACCTTGATTGCTGCCACTCACCAGTTCTTTCTGTACTGTGAACATATCCCGGGCCACTCTAACTCAGCCGCTGATGCGCTTTCCCGGTCCAAATTGCAGGTGTTTTTCGCCCTTCACCCGACGGCCGACAGATGCCCCACGCGGACCCCAGAGTTCGAGGAACTGGTCCTGGACTAGCCCGGATCGTGGCGCATGGACGGGAGCTGGCCCGCATGGCTCTGTCAGCCAACACCAGGAAGGCCTACGACCGGGCCTGGTCAATCTTCCAAAGGTTCTTAGGGGAATTCGGGTTGGACGACCATTCGGTACAGACGATGGTCGCCTTTGCTGCCTTTTGCCACCTCCAGCTCAAATTGTCCGCCAGTACTGTCAAACTGTATCTGGCGGGTGTCCAACACTTTGTCCTAACGCACCAGCCAAACTCCTTACCTTTTCTCAGGGCATATCCCCTTAAGAGCCTCCTGAAGGGTATTGGCAAGGTGGATCGCCATACCTCGGTCAGGCGGTTGCCGATTGATGGGGAGAAATTCCGGGCTCTCTCCAACTTGCTGGACTCGGCCCCTTTTGAGCCACTTACTAATACGGTTGTGAAAGCTGCCATGTACCTAGCCTTCTACGGCTTTCTCAGGCCCGGGGAGTTTACGGTTACTTCCTCAGCAGAGGGGCGCTCTTGTCTCCACAAACGAGATCTGGTCAAGCGGGGGGATCATTATGTTTTGACGCTCCAGTGTACTAAGACCAGGCAGGTGGGCTGCCCCGTTACCATCCCGCTTTACCCATCAGGGAATCTTTGGTGTCCGGTCAAAGTGTTGGATGAGTTCATGGCCCAGTCCCGGCGCTCTCCCAGCCATGCTCCACTTTTTATGTTACTGGGCGTTCCCCTCACCACGTCCAAGTTCATTTTCTACATCCGAACTCTTTGTATCAGACTGGGTTGGGACCCTGCAGCGCACTCTGGTCACTCCTTCCGGATAGGTGCGGCTTCGGCTGCCTCCGGGAATAACACGCCAGGCCATATCATTAAAAGGCTTGGTCGGTGGGAGTCAGACGCCTTCCAGGTCTATATTCCTCACCCAGAGAAGGAGTTGAGACTGGCATTTCATAGGCTTGTGACTTAAGTTGTATTGAATAAAGTGTGTTGTTTTGCTTCCTCTTTTGCCCTCTTTATTTACAGGCTACCCCCCTTACGTCGGTTCAGGCACACCACACCGACTTTCCACACTAGGGACTCGACTTTAAGTGTTGACCACAAGTGTTCGGCCGCAGGCCGGTATTTGTGGGAGGAGCTAGCGGGCTATATAGCGCCGCCCCTCCGCTATGCCGGCCTGCTGCTGCGCTGTACGTCATCCCACCCTCCTTCACCCCTTTTTTTCTCAACCTCTTACCTTTGGGGTGCCCTCTTTATTTACAGGCTACCCCCCTTACGTCGGTTCAGGCACACCACACCGACTTTCCACACTAGGGACTCGACTTTAAGTGTTGACCACAACCTCTGGATATGACGCTGAGCACGGCACTCAACTTCTTTGGTGGACCATGGCGAGGCCTGTTCTGAGTGGATCAAAAAAAAACGAAGAGATTTCCAGTCACAACTTACCAACCAGCCAGCGACCAACCGAATTGACCTGTCTAACAGTATGCGTTAAAAACAGGGGTTTGGTTGCACACATTTGCAAATACATGCATAAGCTGCGGGCCCCAACAAGGCACCCTGTGATCTGCAGTCCCTAACTCTGGGATAGATGGAGGACAGGTGACTAGAGGGAGCCCACCCCTCCTTAAAGGCACAGGGGCACACTGAACACCCAGCACATCGCGCAATGGCGGCAAAGGTGTCAGTGCGTTGCCTGGCTCAATATAGATATCAATAATGCACAAAGTGGTCACCGCCTCCGCCTGTTCTGAGTGGAACCTGTCCTGTTAAACCACTGTATGGTCTTGGCCCCCGTGTTGCAGCTCAGTTTCAGGGTCTTGGCAATCTTCATATAGCCTAGGCCATCTTTATGTAGAGGAACAATTCTTTTTTTCAGATCCTCAGAGAGTTCTTTGCCATGAGGTGCCATGTTGAACTTCCAGTGACCAGTATGAGAGAGTGAGAGCGATAACACCAAATTAAAACACACCTGCCCCCCATTCACACCTGAGACCTTGTAACACTAACGAGTCACATGACACTGGGGAGGGAAAATGGCTAATTGGGCCCAATTTGGAGATTGTCACTTAGGGGTGTACTCACTTTTGTTGCCAGCGGTTTAGACATTAATGGCTGTGTGTTGAGTTATTTTGAGGGGACAGTAAATTTACACTGTTATACAAGCTGTACACTCACTACTTTACATTGTAGCAAAGTCTCATTTCTTCAGTGTTGTCACATGGAAAGATAGAATAAAATATTTACAGAAATGTGAGGGGTGTACTTACTTTTGTGAGATACTGTATATATATATATATATATATAATGTTTGGGGGTTCTAAGTAATTTTCAAGCAAAAAATATGGATTTTTGTGTGTAAGCAAAAAGTGCCAGAAAAGGCGGGGGCCTTAAGTGGATATACATGAGTAGATATCTACAGAGCAGAAGCGGGTATTTGCCGTAAGGATGAACAGAATTGGGTAATTACCCCACTGTATGGCCTCACATTGACACATACTGGGGGTTACTTACTGGCGAGGTCCAGCATGGTGGGCTCACACGTATCCAGAACATGCTGCCCTCCGCCTGACATCAGAGCTGAGATCTTCTGCCGCAGTTTCTCCTCCCAGCTGTTAAATCTGATCTGCTCATGAGGGTCGCCCCTGCCTAGCGCCTGCTGCTCCAGAGCCGCCATCTTGAGTTTCACCGCTCGCCTGCAGTCGCCGTATCGCTTCTTGCACACCTCAATGGTCCGGTACGTTGTCGCTACGCTATTGACATTATTCACCACCTCCTGCCAGAGCCGCCTCTTCCGCGTGGCGCTTCCCTTTATGGCGGAGTGACCGCATAATTCTCTGTAATGATTGAGGACGTTCGCCACCAGGACTTCGTTCTCCTCCTCGCTGAAGCGCTGCCCCCTCTGGCGCTCCTCCTCTATGTGCGCCATGTTGTGTTTCTTCAGTTTGCGCTGCAACTGCTGGCGATCCCGGAAGGCTAAATGGTGCCACCCCCCTCTCTTCTTCTTCCCTCCCCGCCGGTGTCCTCCGCCCCGCTCCATCTCACTCAGGGATCCATTGCACCCGAACCTGTGACCCGCTCTGACCGCGTCTTTCCTCCGTTCCTTTCCAGAGATCCCGCCTCGACTCCGACACACTGAGCTCCCTACTGTGACAGAGGAAGGAAGAATAGCACAGAAATCAAATATAAATGTATTCATTCTAACATTCACTTCAATAACGCAGTGTTTAGAAACATTGTTTAGTCAAGAGATACAAAGTAGCATTGTGTATTAGCATTGATCAGCTGGCCGCCATTTTGACACCCCTGCGCTAGGAGATACAATGATGCAAAGTAACATTGTTTATAAACATCGCTCAGACAGGAGATAGAGAGATGCAAAGTAACATTGTTTATAAACATTGCTCAGATGGGAGATAGAGAGATACAAAGTAACATTGTTGCGTGACAATCCTGGCAGAATTTCATCAAGTTTGGGGTGCCATTATAGGTTAATGCCACCTAAAGGTGCGCGTTGCATTGTGCTGAGATTGTCACAGAATTTGGAATTGTAGGTAGAATTGCAGTGATTACTTGCAATTCCAATTTGCAAAGTGTGAATGGTGCCAGAGAGATACAAAGTAACATTGTTTATAAACATTGATCAGACGGGAGATAGAGAGATACAAAGTAACATTGTTTATAAACATTGATCAGACGGGAGATAGAGAGATACAAAGTAACATTGTTTATAAACATTGATCAGACGGGAAATAGAGAGATACAAAGTAACATTGTTTATAAACATTGATCAGACGGGAGATAGAGAGATACAAAGTAACATTGTTTATAAACATTGATCAGACGGGAGATAGAGAGATACAAAGTAACATTGTTTATAAACATTGATCAGACAGGAGATGGAGAGATACAAAGTAACATTGTTTATAAACAATGTATCAATTATAACATTAACCCCAATAACACTGATCTAAATGTTTTGACAAAGATGGACTGCAGTCCTTTCAAATACAGTGTCTAGAAAAAGTATTTATACCCCTTGAAAATTTCCACATTTATTGGAATTTTATGTGATAGACCGACACAAAGTGGCCATAATTGTGAAGTGGAAGGAAAATGATAAACGATACAAATAAATCTGTGAAAAGTGTGGCTGCATTTGTATTCACCCCCCTTTACTCTGATACCCCTAACTAAAATCTAGGGGAACCAATTGCCTTCAGAAGTCACCTAATTAGTAAATAGAGTCCACCTGTGTGTAATGTAATCTCAGTATAAATACAGCTGTTCTGTGAAGCCCTCAGAGGCTTGTTAGAGAACCAGCAAAAAGCATCATGAAGGCCAAGGAACACAGCAGACAGGTCAGGGATAAAGTTGTGGAGAAGTGTAAAGCAGGGTTAGGTTATAAAAAATCTCCCAAGCTTTGACCATCTCACGGAGCGCTGATCAATCCATCATGGGAAAATGGAAAGAGTATGGCACAACTGCAACCCTACCAAGACATGGCCGTCCACCTAAACTGACCGGCCGGGCAAGGAGAGCATTCATCAGAGAAGCAGCCAAGAGGCCCATGGGAACTCTGGAGGAGCTGCAGAGATCCACAGCTCAGGTGGGAGAATCTGTCCACAGGACAACTATTAGTCGTGCGCTCCACAAATCTGCCCTTTATGGAAGAGTGAGAAGAAGAAAGCCATTGGTGGAAGAAAGCCATAAGAAGTTCTGTTTGCAGTTTGGGAGAAGCCATGTGGGGGGAGGAGCTCTGCTCAGAGGAGACCAAAATTCAACTTTTTGGCTTAAAAGCAAAACTCTATGTGTGGGGGAAAATTAACACTGCACATCACCCTGAACACACCATCCCCACTGTGAAACATGGTGGTGGCAGCTTCATGGTGTGGGGATGCTTTTCTTCAGCAGGGACAGGGAAGCTGGTCAGAGTTGATGGAAGATGGATGGAGCCAAATACAGGACAATCTTAGAAGAAAAGACTTGAGACCGGGGCGGAGGATCACCTTCCAGCAGGACAACGACCCGAAACATCCAGCCAGAGCTACAGTGGAATGGTTTACATCAAAGCATATTCATGTGTTAGAATGGCCCAGTCACAGGCCAGACCTAAATCACATTGAAATTCTGTGGTAAGACTTGAAAATTGCTGTTCACAGACGCTCTCCATCCAATCTGACAGAGATGAGATATTCTGCAAAGAAGAATGGGCAGAAATGTCCTCTCTAGATGTGCAAAGCTGGTAGAGACATCCCCAAAAAGACTTGCAGCTGTAATTGCAGGGAAAGGCGCTTCTACAAAGTATTGACTCCGGGGGGTGAATACAAATGCAGCCACACTGTTCACAGATTTATTTGTATCATTTATCATTTTCCTTCCACTTCACAATTATGGCCACTTTGTGTTGGTCTCAGAGCCGATGCTAGACTATTCTGCGCAAGACCAGCTACTTGTGCCCCCCCTCCCCAATGAAAAAAAAAAAAATTCAGAATTTCCATATTTCCATATACTCGCAGCAAACTCCATGCATTCCCCATACTTCCCCCTATACTTGCATCACTTGCAGTGCCCCCATTAATGCAGGGTGACCAGTGCCCCAATTAATGCAGGGTGACCAGTGCCCCCATCCAATGCAGAGTGACCAGTGCCCCCATCCAATGCAGAGTGACCAGTGCCCCCATTCAATTCAGAGTGACCAATGCCCCCATTAATGCAGAGTGACCAGTCCCCCCATCCAATGCAGAGTGACCGGTGCCCCCATCCAATGCAGAGTGACCAGTGCCCCCATCCAATGCAGAGTGACCAGTGCCCCCATCCAATGCAGAGTGACCAGTGCCCCCATCCAATGCAGAGTGACCAGTGCCCCCATTCAATTCAGAGTGACCAATGCCCCCATTAATGCAGAGTGACCAGTCCCCCCATCCAATGCAGAGTGACCGGTGCCCCCATCCAATGCAGAGTGACCAGTGCCCCTATCCAATGCAGAGTGACCAGTGCCCCCAACAATGCAGAGTGACCAGTGCCCCATTAATGCAGAGTGACCAGTCCCCCCATCCAATGCAGAGTGACCAGTGCCCCCATCCAATGCAGAGTGACCATTGCCCCCATTAATGCAGAGTAACCAGTGCCCCCATCCAATGCAGAGTGACCAGTGCCCCCATTAATGCAGAGTAACCAGTGCCCCCATTAATGCAGAGTGACTGGTGCCCCCATCCAATGCAGAGCGACCAGTGCCCCCATCCAATGCAGAGTGACCAGTGCCCCCAACCAATGCAGAGTGACCAGTGCTCCCATCCAATGCAGAGTGACCAGTGCCCCAATCCAATGCAGAGTGACCAGTGCCCCAATCCAATGCAGAGTGACCAGTTCCCCCATCCAATGCAGAGTGACCAGTGCCCCCATCCAATGCAGAGTAAACGGTGTCCCCATCCAATGCAGAGTGACCAGTGCCCCCATCCAATTCAGAGTTACCAGTGCCCCCAACAATGCAGAGTGACCAGTGCCCCTATGGAGTGTGAACCCTCCCCCTTCCTTAGGATACACACTGTAGGTATAGTAAGAGCCCTCCCCCTTCCATAGGATACGCACCACGAGTATAGTATGAGCCCTCCCCCTTCCATAGGATACGCACAGGGGGTATAGTATGAGCCCTCCCCTTTCGTTAGGATACGCACCGTGGGTATAGCTTGAGCCCTCCCCCTTCCATAGGATAAGTCCCAGTGCATTGTAAGGGGTGGGGTAGAGTGTGAGCCCTCCCCCATCCATAGGATACGCACCACGGGCATAGTAGGAGCCCACCACCTTCCATAGGATATGCACAGTGGGTATAGTGTGAGCCCTCCCCTTTCCATAGGATAAGAACCAGTGCATTGTGGGAGGTGGGGTAATGTGTGAGCCCTCCCCCTTCCACAGGTTATGCACCGCGGTTATAGTATGAGCCCTCCCCCTTCCATAGGATAAGCACCAGTGCATTGTGGGAGGTGGGGTAGTGTGTGAGCCCTCCCCCTTCCATAGGTTATGTACCGCGGGTATAGTATGAGCCCTCCCCCTTCCATTGGATATTCACCGTGGGTAAAGTATCAGCCCTCCCCCTTCCATAGGATATGCACCACGGGTATAGTATGAGCCCTCCCCTTTCCATAGGATACGCACCGCATGCATAGTATGAGCCCTTCCCCTTCCATAGGATACGCACTGCGGGTATAGTATGAGCCCTCCCCCTTCCATAGGATACGCACCGCATACATAGTATGAGCCCTTCCCCTTCCATAGGATACGCACTGCGGGAGTAGTATGAGCCCTCCCCCTTCTAAGGATATGCACTGCGGGAATAGTATGAGCCCTCCTCCTTCCATAGGATTCGCACCGTGGGTATAGTATGAGCCCTCCCCCTTCCATAGGATACGCACCGTGGGTATAGTATGAGCCCTCCCCCTTCCATAGGATTCGCACCATGGGTATAGTAGAAGCCATCCCCCTTCCATGGGATACGCACCGCGGGCAGTGCCATCTTAAGAACATTATAGGCCCCCGGGCAATGCAGTGCACTGGGGCCCCGCCTACACAATCACCAACAAGAATAAAAATGCAAATTATTGATTAGGCAATATTTATTGGTACAGCAGTGCCAGGCTAATGACAGCTTCTAAGTTCTGTGGCTTGGTCCGGTGAACACACACACGGACGGGAGTCAGACTGGACTGTCCTGTCCTGTGTGTGCCTGTTCCCGTGGAGGCGAAAAAGGCATTCCTGCAGTTGTTGGCTCCTACTCCATGGCCCAAGTGGCCTGACAGCAGCGCAGGGGTGACAGGCGCTTGTCACCTGCTAAGCTCTGCTGCGGGATGCACATGGGAGTCAGGACTAATGCTTGGCTGGGGCTGGGTCATTGGGCTGGTGGGGCCCCCTGGGCAGGTGGGGCCCCCGGGCAACTGCCCAGCGTGCCCATTCGGTAAGACAGCCCTGACCGCGGGTATAGTATGAGCCCTCCCCCTTCCATAGGATTCGCACCGTGGGTATAGTATGAGCCCTCTTCCTCCCATAGGATACACACCGCAGGTATAGTATGAGCCTTCCCCCTTCCATAGGATATGCACATTGGGTATAGTATGAGCCCTCTTCCTCCCATAGGATACACACCGCAGGTATAGTATGAGCCTTCCCCCTTCCATAGGATACGCACCGCGGGTATAGTATGAGCCCTCCCCCTTCCATAGGATACGCACCGCATGCATAGTATGAGCCCTTCCCCTTCCATAGGATACGCACCGCTTGCATAGTATGAGCCCTTCCCTTTCCATAGGATACGCACTGCGGGTATAGTATGAGCCCTCCCCCTTCCATAGGATTTCCACCGTGGGTAAAGTATGAGCCCTCCCCCTTCCATAGGATTTCCACCGTGGGTATAGTATGAGCCCTCCCCCTTCCATAGGATACGCACCGCATGCATAGTATGAGCCCTTCCCCTTCCATAGGATACGCACCGCTTGCATAGTATGAGCCCTTCCCTTTCCATAGGATATGCACTGCGGGACTAGTATGAGCCCTTCCCCTTCCATAGGATACGCACCGCTTGCATAGTATGAGCCCTCCCCCTTCCATAGGATATGCACTGCGGGACTAGTATGAGCCCTCCCCCTTCCATAGGATTCGCACCACGGGTATAGTATGAGCTCTCCCCCTTCAATAGGATACGCACCGCCAGCGTAGTATGAGCCCTCCTCCTTCCATAGGATTCGCACCGTGGGTATAGTATAAGCCCTCCCCCTTCCATAGGATTTGCACCGTGGGTATAGTATGAGCCCTCCCCTTTCTAGAGGATACCCACCATGGGTATAGTAGGAGCCACCCCCCTTCCATAGGATACGCACCGCTGGTATAGTATGAGCCCTCCCCCTTACATAGGATATGCACAGTGGGTATAGTAGGAGCCTTCCCCCTTCCATAGGATACACACCGCAGGTATAGTATGAGCCTTCCCCCTTCCATAGGATTTGCACCGTGGGTATAGTATGAACCCTCCCCCTCCCATAGGATACACACCGCAGGTATAGTATGAGCCTTCCCCCTTCCATAGGATACACACCACGGGTATAGTATGAGCCCTCCCCCTTCCCTAGGATACGCACCGCGGGTATAGTATGAGCCCTCCCCCTTCAATAGGATACGCACAGTGGGTATAGTAGGAGCCCTCCCCCTTCCATAGGATTTGCACCGTGGGTATAGTATGAGCCCTCCCCCTCCCATAGGATACACACCGCGGGTATAGTATGAGCCTTCCCCCTTCCATAGGATACGCACCACGGGTATAGTATGAGCCCTCCCCCTTCCCTAGGATACGCACCGCGGGTATAGTATGAGCCCTCCCCCTTCAATAGGATACGCACCACCAGCGTATTATGAGCCCTCCCCCTTCCATAGGATACGCACCGCATGTATAGTATGATCCCTCCCCCTTCCATAGGATACGCACCGCATGTATAGTATGAGCCTTCCCCCTTCCATAGTATACACACCGCTCGTATAGTATGAGCCCTCCTTCCATAGGATACGCACTGCGGGTATAGTAGGAGCCCTCCCCCTTCCATAGGATACGCACTGCGGGTATAGTAGGAGCCCTCCCCCTTCCATAGGATACACACCGCGGGTATAGTAGGACACCTCCCCCTTCCATAGGATACGCACTGCGGGTATAGTATGAGCCCTCCCCCTTCCATAGGATACACACCGCGGGTATAGTAGGACACCTCCCCCTTCCATAGGATACACACCGCGGGTATAGTAGGACACCTCCCCCTTCCATAGGATACGCACCGTGGGTATAGTATGAGCCCTCCCCCTTCCATAGGATTCGCACCATGGGTATAGTAGAAGCCATCCCCCTTCCATGGGATACGCAACGCGGGCAGTGCCATCTTAAGAACATTATAGGCCCCCGGGCAATGCAGTGCACTGGGGCCCCGCCTACACAATCACCAACAAGAATAAAAATGCAAATTATTGATTAGGCAATATTTATTGGTACAGCAGTGCCAGGCTAATGACAGCTTCTAAGTTCTGTGGCTTGGTCCGGTGAACACACACACGGACGGGAGTCAGACTGGACTGTCCTGTCCTGTGTGTGCCTGTTCCCGTGGAGGCGAAAAAGGCATTCCTGCAGTTGTTGGCTCCTACTCCATGGCCCAAGTGGCCTGACAGCAGCGCAGGGGTGACAGGCGCTTGTCACCTGCTAAGCTCTGCTGCGGGATGCACATGGGAGTCAGGACTAATGCTTGGCTGGGGCTGGGTCATTGGGCTGGTGGGGCCCCCTGGGCAGGTGGGGCCCCCGGGCAACTGCCCAGCGTGCCCATTCGGTAAGACAGCCCTGACCGCGGGTATAGTATGAGCCCTCCCCCTTCCATAGGATTCGCACCGTGGGTATAGTATGAGCCCTCTTCCTCCCATAGGATACACACCGCAGGTATAGTATGAGCCTTCCCCCTTCCATAGGATATGCACATTGGGTATAGTATGAGCCCTCTTCCTCCCATAGGATACACACCGCAGGTATAGTATGAGCCTTCCCCCTTCCATAGGATACGCACCGCGGGTATAGTATGAGCCCTCCCCCTTCCATAGGATACGCACCGCATGCATAGTATGAGCCCTTCCCCTTCCATAGGATACGCACCGCTTGCATAGTATGAGCCCTTCCCTTTCCATAGGATACGCACTGCGGGTATAGTATGAGCCCTCCCCCTTCCATAGGATTTCCACCGTGGGTAAAGTATGAGCCCTCCCCCTTCCATAGGATTTCCACCGTGGGTATAGTATGAGCCCTCCCCCTTCCATAGGATACGCACCGCATGCATAGTATGAGCCCTTCCCCTTCCATAGGATACGCACCGCTTGCATAGTATGAGCCCTTCCCTTTCCATAGGATATGCACTGCGGGACTAGTATGAGCCCTTCCCCTTCCATAGGATACGCACCGCTTGCATAGTATGAGCCCTCCCCCTTCCATAGGATATGCACTGCGGGACTAGTATGAGCCCTCCCCCTTCCATAGGATTCGCACCACGGGTATAGTATGAGCTCTCCCCCTTCAATAGGATACGCACCGCCAGCGTAGTATGAGCCCTCCTCCTTCCATAGGATTCGCACCGTGGGTATAGTATAAGCCCTCCCCCTTCCATAGGATTTGCACCGTGGGTATAGTATGAGCCCTCCCCTTTCTAGAGGATACCCACCATGGGTATAGTAGGAGCCACCCCCCTTCCATAGGATACGCACCGCTGGTATAGTATGAGCCCTCCCCCTTACATAGGATATGCACAGTGGGTATAGTAGGAGCCTTCCCCCTTCCATAGGATACACACCGCAGGTATAGTATGAGCCTTCCCCCTTCCATAGGATTTGCACCGTGGGTATAGTATGAACCCTCCCCCTCCCATAGGATACACACCGCAGGTATAGTATGAGCCTTCCCCCTTCCATAGGATACACACCACGGGTATAGTATGAGCCCTCCCCCTTCCCTAGGATACGCACCGCGGGTATAGTATGAGCCCTCCCCCTTCAATAGGATACGCACAGTGGGTATAGTAGGAGCCCTCCCCCTTCCATAGGATTTGCACCGTGGGTATAGTATGAGCCCTCCCCCTCCCATAGGATACACACCGCGGGTATAGTATGAGCCTTCCCCCTTCCATAGGATACGCACCACGGGTATAGTATGAGCCCTCCCCCTTCCCTAGGATACGCACCGCGGGTATAGTATGAGCCCTCCCCCTTCAATAGGATACGCACCACCAGCGTATTATGAGCCCTCCCCCTTCCATAGGATACGCACCGCATGTATAGTATGATCCCTCCCCCTTCCATAGGATACGCACCGCATGTATAGTATGAGCCTTCCCCCTTCCATAGTATACACACCGCAGGTATAGTATGAGCCCTCCTTCCATAGGATACGCACTGCGGGTATAGTAGGAGCCCTCCCCCTTCCATAGGATACGCACTGCGGGTATAGTAGGAGCCCTCCCCCTTCCATAGGATACACACCGCGGGTATAGTAGGACACCTCCCCCTTCCATAGGATACGCACTGCGGGTATAGTATGAGCCCTCCCCCTTCCATAGGATACACACCGCGGGTATAGTAGGACACCTCCCCCTTCCATAGGATACACACCGCGGGTATAGTAGGACACCTCCCCCTTCCATAGGATACGCACCGTGGGTATAGTATGAGCCCTCCCCCTTCCATAGGATTCGCACCATGGGTATAGTAGAAGCCATCCCCCTTCCATGGGATACGCAACGCGGGCAGTGCCATCTTAAGAACATTATAGGCCCCCGGGCAATGCAGTGCACTGGGGCCCCGCCTACACAATCACCAACAAGAATAAAAATGCAAATTATTGATTAGGCAATATTTATTGGTACAGCAGTGCCAGGCTAATGACAGCTTCTAAGTTCTGTGGCTTGGTCCGGTGAACACACACACGGACGGGAGTCAGACTGGACTGTCCTGTCCTGTGTGTGCCTGTTCCCGTGGAGGCGAAAAAGGCATTCCTGCAGTTGTTGGCTCCTACTCCATGGCCCAAGTGGCCTGACAGCAGCGCAGGGGTGACAGGCGCTTGTCACCTGCTAAGCTCTGCTGCGGGATGCACATGGGAGTCAGGACTAATGCTTGGCTGGGGCTGGGTCATTGGGCTGGTGGGGCCCCCTGGGCAGGTGGGGCCCCCGGGCAACTGCCCAGCGTGCCCATTCGGTAAGACAGCCCTGACCGCGGGTATAGTATGAGCCCTCCCCCTTCCATAGGATTCGCACCGTGGGTATAGTATGAGCCATCCCCCTTACATAGGATATGCACATTGGGTATAGTATGAGCCCTCCCCCTTCTATAGGATTTCCACCGTGGGTATAGTATGAGCCCTCTTCCTCCCATAGGATACACACCGCAGGTATAGTATGAGCCTTCCCCCTTCCATAGGATACGCACCGCGGGTATAGTATGAGCCCTCCCCCTTCCATAGGATACGCACCGCATGCATAGTATGAGCCCTTCCCCTTCCATAGGATACGCACCGCTTGCATAGTATGAGCCCTTCCCTTTCCATAGGATATGCACTGCGGGACTAGTATGAGCCCTCCCCCTTCCATAGGATTCGCACCACGGGTATAGTATGAGCTCTCCCCCTTCAATAGGATACGCACCGCCAGCGTAGTATGAGCCCTCCCCCTTCCATAGGCTATGCACCGCGGGTATAATATGAGCCCTCCTCCTTCCATAGGATTCGCACCGTGGGTATAGTATAAGCCCTCCCCCTTCCATAGGATACGCACCGCGGGTATAGTATGAGCCCTCCCCCTTCCATAGTGTTTGCACCGTGGGTATAGTATGAGCCCTCCCCTTTCTAGAGGATACCCACCATGGGTATAGTAGGAGCCACCCCCCTTCCATAGGATACGCACCGCTGGTATAGTATGAGCCCTCCCCCTTACATAGGATATGCACAGTGGGTATAGTAGGAGCCTTCCCCCTTCCATAGGATACACACCGCAGGTATAGTATGAGCCCTCCCCCTTCCATAGGATATGCACAGTGGGTATAGTAGGAGCCCTCCCCCTTCCATAGGATTTGCACCGTGGGTATAGTATGAGCCCTCCCCCTCCCATAGGATACACACCGCAGGTATAGTATGAGCCTTCCCCCTTCCATAGGATACGCACCGCGGGTATAGTATGAGCCCTCCCCCTTCAATAGGATACGCACCACCAGCGTATTATGAGCCCTCCCCCTTCCATAGGATACGCACCGCATGTATAGTATGAGCCCTCCCCCTTCCATAGGATACGCACCGCATGTATAGTATGAGCCTTCCCCCTTCCATAGTATACACACCGCAGGTATAGTATGAGCCCTCCTTCCATAGGATACGCACTGCGGGTATAGTAGGAGCCCTCCCCCTTCCATAGGATACACACCGCGGGTATAGTAGGACACCTCCCCCTTCCATAGGATACACACCGCGGGTATAGTAGGACACCTCCCCCTTCCATAGGATACGCACCGTGGGTATAGTATGAGCCATCCCCCTTCCATAGGATATGCACCGCGGGTATAGTATGAGCCCTCCCCCTTCCATAGGATACGCACCGCGGGTATAGTATGAGCCCTCCCCCTTCCATAGGATATGCACCGCGGGTATAGTATGAGCCCTCCCCCTTCCATAGGATACGCACCGCGGGTATAGTATGAGCCCTCCCCCTTCCATAGGATACGCACCGCGGGTACAGTATGAGCCCTCCCCCTTCCATAGGATACGCACTGCGGGTACAGTATGAGCCCTCCCCCTCCATAGGATACGCACCGCGGGTATAGTATGAGCCCTCCCCCTCCATAGGATACACACTACGGGTATAGTATGAGCCCTCCCCCTTCCATAGGATACGCACCGCGGGTACAGTATGAGCCCTCCCCCTTCCATAGGATACGCACCGCGGGTACAGTATGAGCCCTCCCCCTTCCATAGGATACGCACCGCGGGTATAGTATGAGCCCTCCCCCTCCATAGGATACGCACCGCGGGTACAGTATGAGCCCTCCCCCTTCCATAGGATACGCACTGCGGGTATAGTAGGAGCCCTCCCCCTTCCATAGGATACGCACTGCGGGTATAGTAGGAGCCCTCCCCCTTCCATAGGATACACACCGCGGGTATAGTAGGACACCTCCCCCTTCCATAGGATACGCACTGCGGGTATAGTATGAGCCCTCCCCCTTCCATAGGATACACACCGCGGGTATAGTAGGACACCTCCCCCTTCCATAGGATACACACCGCGGGTATAGTAGGACACCTCCCCCTTCCATAGGATACGCACCGTGGGTATAGTATGAGCCCTCCCCCTTCCATAGGATACGCACCGCGGGTATAGTATGAGCCCTCCCCCTTCCATAGGATACGCACCGCGGGTATAGTATGAGCCCTCCCCCTTCCATAGGATATGCACCGCGGGTATAGTATGAGCCCTCCCCCTTCCATAGGATACGCACTACGGGTATAGTATGAGCCCTCCCCCTTCCATAGGATACGCACCGCGGGTACAGTATGAGCCCTCCCCCTTCCATAGGATACGCACCGCGGGTACAGTATGAGCCCTCCCCCTTCCATAGGATACGCACCGCGGGTATAGTAGGACACCTCCCCATTTTGCTGCGCCTTGTTTGGCAGTTCTTCTTCCTTCGGTTCTTTTTTCTCCTCCTCTCCTGTGGGAATGAAATGAGTTATTAATGAGTACATTCATTTCTGGATCATGTCAGCTGCTCATCCCCCATCTGCCTCCATACTCATTACATTTCTATATAGACTGCCACTGATGACCCAAGCAGAAATTGCTAATTTCCTGGCTATGTGGTGCAAAGGCTTCCGCCACTGAGTAGCGATACGCTAAATGCTCGGGGTTTGGTTTTTCAAACTAAACAAATGCTGAATCTGAACCCTCCTGAATTCAATGGGAGTCAAATATTAGAAATCAGTAATGGCCATTTCCTGGGCTAATAGGCAAGAGAATGGCATGAGGGGGCGGAGCTTGATATCTGGTATAGACACTAAGAGGGAATGCAAAAAAAAAGGCGTGGGATCCCCCAATATCCATAGCAGACCCTTATCTGAACATGCAGCCGGTATGCTTCCTTCCCCCCCAAACCATACTAGGCCACATGCCCTCAACATTGAGGATACCTTGCCAGGGGGGGACCTTCCTGGTAAAGACCCCATCTCCATGTTGAAAAGGACAAGGGCCTCCTCCCCACAACCCTGGTCTGGTGTTTTGGGGGTCTCTGGTTGGGGGCCTTATTGGAATCTGGAAATCACCTTTAAAAAGAAAGAATGGAGGCCAGCAGGGCCATCTTACCGAATGGGCATGCTGGGCAGTTGCCCGGTGGCCCCACTTGCCCAGTGACCCAGCCCCAGCCCCAGCCAAGCAGTTGGCAAGCGCCTGTTGGCCCTGCGCTGCTGTCAGGCTGCTTGGGCCGGGGAGGGGGAGCCCACAACTGCAGGAATGCCTGTCCTCCTCCACACAGGACAGTCGAGTCTGACTCCCGTCCCTGTGTGTTCACCAGACCCAGCCACCAAACTTGACTTGGAAGCTGTCATTAGCCTGGCACTGCTGTACCATTAAATATCACCTTTTTGATAATTTGCATTTTTTAATCTCATGGGTGATTGTGTAGGCGGGGCCCCAGTGCACTGCATTCCCCGGGGCGCTATAATGATCTTAAGATGGCACTGGAGGCCAGGTGATATCGCTGGTTGCTAAGGACACGGCTGTTGCTGGAACCCACAGCTTCCTTAACAACTACTGGAAGTGGAAGAAGGAAGCGGTCATATTCAGAAAGAAAACCCGCTATATATGGCATTCCGCTCCCAATAAACTGACTAAAAACATTGGCATTCAGATATCACTCACCTTACCTGGAACAAGTATAGGGGTCAGGGGTTATGACTTGTATGTGTGACAAGGAGCAGAAGCCAGGAAACCAGCATTTCTGAGCGTGGCCCACAATGGCAGCCCCTATTCCACTCATGACAGGTGCTCTTTGGGTCACTTGTCCATATTGTGAGGGTGGGGGAAGGGTTTTGTATTTATTTGTTCAATGACATCACAGACTGACTTTCCTGGCCCACCGGTGTCTCCTCCCAAAATCATCAAACTGCAGACGAGAATTTATTCTAGCCAGAACGTTACAATGTATGATCCCGGGATGTCTGGGAATGTTGGGAAGCTACAATGTATGATCCCGGGATGTCTGGGAATGTTGGGAAGCTACAATGGATGATGCTGGGATGTCTTGCAATGATGGGAAGTTACATTATAACAATGTTTCACTTTTTTCTTGAGCAGTTATTTGTGAAGCCGCCATAAATGAACATTTAATGATCCCTCATTAGCTCAAAATTCTGATAACCGTATGAAGGAACTCACCATCCGTATTGATGGAAGGTGTTGGGTCATCCTCTATCTTTATCTGGATCCTTTCTAGTACGACCTCCGGAAATCCTGCATTATCCAAAACATGGAGAGGTTTATTAGGTTTTGATAACTTGCAACATTTACAAATGCAAACTCAAGACCTGACTGATCAATTCCCATCCTGACTTCCCCAGAGTCCTCCTCAATCCATCCCCAGAGTCCTCCTCATTCCATCCCCAGAGTCCTCCTCATTCCATCCCCAGAGTCCTCCTCATTCCATCCCCAGAGTCCTCCTCATTCCATCCCCAGAGTCCTCCTCAATCCATCCCCAGAGTCCTCCTCAATCCATCCCCAGAGTCCTCCTCATTCCATCCCCAGAGTCCTCCTCATTCCATCCCCAGAGTCCTCCTCATTCCATCCCCAGAGTCCTCCTCAATCCATCCCCAGAGTCCTCCTCATTCCATCCCCAGAGTCCTCCTCATTCCATCCCCAGAGTCCTCCTCAATCCATCCCCAGAGTCCTCCTCATTCCATCCCCATAGTCCTCCTCATTCCATCCCCAGAGTCCTCCTCAATCCATCCCAGAGTCCTCCTCATTCCATCCCCAGAGTCCTCCTCATTCCATCCCCAGAGTCCTCCTCAATCCATCCCCAGAGTCCTCCTCATTCCATCCCCAGAGTCCTCCTCATTCCATCCCCAGAGTCCTCCTCAATCCATCCCCAGAGTCCTCCTCATTCCATCCCCAGAGTCCTCCTCATTCCATCCACAGAGTCCTCCTCATTCCATCCCTAGAGTCCTCCTCATTCCATCCCCAGAGTCCTCCTCAATCCATCCCCAAAGTCCTCCTCATTCCATCCCCAGAGTCCTCCTCAATCCATCCCCAGAGTCCTCCTCATTCCATCCCCAGAGTCCTCCTCATTCCATCCCTAGAGTCCTCCTCATTCCATCCCCAGAGTCCTCCTCAATCCATCCCCAAAGTCCTCCTCATTCCATCCCCAGAGTCCTCCTCAATCCATCCCCAGAGTCCTCCTCATTCCATCCCCAGAGTCCTCCTCATTCCATCATGCTGAGTCTGTTTTCCCAATATCCCCCTCATTGTAGATTTCTGGAGTTCTGCTATTTTAGAGGTCCAAACACTGGGAGAGTTGAGGTGCGTACATAGAACTGGATGTACACTATATGTCCAAAAGTCTGTAGAACCCCCCCCTAAATGATGGAGTTCAGGTGTCTCCTGTGAAGGGTCCTGGTAATCCTCCATCATACAAAGACATTGTAGACAATTGAGCTCTTCCAACCTTTGTGGTAAAAGTTTGGTGAAGATTATTTTCTGTTCCACCATGACTGTGCCCCCCTGTGTACAAAGCCAGCTCTGCAAAGACATGGGGTGTCCACCTTTGTGTGGAGGAAAATAAGGGTCCTGCACAGAGCCCTGACCTCTGCCCTACTGAAAACCTTTGGGATGGATTGGCATGCTCATGGTAAACCAGATCTTCTCATCCAACATCAGTACCTGACCTTACCAATGGGCACAAATTCCAACAGACATCTTACAAAATATTGAGCCTTCTCAGATGAGTGGGGGCTATCTTATCCACAAAGGGGGACAACGCCATAATAATGGCCATGGTGGAAGGGACGGCTACTCCATATTAATGGCCATGGATGAGGGGCAACTTTATAATAATGGCCATGGAGAGAAGGGACGGCTACACCATATTAATGGCCATGGGTGGGGGGCAACTTTATAATAATGGCCATGGTGGAAGGGACGGCTACACCATATTAATGGCCATGGGTGGGGGGTTACTCCATAATAATAGCCACGCGTGGGGGGGGAACTCTATATTTTTGGCCATGGGGGAAGAGCAACTGTAAATTAATGGCCATGGAAGGAACGGGGGCTACTCCATATTAACAGCCATGGGTAGTGCCGGGACAAGGTGATCTAGAGCACAGGGCGGACATGCCAAATTGCACCCCCCTCCCTCAAGATGTATAAGCATTTTTTGCTCAGCCCCCCCAAAAAAATCCCCACTTACTAGCACAAATCCTCTACCCCTCAATCTTCCCCTCCGGGCACAAATCCTTCCCCTCCCCCACTCCAAAACATCCCTCAATGCACAAATTCCCCTCCCCCAATCCCCCATCCTAACACAAATCCTCCCCTTCTCCCCAATTTCCCTTCCTAGGACAAATGCCCCCTAATCCTCCCTACTAGCACAAATACTCCTGCAACAAAAAGATTTCCTAGCACAAATCCCCCCCCCCCACTATACTACCTTTCTAGCACAAACCCCTCAAATCCCCCATCCTAGCACAAATCCTCTTCCCCTATCTCCCTCTCAACACAAATCACCTCTTCTAACACACCTCCAAAATTTCCTTTCCTATAACAGATCTTATCTTCTGCCACCCCCCCTCTCTTCCAGCCCAAATCACCTCCCCCCAATTTCCTTGTGGTGCCCCCAAACCTCATGATACCACAGTGATCAGGGCAGCCGTCCCACCTGCCCACCCCTTGTCCTGGCCCTGACCATGGGAGGAGGGCTACTCCATATTAATTGCCATCAGTGGGGGTGGGCAACTCCATATTAATCGCCATGGGGGAAGAGCAACTTCATATTAATGACCATGGGGGAAGAGCAACTTCATATTATTGGCCATGGAGGGAGGGGAGCTACTCCATATTAATGGCCATCGCAGGGGGAACAACTCCAAATGAATGGCCATGCAAGGAACGGGGGCTACTCCATATTAAAGGCCATGGGGGGAGGAGGACAACTTCATATTAAATGGCCGGATGCTCACAGACACACTCTTAAGAATTAGGGAAAGGAAGTGGAGGCTGTTATAGCCACAAAGAGGGATCAACTATATAATAACGGCCATGGAGAAGAGCACCTCCAGAATATTGGCCATGGGGGGAGTGCACCTCCATTATATTGGGCATGGAGGGGATCACCTCCATAAAATTGGCCATGGGGGGGGGGGCACCTCCATAATATTGGCCATGGGGGGAGTGCACCTCTATAATATTGGCCATGGGCGGAGAGCACCTCCATAATATTGGCCATGGGCAGAGAGCACACCCATAATATTGGCCATGGGCGGAGAGCACCTCCATAATATTGGCCATGGGCAGAGAGCACACCCATAATATTGGCCATGGGCGGAGAGCACCTCCATAATATTGGCCATGGACGGAGAGCACCTCCATAATATTGGCCATGGCCGGAGAGCACCTCCATAATATTGGCCATGGGGAGAGAGCACCTCCATAATATTGGCCATGGGGGGAATGCACCTCCATAATGTTGGCCATGGGCAGAGAGCACCTCCATAATATTGGCGATGGGCAGAGAGCACCTCCATAATATTGGCCATGGACGGAGAGCACCTCCATAATATTGGCCATGGCCGGAGAGCACACCCATAATATTGGCCATGGGGGGAATGCACCTCTATAATATTGGCCACGGGGGGAGATAGCCTCCATAATATTAGCCATGATGTTGGATTTGGGAATTTGGACTCAGTAGGTAGGTGTGATGGTCAAGGGTCCACATATAGCCATAGTTGGCGTTACATCCTCCTAGTCGTAGTCCACTCCCATCCATCTTTATACACAGCCCTATGTCAGTCCACCATCTACTTACGTAGCAGGTTGGGGTCCATGCTGATGAAGGCCTGAGCTCCTTTGATGCTGCTGAGATACTTGGCGTCCAACAACGACATTCTCCACCGATTGGACGTTCTGCTGAGAGAGAGAGAAGATGACACGTTCCTGAAGCAGTGGTGGAGTTTTCTACCCTGATATCCATTGATTAATGCAGAACCTTTGAGGTTTAAGGGATACTACTGGCTAAGTTATGGCTGCAATAGGGAGGCAGGGATGGAGCGTTGTCACCCTATAACAGGAAGTGGCTACATGAAGACCCCCATAGGGCAGGATCACCAGATTAGTTTAGGATTGAAATACCATGTGAAAGCTTCTATGAGATTTTAGTGATTGGGTTTACATAGTCTGAGGGTCCATTCACAGTTAAGGGTGTCATTATGAAACATTATCGCACACGCATTAACATGCGTTATAAGAGGAATTGATGTTGCATGGGATGCCGATGTACAACATTGGATGATAAAATGTGCATGACCCTTTTTTATCAGCAATGCATGGTGTATGCGTTGCGGTGTGCTGCTGTGCGTTGGGGACTACTGTGCAGTATGTTGGGGGTTCATTCATAGTGCAAGGCACCTCGACATATAGGAGATCCTCTGACTGACCAAGCTTTGGTTCGTCCTTCTCTGTGTCTTTTGGGGGTCCCGGTGGTAATCAGTTCAGGTCAGGATGAACAGATCTTACCATTCATGGTTTTTGGTGAGGAATCTGCTTGACTCTGACAATCCATACAATATACAGTACATGTGGGTACCGGAACAGAGAGTTCGGGAGCTGGGGGGGGGGGGGGGGGGAGAGGTGATCACCGGAAGTTGCTTCTTTTAGTCCAGGGGTCTCCAAACTTTCTAAACCAAGGGCCAGTTTACTGTCCTTCAGACTTTAGGGGGGGCCAGATTGTGGCCATTGGGAGTAGAAAATGTCCTGGCATCAGTTCAAGTAAACAATGCCCCATCTTTGGTATCAGTAAAATAAATTGTGCCCTATAATTTTTCATTGGGAGGGACAGTGCCCTATTCTTGGTGTCACTGTGAGGAATAGTGCCCCATCATTGGGAAGAATTGTGCCCCACCATTGGTGTCAGTGGGAGGAATAGTGCCCCATCATTGGTGTCAGTGGGAGGAATAGTGCCCCATCATTGATGTCAGTGGGAGGAATAGTGCCCCATCATTGGTGTCAGTGGGAGGAATAGTGCCCCATCATTGGTATCAGTGGGAGGAATAGTGCCCCATCATTGGTGTCAGTGGAAGGAATAGTGCCCCATCATTGGTATCAGTGGGAGGAATAGTGTCCCATCATTGGTGTCAGTGGGAGGAATAGTTTCCCATCATTGGTGTCAGTGGGAGGAATAGTGCCCCATCATTGGTGTCAGTGGGAGGAATAGTGCCTCATCATTGGTGTCAGTGGAAGGAATAGTGCCCCATCATTGGTGTCAGTGGGAGGAATGGTGCCCCATCATTGGTGTCAGTGGGAGGAATAGCGTCCCATCATTGGTGTCAGTGGGAGGAATAGTGCCCCATCATTGGTGTCAGTGGGAGGAATAGTGTCCCATCATTGGTGTCAGTGGGAGGAATGGTGCCCCATCATTGGTGTCAGTGGGAGGAATAATCCCTCAAGGGCCAGATAAGCAAGCAAAGGGCTGCGCCTGGCCCTCAGGCGGCAGTTTGGGGACCCCTGTGTTAGTATATTCCTGGGTTAGTAGATAAATACAATTACTGATATTACTGACTATAATACGCAACAACAACGTATTCCAAGTCATGCAATCATCATTCCCTGTCCCAGGAGCTGACAATCCAATTACCCGGCTCTGGCAGTTGGACACCGCATGGTGAATAACGAGATGTTGATGTCCGCAGACGGTCCAGGTTACGTATCTGAAGATGAAGCACGTGGTGAATCGTGTCTATGGGTGAGCACAGATACCCCCCTGCCCCCCATTATACACTGCCCCCCATTATACCCTGCCCCGCCATTATACATTGCCCCCCCCATTATACACTGCCCCCCTATTATACACTGCCCCTCATTATACACTGCCCCCATTATACACTGCCCCCATTATACACTGCCCCGCCATTATACATTGCCCCCCCCATTATACACTGCCCCCCTATTATACACTGCCCCTCATCATACACTGCCCCCATCATACACTGCCCCCATTATACACTGCCCCGCCATTATACATTGCCCCCCCATTATACACTGCCCCCCATTATACACTGCCCCCCTATTATACACTTCCCCCCATTATACACTGCCCCCCATCATACACTGTCCCCATTATACACTCCCCCCCCATTATACACTGCCCCCCATCATACACTGCCCCTCCATCATACACTGCCCCCCATTATACACTGCCCCTCATTATACACTGCCCCTCATTATACACTGCCCCCCATCATACACTGCCCCTCATTATACACTGCCCCCCATTATACACTGCCCTCCATTATACCCTGCCCCGCCATTATACACTGCCCCCCATTATACGCTGCCCCCCTATTATACACTGCCCCTCATTATACACTGCCCCCCCCATCATACACTGCCCCCCATCATACACTGCCCCCCCATTATACACTGCCCCCCTATTATACACTGCCCACCCCATTAAACACTGCCCCCAGTATATAGGAACATAAGGTGGGGTACCAATACATGATGGAAGGGGGGTTATTTTCCACTCACCCAATAACACAGAGGGAAGGGGGCCTTCAAGGAATGGACCATGGGAGGAGGGCAGAGCGGATAGACGTAGATCCTGGCCTGTACTGTGGCCCTTCACTCTCCTCTGGGGCCCCTGGAGGAGGAGATTCCAGGATTCTCTGTATTCAAAATACTGAGAGCTGAGCTTCCTGATGAGAGAGAGAGGAAATACGCAAAACAGGGGGGAGGGGGGCGAGCTGGAGGGGGGAGGGGGGCGAGCAAGATGGGAGGAGGGGACTTCCTCTATTCTAACCACCAGTGAGCTCTGGCCATATTGTAACACATTGTATCCACCAGAGAGCCCGGCATTGCTACATTGTAACTAGTGATCGACCGATATCGTTTTTTGTTGCCGATACTGATACCATTGCATATCGGTATCGGCCGATATTTTTATACATTTAAAATTTTGCAAAATAAACACAAATTTCGACACAAATCTGTTGCTGAACATGTAAAACTTCATTTATTAACATTTTTAACATTAACCTCCCTGGTGGTATGATTCTGTCAGGAATTCTGTTCCAAAAGCGGTACAATTCTTTTCATGGAAATTTGGCGTTATGTATTATAGGCCTACAATTCTTAGTAATTACTGACTTAAACCTGACCAAAACAAGAGTCTAGTAGACATCCCAGATGTGATAAATTTGAAACACAAACAAGTGAATTATAATCGAATCAATAATATTATTTTATTATTTAATATATAATATATATAATAAAATTATATTATTGATTAGATTATAATTCATGCGTTATATATTATATATATATGTGTGTATATAGAGATATATATATATATATATATATATATATATATATATGTGTGTGTGTGTATATATATATATATATATGTGTGTGTGTGTATATAGGTATATATATATATATATATATATATATATATGTATACATATATACATATATATATATATATATATTTGCATATATATATATATATATATATATATATATGCATATATATATATATATATATATATATATATATATATATATATATGCATATATATATATATATGCATATATATATATATATATATATATATATATATATATATATATATATATATATGCATATATATATATATATATATATATATATGCATATATACATATATATGCATATATATATATATATATATATGCATATATATAATATAAAATGTGTTTTGTGTTTTGTGCAACGCTTTTTTTTTTTTTTTTTGAATTTCCCTCCCTAGTTCAGCTCCCATGCAGCATTGCTGCTGCAGGGAACGGAACTAGGAAGTCCTCCTACCGACAGACGAGCGGCGGAGATCTCACTGGCGGTCACAGCAATGAGAGCTCATCGCTGGATCGCCAGGATAAGGTAAGAGAAGCTCCGCTGCGCTGTCTGCACGCTCTGCCCATTGACCCCGAGCGTGACTCGGGGATACCGCTAATAGCAGAAAATTCCTACCCCGAGTCACGCTCGGGGATACCGCTAAGGCGGTTAACCACTTAAGCCCCGGAGGATTTGGCTGCTCAAAGACCAGGGCCTATTTTGCGATTCGGCACTGTGTGACTTTAATGGACAATTGCGCGGTCGTGCGATGCTGCACCCAAATGAAATTGACGTCCTTTTTTTCCCACAAACAGAGCTTTCTTTTGGTGGTATTTGATCACCTGTGCGATTTTTATTTTTTGCGCTATAAACAAAAAAAGAGCAACAATTTTGAAAAAATAACAATATTTTTCACATTTTATATATGAAATTCCCCCCCAAAAAATGTACAAATCAAAACTTTTTAACATTTTAGGCCAATTTGTTTTCTGCTACATATTTTTGGTAAAAAAAAAATCGCAATAAGCGTATTTTGATTGATTTGCGCAAAAGTTACTGCGTTTACTAACTACGTGAAAGATTTATGTAATTTTTATTGTTTTTTTTTTAACTGGTAATGGCGGTGATCTGCGATTTTTTTTGCGGTACTGCGACATTGCGGCGGACAGATCGGACCCTTGACTGACATTTTTTAAACTTTTAGGGGTACCAGTGACATTACTACAGTAATCAGTGCTATACATATGCACTGTTACTGTAAAAATGACACTGGCAAGGAAGGGGTTAACTTTATTGGTAAACAGTGGGTTAAATGTATCCCTAGGGGCGTGATTCTAACTGTGGGGGGGCGTGGCTTGTGATGTAACCACAGAGACATACGATCCTACATAGCAGGATCGTATGATCTCTGCAGTTACATCAGGGAGAATGACAGGCGGCTTTGTTTACATCAGCCGTCTGCCTTTCTCCCTCTCCTGCGGGAGATCGCGAGTGACCGGCGGACATCGGAGCCGCCGGTCACTTGCGCAGGGATGTAAGTAAACGAGTCACTTTGCCCAGGAGGGGCTGACTGCCGCAGTAAATATACTGACGGCGGTTGGCAAGTGGTTAAGGGCTCATTCTTCACACCTTAACTGCATGAGAACTGATAGGAAAACCTAAATTGCCGGGACATTTCACATCATCTGATTGTGCATTAATGCACAATTAATAATCACTTCTGCAGTGCACTCAGTGCAAAACTGCTAGGAAAAAATCTAGTCAACAGCTAGACAGTGGATTGGAGTTGGACTGGAGTAAGTGGACTACTGCTGCATTAGGGCACTCACTGCAATGATTTACTGCAGTCAGTGCAAAACTGCTAGAAAAAAAGCTAGGCAACAGCAAGACAGTGGATTGGAGTGGAGGAGTGGAGTGGAGGAGTGGAGTAGACACTTCTCTTTTCAATACTCCCAGTTAAGTAGAACAATATTATACTGCAGAAAGCAGAACATCTCAGCATGTCCATGGTCACCTGTTAAAGGTCTTCTGTTTTGTTCATACAATGCTGCCACTTCATAAACATGCTCAGGAGGAGAGGAGGACAGAGGAGCAGAGAGAGAGAGAGAGGTATGTTCTAGCATGAGAAGAAAGTCTTTTGTAGCGTGCCTCATTTTCTTTCCACCACTGAAGAGGATCACAACTTCTTCTGTCAATTACGGCTTCTTTCAAATAGAGATGAAGTTCATCATCCAGGCTCATAGTTTCAGATTCAGAAGAAATATAATCCTGTGCATGAGACCCCAATAAAACACTGAAAATGTCCTGATAAATTCGACCACGATGAAGAAGATTCTCTTCTGTTCGTTGATGTATTTTTGGAAATATTTCTGTTTTTGCAGCATTCTGCTTTTCGTAAAAATAGTGTTCTGGACTTGTCTTTTCGGCAGGAACCTCCTGCACCTCCTGTTGAATATCTTCTGTCAGCCATTGTTTTGCCTTTGCCAATACATCATCAGAAGAGAAAGCATGGTTCTTGTATCAAGGATTCAAAAGACTTGCCAGCACAACATGTTTAATCTGTTCATGCTTCTCAAAGCATATATCAATCAAAGCTCTTTGGCTTGACAGACCATCATTTGGAAGTTGGAGGGTGCTGTGTGCCATGACACAGAGGTCTGACATATCAGCAAGCCTCATTCCTTTCCGCAGGTTTGCTCCGCTGTCTCGAAGTAGCACAAGCATCACTCTGTCTTTGTTGATTCCCCAGTCTTCTAGAATGCCTAGAAACATTTCTCTACTGTACTCAGTGTGGCATCCTTGCATCACTTTTGTATTTAACACCAAATGCCTTTTTGTCCATCCGCTGTCATTCTCTGGTTGCAGCATAGTCTTTACTTTCTCAATGACCTTTTGGTGAATCTTTCCCAGCATTTCTGTTCGATAATACTTCTCACTCCTCAGTTTGTAGCTTGGCTCAACTATGGACATCAACCGCTGAAATCCAGAGTCAGACACCATTGTAAATGGCTGGTTATCAGTGACCATCATCTCTGTGATTACTCTGTCCAGCAGTTGGGATCTTCCATCTGAATCTAGACAGTGACATCTGCTTTTTCTCAGAAACATATCTCTTATTGTTGCCTGGGATTGTGGAGGAATTTCCAAATCACATTGATATTCATTTTGTTTTTTTCTGTGCTGCATGATACAATTCAATATGATGAACTCTTAGATTGGCCCAAAGATTTGAGGTATTTTTGTTTTTTGCAGTTACTGATCCCACGCTTATGTTGTTTGTACATGTGTTGCACACGGCTGCTTTTCCTGGAGAAGGTTGAGACGAGAAATAGTCCCAGACCACACTTTTACTTTTTCTCTCCTCATCCATCTCCATTGCAATTTCAATTTGAAAGAGACAAAAAAGTTAAAAAAATGGCTGGCTGGCTGCTGGCACCCTGTTGTGAGTCGGTGGCTGACATATGGCAGTGTGGGTGGCTTGCTGAGTTGCTGGCACCCTTGTGGGTCAGTGGCTGATGCCTGGCAGTGTGAGTTGCTTGCTGGAACCCTGTTGTGGGTTGGTGGCTGATGCCTGGAAGTGTGGGTGGCTTGCTTGCTGGCACCCTGTTGTGGGGTGGCTGGCTGCTGTCACCCTGTTGTGGGTCGATGGCTGACACCTGGCAGTGTGGGTGACTTGCTGAGTGTCTGGCACCCATGTTACTTCGGTGGCTGACGCCTGGCAGTGTGGGTGGCTGGCTGGCACCCTGTTGTGGGTTGGTGGCTGACGCCTGACAGTGTGGGTTGCTTGCTGGCACCCTGTTGTGGGTCGGTGTCTGACGCCTGGCAGTGTGGGTTGCAGGAACACTAAAAACCTCCATCAAAGGTATTGAGCTGGGGGGGTCACCACCACAAATTATGTCTATTCGCTGATGATGTGTTTGTATTTCTCTCCTCTCCACACATTCCTGCACCCAATCTTATTAACACTCTTAACCACTTTAGGACCAGAGGATTTTCCTGCTTTACGTCCAGGCCACTTTTTGCAACTTGGCACTGTGCGACTTTAACTGACAATTGCACGGTCGTGCAACGCCGTACCCAAACTAAATTTAGGTCCTTTTTTTTCCACAAACAGAGCTTTCTTTTGGTGGTATTTGATCACCTCTGCACTTTTCATTTTTTGCGATATTAAAAAAAAAAATAGCGACAATTTTGAAAAAATAACAATATTTTTCACATTTTTTTATATGAAATTCCCCCCCAAAAAATGTAAAAATCAAAATGTTTTAACATTTTAGGTCAATTTGTTTTCTGCTACCTATGTTTGGTAAAAAAATCGCAATAAGCGTATTTTGATTGGTTTGCGCAAAAGTTATCGCAGCTACTAACTACGGGAAAGATTTATGTAATTTTTATTGTTTTTGTTTTGTTTTTTAACGAGTAATGGCTGCGATCTGTGATTTTTTTTTTGCTGGACTGCGACATTGCGGCGGACAGATCGGACCCTTGACTGACATTTTTGACACTTTTGGGGGGACCAGTGACATTACTACAGTGATCACTGTTACTGTAATAAAGACACTGGCAGGGAAGGGGTTAACTTTATTGGTGATCAAGGGGTTAATGTATGCCTGGTGCTTACTGACGTGTGTGGGGGGAGGTGACTGAGTGACACAGACACAGATCGCAGGTTCAGCTATGCTATCCTGTAATCTGTGACTGTCTGTCACATAGGAAATCCGCCCGCTTTGTTTACACAAGCGGGCGGATTTCCTCACTCGATCCCCGACGATCGGGGAAGAGCGGCGGTGATCACCGCCTCTCCTCCCCTGGCCCAACTCCCGCTGTGTCTGAATACAGCGGGAGGGAGCCTCCGGCGGCGCACGCGCGCTGCCCACGAGGGGAGGAGTCCAGCAACGTAAAAAGTGCCGCCCCCCCATATGCTCTCCCACCCCCCCCATCCCAAGTTGCTAAAAAAGCAAAAACCAATGGCGGCTGGTGCTCCATTGGTCAGGGGGGTGGCAGACGCACCTGGCCATGGACCCCCCCATCACTCCAGAGACCAGTCCACACCATATCCCCCTGTCACTCCAGAGTCCAGTCCACCCCATATCCCCCCCCCCCGTCACTCCAGAGACCAGTCCACAACATATCCCCCCGTCACTCCAGAGACCAGTCCACACCATATCCCCCCCCCGTCACTCCAGAGTCCAGTCCACACCATATCCTCCCCCACCTCCCATAGTACACAAACACTGGCTAGGCACACAGTTAACAGCTGTATGATCCTGTAATATTGGGGGTTGGTTTGCAGCGATTGTTGTTGCAAGGTTCTGTTACCTTGTTTGTGTCCCTGTAGTCAGAATGAATTTTCCCCCAAATGAACTGAGGTCTGAGGTTGGGGGGTTGTCCAAGGGCCAGCGTTAGGGGCTGTTAGGCTCGGTTCACACCTATACAGTTTGCTTTTGATCTGTTTCTGCAGTGCTTTTTGTGGTCCATTTTGCATTTTTCCAACCAAACAATAAAAAGTGCGCTATCCTTGTGCTAGGTATAAGTTAATAAATCATAAGAGACACAATAAAAGTGTACTAAACATATGATGAAGCCATCCTAAATTGACATATCTGTGCAAATAAAGTCCATATAAAATGTGAAAATAGCCAATTATGTTTGGGAACCTCAGGGGATTTTACCCCTGTAGGAGGTGTAATATCTGTAGAAACACTTCTACTATATATACACCCAGTCCTTTATATCAGAGCTTACACAAAAAACTACACAATTAAATACTTTATAAGTTGTTTGACCAAATGTGTACTATATCTCCTTTGCTGTCCATGTGGTCTACAATATGTTGGTATTAATAATTGTCTACCCCACTGGAGGGGAAGAAATACTAAGAGAATTATTTCCCAGAAGGAAACAAAGTGGATTTATCATTTGAAACCTTATTCCCCGGGAGGATTGAATGTGCATTGGGAAATAAATTGTTACATTATTAATAGTTGAATTCCTTTCTTCACATCCTTTATATATTTTTTCCTATCTGTCTTATAAATTCTTCTCATATTATTTTTCTTATATTATTTTCAGATTATATATATATATATTGTTGTAGTTGTATATATTTTTGGCTATTTCCTCCCCTAAGAACATTTGGTAATATTTATTCATCAACATGCATTTAGCAGCTCTCTTTCTCATTAATAGTAAAGTTTATATTATAATTTTTTATAGAGATTTGTAATGTTTTTATATATATATATATATATATATATATATATATATATATATATATATATATATATATATATGTGTGTGTGTATATACACACAGAGCATCCGGAAAGTATTCACAGCGCTTCACTTTTTCCACATTTTGTTATGTTACAGCCTTATTCCAAAATGGATTAAATTCATTATTTTCCTCAAAATTCTACAAATAATCCCCCATAATGACAACGTGAGAGAAGTTTGTTTTAAATCTTTGCAAATGTATTAAAAATAAAAATGGGTAAAATCTCCCATGTACATAAGTATTCACACCCTTTACTTTGGTGAAGCTCCTTTGGCACCAATTACAGCCTCCAGTATCTGAGTATTATGCTACAAGCTTGGCACTACTATTTTTGGGCAGTTTCTCCCATTCTTCTTTGCAGGACCTCTCAAGCTCCATCAGGTTGGATGGGGGAGGGTCGTGCACAGCCATTTTCAGATCTCTCCAGAGATTTCCAATCGGGTTCAAGTCTGGGCTCAGGCTGGGTCACTCAAGGACATTCACAGAGTTGTCCCGTAGCCACTCCTTTGTTATCTTGGCTGTGTGCTTAGGGTCGTTGTCCTGCTGGAAGATGAACCCCCCAGTCTGAGGTCCAGAGCGCTCTGGAGAAGGTTTTCATCAAGGATTTCTTTGTACCAGTGGCGGCCGGCCCATAGGGGGCACAGGGGCGCCGCCCCCCCCCAAAAAAAGAAAAAGAAAAAAAAAAAGATTAAAAAAAAATTTTTGCCCACAAGGGGCGCCCGCCTCATTGGTGCCTATGGGGGGTGGGGTTTTCCACCCGCAGAGGCGCCGAGAGGTGGCCTTCTGGGGCGTAACTGTAGCGCAGAGCACGGCGCTACACCACCCCCCTTTTGTGATGTCTTGGATCATGATTGGTCCAGACTCCAGCCTGGACCAATCATGATTAAGGACATCCATGCTGACCTCGTTGGGGGCGGTGCCGGTGCGTGCATCAGTCACTCACCGTCACCGCCCGGTCAGCTTCCCGCCGCCGCAGAAGAGGAGTCGCGAGGAGGGCAGAAGCCGCCGCCGGGAGCCGAGCAGAAGAGGACGGACGTCGGAGTCGCGAGGAGGGGGAGAAGCCGCCGCCGGGAGCCGAGCCGTCGCCAGGTAAGTGTCTCAGCCAGGGAAGTGCTGACTCGTCACCTGTGCCATGCCTATTCCATCACCTGTGCCATGCCTGTACCATCTGTGCCATGCCTATTCCATCACCTGTGCCATGCATATACCATCATCTGTGCCATGCCTATTCCATCACCTGTGCCATGCATATACCATCACCTGTGCCATGCCTATTCTATCACCTGTGCCATGCCTGTACCATCTGTGCCATGCCTATTCCATCACCTGTGCCATGCATATACCATCACCTGTGCCATGCCTATTCCATCACCTGTGCCATGACCTTACCATCACCTGTGCCATGCCTATTCCATCACCTGTGCCATGCCTGTACCATCTGTGCCATGCATATTCCATCACCTGTGCCATGCCTATACCACCTGTGCCATGCCTATTCCATCACCTGTGCCATGCCTGTACCATCTGTGCACTGTCTATACCATCACCTGTGCCATGCCTGTATCATCTGTGCCATGCCTATTCCATCACCTGTGCCATGCCTATACCATCATCTGTGCCATGCCTATTCTATCACCTGTGCCATGCCTATACCATCTGTGCCATGCCTATTCCATCACCTGTGCCATGACCTTACCATCACCTGTGCCATGCCTATTCCATCACCTGTGCCATGCTTGTACCATCTGTGCCGTGCCTATTCCATCACCTGTGCCATGCCTATACCATCTGTGCCATGCCTATACCATCACCTGTGCCATGCCTATACCATCACCTGTGCCATGCCTATTCCATCACCTGTGCCATGCCTGTACCATCTGTGCCATGCCTATTCCATCACCTGTGCCATGCCTATACCATCTGTGCCATGCCTATTCCATCACCTGTGCCATGCCTGTACCATCACCTGTGCCATGCCTGTACCATCACCTGTGCAATGCCTGTACCATCACCTGTGCCATGCCTGTACCATCACCTGTGCCATGCCTATACCATCATCTGTGCCATGCCTATTCCATCACTTGTGCCATGCCTATTCCATCACCTGTGCCATGCCTGTACCATCACCTGTGCAATGCCTGTACCATCACCTGTGCCATGCCTGTACCATCACCTGTGCCATGCCTATACCATCATCTGTGCCATGCCTATTCCATCACTTGTGCCATGCCTATTCCATCACCTGTGCCATGCCTATACCATCACCTGTGCCATGCCTATACCATCACCTGTGCCATGCCTGTACCATCACCTGTGCCATGCCTATACCATCACCTGTGCCATGCCTATACCATCACCTGTGCCATGCCTATTCCATCACTTGTGCCATGCCTATACCATCACCTGTGCCATGCCTATACCATCACCTGTGCCATGCCTATACCATCACCTGTGCCATGCCTATTCCATAACTTGTGCCATGCCTATACCATCACCTGTGCCATGCCTATACCATCATCTGTGCCATGCCTGTGCCATGCCTGTACCATCACCTGTGCCATGCCTATACCATCTGTGCCATGCCTGTACCATGACCTCAAAGTCACGCAATTTTTTACCGCGTTTTTTGCCGCAAAGCAATACCTATTACATTTTTCTTTTTGCGCCCACCCAAAAATTTTGAGTACCAGCCGCCACTGCTTTGTACATTGCTGCATTCATCTTTCCCTCCATCCTGACTAGTCTCCCAGTTGCTGCCACTGAAAAACATCCCCACAGCATGATGCTGCCACCACCATGCTTCACAGTAGGGATGGTATTGGCCAGGTGATGAGCGCAGGGCCGGCCCTACCATGGGTCCCGGTGGGACCATGGGACCCAGGCGGCACTTAGAGAGGGGCGGCCCCCGGCCGCCTCTTCTCTTCGGCTATTGCTAAAAAAAAAAAAAAAAAGGTCCGCGGCTGGCCTGACATGCACACTGCGCATGTGCCGCCGGCCACCGCCGCTCGGAAAAGCCCGTAAAAGTTCGGCTATTTCCGGGAATAGCCGAACATGTACGGACTTCACCGAGCGGCGGCGGCGGGCGGCACATGCGCAGTGTGCATGTCAGGCCAGCCGCGGACCTTGTGCCGACGTTCGTTTCCCCAGGCACTCGGCTCTGATCGGAACTCCGCCTCCCCAGCACACATGGATTCCGCCCCTCCAGCTTCCTCCAGCCTTCTGAACTCCAGCTCCGCCTCCCCAGCCATTTTTAAAACCTAAGGCGCCCTTTAGGAACAGGTAAGTGAGACTGCTCCATACACAGCCACACTACCTGCCATTATGTGGGGCTGCATGCATGCTACAGAAGATGCAGTGCTGCGGGCATGGTACATGCCCACAGCACTGCATCTCCTGTAGTATGCCCGCAGACCCGCATTCTCCTGCACCATGCCCGCACCCTGCATTCTCTTGTACCATGCCCGCACCCTGCATTCTCCTGCACCATGCCCGCAGCCCCGCATTCTCCTGCACCATGCCTGCAGCCCCGCATTCTCTTGTACCATGCCCGCAGCCCCGCATTCTCCTGCACCATGCCCGCACCCTGCATTCTCCTGCACCATGCCCGCACCCTGCATTCTCTTGTACCATGCCCGCACCCTGCATTCTCCTGCACCATGCCCGCAGCCCCGCATTCTCCTGCACCATGCCTGCAGCCCCGCATTCTCTTGTACCATGCCCGCAGCCCCGCATTCTCCTGCACCATGCCCGCAGCCCTGCATTCTCCTGCACCATGCCCGCAGCCCCGCATTTTCCTGTACCATGCCCGCAGCCCCGCATTCTCCTGCACCATGTCCGCAGCCCCGCATTCTCCTGCACCATGCCCGCACCCTGCATTCTCCTGCACCATGCCCGCACCCTGCATTCTCTTGTACCATGCCCGCACCCTGCATTCTCCTGCACCATGCCCGCAGCCCCGCATTCTCCTGCACCATGCCTGCAGCCCCGCATTCTCTTGTACCATGCCCGCAGCCCCGCATTCTCCTGCACCATGCCCGCAGCCCTGCATTCTCCTGCACCATGCCCGCAGCCCCGCATTTTCCTGTACCATGCCCGCAGCCCCGCATTCTCCTGCACCATGTCCGCAGCCCCGCATTCTCCTGCACCATGCCCGCAGCCCCACATTCTCCTGCACCATGCCCGCAGCCCCGCATTCTCCTGTACCATGCCCGCAGCCCCGCATTCTCCTGCACCATGCCCGCAGCCCCACATTCTCCTGTACCATGCCCGCAGCCCTGCATTCTCCTGTACCATGCCCGCAGCCCCGCATTCTCCTGTACCATGCCCGCAGCCCCGCATTCTCCTGTACCATGCCCGCAGCCCCGCATTCTCCTGCACCATGCCCGCAGCCCCGCATTCTCCTGTACCATGCCCGCAGCCCCGCATTCTCCTGCACCATGCCTGCAGCCCCGCATTCTCTTGTACCATGCCCGCAGCCCCGCATTCTCCTGCACCATGCCCGCAGCCCCGCATTCTCCTGCACCATGCCCGCAGCCCTGCATTCTCCTGCACCATGCCCGCAGCCCTGCATTCTCCTGCACCATGCCCGCAGCCCCGCATTTTCCTGTACCATGCCCGCAGCCCCGCATTCTCCTGCACCATGTCCGCAGCCCCGCATTCTCCTGCACCATGCCCGCAGCCCCACATTCTCCTGCACCATGCCCGCAGCCCCGCATTCTCCTGCACCATGCCCGCAGCCCTGCATTCTCCTGCACCATGCCCGCAGCCCCACATTCTCCTGTACCATGCCCGCAGCCCTGCATTCTCCTGTACCATGCCCGCAGCCCCGCATTCTCCTGTACCATGCCCGCAGCCCTGCATTCTCCTGTGCCATGTCCGCCACCCTGCGTTCTTCTGTACCATGCCCGCAGCCCTGCATTCTCCTGTACCATGCCCACACCCCTGTTTTCTCCTGTACCATGCCTAGAGCCCTGCATTCTCCTGTACCATGCCCGCAGCACTGCATTCTCCTGTACCATGCCCGCAGCACTGCATTCTCCTGTTCCATGCCCTCAGCCCTGCATTCTCCTGTACCATGCCCGCAGCTCTGCATTCTCCTGCACCATGCCCGCAGCACTGCATTCTCCTGTACCATGCCTGCAGCTCTGCATTCTCCTGTACCATGTCCGCAGCACTGCATTCTCCTGTACCATGCCCGCAGCACTGCATTCTCCTGTACCATGCCCTCAGCCCTGCATTCTCCTGTACCATGCCCGCAGCACTGCATTCTCCTGTACCGTGCCCTCAGTCCTGCATTCTCCTGAACCATGCCCGCAGCACTGCATTCTCCTGTACCATGCCCTCAGCCCTGCATTCTCCTGTACCATGCCCGCAGCCCTGCATTCTCCTGTACCATGTCCTAGGCCCTGCATTCTCCTGTACCATTCCTGCAGCCCTGCATTCTCCTGTACCATGCCTGCAGCACTGCATTCTCCTGTACCATGCCCTCAGCCCTGCATTCTCCTGTACCATGCCCGCAGCACTGCATTCTCCTGTACCGTGCCCTCAGCCCTGCATTCTCCTGTACCATGCCCTCAGCCCTGCATTCTCCTGTACCATGCCCTCAGCCCTGCATTCTCCTGTACCATGCCCGCAGCCCTGCATTCTCCTGTACCATGTCCTAGGCCCTGCATTCTCCTGTACCATTCCTGCAGCCCTGCATTCTCCTGTACCATGCCCGCAGCACTGCATTCTCCTGTATCATGCCCTCAGCCCTGCATCCTCCTGTACCATGCCCGCAGCACTGCATTCTCCTGTACCATGCCCGCAGCCCCGCATTCTCCTGTACCATGCCCGCAGCCCCGCATTCTCCTGTACCATTCCCGCAGCCCTGCATTCTCCTGTACCATTCCCGCAGCCCTGCAGGGCACTGTGGCATTATAGACAGTAGAAAGCCTGGTGCGCTCATCTGCCCAGTGTCAACTGCTCTGTCCTGCTCTTGCTGTCACTCCGTACACACTCACACCCCTCTGACTGCTTTCATAGTCCTATAGAATGTGGGGGCCTTTTGGAGGGCGTGAATTTTTTTTTTTTGGGGGGGGCAGCATTTCATTCTCGGACCCAGGCAGCACAATGTCTTGGGCCAGCCCTGGATGAGCGGCACCTGGTTTCCTCCAGACATGACGCTTGCCATTCAGGCCAAAGAGTTCAATCTTTGTTTCCTCAGAGCAGAGAATTTTGTTTCTCATGGTCTGAGAGTCCTTCAGGTGCCTTTTGGCAAACTCCAGGCGGGCTGTCATGTGACTTTTACTGAGGAGTGGCTTCCATCTGGCCACACCCATACAGTCCTTATTGGCAGGGCAAGACTGGGAATAAAATTCAGCCCTGGAAATAATTTCATACCAGCCCCATAGCATTATTATACCGACCCAACAGCATAACGCCATTATTTTCTTGTTCATAAAAGGGAAAGCAAATTCCGGTTAAAAGTGGTGTAAAAGTGCGGACATGGTACAGGAGGTCGTCATAGGCTGTGTGGGCATGGTGCAGGAGATGTAGGGGCTGTGACCATGGTGCAGGAGATGTAGGGGCTGCGGACATGGTACAGGCAACCCCTGAATGGTTGCCAGCCAATCATGAGAGCTGTCACCCCCCCCCCCCAATCACCGAGTTTAAAAGCCGCTCTAAAAAGTGAAGTGCTGTGAATACATTCCAGATGCAATATACAGTATATATATATTATGTAATGTGTTAGATACATTGGTAAAATGAATATTAATATCTGTAGAAGTGATTTGTGTATTCTGCTCTGAGTAGCCCTGAGATGATAGATTGGGTGCGGGGCATACAATGCATATATGTATGCTAACAATTCTGCCACCACTAGATGGTGCTGTTTAAACAGAAATGGTTTCCTTTTGTAAGTCATTTTAACCAGTTCTGGACCAGAAGATGATTCAGCACTGCATTGCCTTAATGGACATTTGCGCAGTCGTGCGACGCTGTACCCAAATTAAATTTACATCCTTTTTTCCCACAAACAGAGCTTTCTTTTGGTGGTATTTGATCACCTGTGCGATTTTTATTTTTTGCACCATAAACAAAAAAAGAGCGACAATTCTGAAAAAAAAAAAAAAAAACTATATTTTTCACATTCTGCTAAATATCACTCTCAAAAAAAAAAACAAGTAAAAAATCTAGAAATTTTTAACATTTTAGGCCAATTTGTTTTCTGCTACATATTTTTGGTAAACAAAAAAAAAAAAAATCACAATAAGCGTATTTTGATTGGTTTGTGCAAAAGTTATCGCGTCTACAAACTACGGGAAAGATTTATGTCATTTTTATTTATTTTTTTACTAGTAATGGCGGCGATCTGTGATTTTTAGTGGAACTGCGACATTGCGACGGACAGATCGGACCCCTGACTGACATTTTTGACACTTTTGGGGGGGACCAGTGACATTACTACAGTAATCAGTACTATAAATATGCACTGTCACTGTACTAATGACACTGGCAGGGAAGGGGTTAACTCTATTGGTGATCAATGGGTTAAATGTGTACCTAGGGGAGTGATTCTAACTGCAGGGGGGCGTGCCTTGTTAAATGACCATAGAGACATGTGATCCTATATAGAAGGCGCTCTGTGATCATTCCAGGGAGAAGAACGGTCAGCTGTGTTTACAACATCCGACCTGCCCACTGCATCGGTGGGGCGGGAGCGCACCACTGGACTCCACCCCTGTGGAACCTGAGCATGCAGGATTGGGGGGGGGCACCAAACTTTACCTGTGTAGACAAAACACCTTGCACCAGCCCTGCTGGTACTGATATAACCCCTGCCTGACTTGGGCTCCCCCCCTCCCCCATCATCCCCCAGTGCTGCCAGTCTGTTCATCCATCGGGGTCCCTAGCATGAGCCATTTACTTTCAGAGCTCTCCTCCTCTTGCACCACCGCGGCTCATATTTCTGAAGTTGGCGATGGGTATGCTGGTTCTTGCACCACCGCGGCTCATATTCCTGAAGTTGGTGATGGGTATGCTGGTTCTTGCACCACCGCGGCTCATATTCCTGAGGTGGACGATGGGTATGCTGGTCCTTGCACCACCGCGGCTCATATTTTTGAGGTTGGCAATGGATAAGCTGGTTCTTGCACCACCGCAGCTCATATTCCTGAGGTCAGCGATGGGTATGCTGATTCTTGCACCACCACGGCCCATATTTCTTAGGTCGGCGATGGGTATGCTGGTTCTTACACCACTGCGGCTCATATTCCTGAGGATGGCGATGGGTATGCTGGTTCATGCACTACTGCGGCTCATTCCTGAGGTCAGCGATGGGTATGCTGGTTCTTGCACCACCATGGCTCATATTCCTGAGGATGGCGATGGGTATGCTGGTTGTTGCACCACCGCGGCTCATATTCCTGAGGTCGGCGATGGGTATGCTGGTCCTTGCACCACTGTGGCTCATATTCCTGAGGTGGACGATGGGTATGCTGGTTCCTGCACCACCACGGCTCATATTCCTGAGATCGGCGATGGATATGCTGGTTCTTGCACCATAGCGGCTCATATTCCAGAGGATGGCGATGGGTATGCTGGTCCTTGCACCACTGTGGCTCATATTCCTGAGGTTGGCGATGGGTATGCTGGTTCTTGCACCACCACGGCTCATATTCCTGAGATCGGCGATGGATATGCTGGTTCTTGCACCATAGTGGCTCATATTCCAGAGGATGGCAATGGGTATGCAGGTTTTGCACCACCGCGGCTCATATTCCTGAATAGTGATGAGCCGAACACCCCCAGATCGGTTCGCACCAGAACATCGCGAACAGAGGAAAAGTTTGTTTGAACAAACAAACCCCATTGAAGTCTATGGAACTCGACCCTCGAAAATCAAATGGCCTCATTTTGAAGGCTTAAATGCAAGTTATTGCCCCAAAAAAGTCTATGGGGGTCCGGGTCCTGACCTAGGGAACATGTAGCACTGAAAAAAAGGTTTTTAAAAACTATAGTTTTTAAAGGAGCACTGATATACTGATTTTAATGAGGCTTAAAGTGAAACTATAAAAATAAAAAATTCCTTCAAATATCATGCCTGGGGGGTCCCCTGAATGTGCCTGTAAAGTAGTGCATCTCTACGATGTATGTAGCCTGCTGCAGCAATACTGACATTTCTAAAGCAGAAAATGTCATATACAATTATACATACAAATTTCAAATTGCATGTACTTGTCATACGGGTGCAGAAAAATTGGGCCTTGCTTGTTGATGGTGCCTGAACACCGTAACCCCTCACAGTTACTCTTGCTTGGTGCAGGAACGGGACCTGCTGGTAAGAATTCGATGCAAATTTGAAATTGCATGTACTACACAGGTGCCAAAAAATGGGCCTTTGGTGTTGGTGGTGCCTGAACACCGTAACCCCTCACAGTGAGCAGTGCACAGGGACATGGTATCTGTTAAAAGTGACATACGACATTTCAATTGTATGCACCTGTCATACAAGTGCAGAAAAATTAGGCCTTGGGGGTTGGTAGTGACCTAAACCAAAAACATAGTTGGAAGCTAGCAGAATCAAGGTAGAGGAATAGGATAGGCAGCATATGCAGTCTTCAAGGGATGGCAGACCCCTAGCTAATTCAATCAGTTACATCAGCATCAGGGCCATGATAGCTCTTGTTGATCCAGGACTGGTTCATTTTGATGAAAGTCAGCTGATCAACAGAGTCTGTGGACAGACACACTCTTTTGTCCATCACAAAACCTCCAGCAGCACTGAACCTCAGTTCGGGAAGCACACTGGAAGCAGGACAGGCCAGTAGCTCCATTGCATATTGAGTAAGTTCTGGCCAGTGGTCCATCCTCAAGACCCAGTAAGCCAGTGGATGCGCAGCTGGAAAGGTCTCCAAGTCTGCTCTTGTGCCTAGATATTCATGCACCATATGATGGAGACACTGCCGATGGTTGCTTGAACCTAACAGCCCTGGGTGCTTCTGAGGACAGAAGAACTGTTTAAAGGCATCGGTCAGCTGGCCGCCTTTTCCACTGCTCCTCCTTTGGCAGAACGATGCCTCAGAAACCCGTACGGAGAATGTTGACCTCCTAGTGTCTGGAAAGGTTGTACACAATTTTTTTTTCAAGGCCTCCTCAAGATGTTTCATCCTCTGCTCCCTCTGCGAAGGCAGAATGAGCTCTGCAACTTTACCATTGTAACGTGGATCAAGAAGGGTTGTAACCAGTAATTAACCCTCTCCTTGATAGCACGAATCCTCGGGTCCTTTCGCAGGCTTTGCAGAATCAGGGAGCCCATGCAACGCAAGTTGGAGGAGGCATGAGATTCTGAGTCCTCTGGGTCACTAATGATGACATTGTCAGGAGCAACCTCTCTCCAACCACGTACAACTCCTGTGGTTTCTGGGGAATCAAAACCATCCCTTGAAGACTGCTGTATGCTCTCCTCTTCCTCTACATCCATGCTGCTGAAATCCTCATCCTCCTCCTCCTCTTCCTCCTGTGTGTTTTGTGGCCCTGCAGGAATGATATCTGCACAAAGGAGGCCTTGTGAGGAAAGGAAGTCCTCCTCTTCCTGCCGCTGTTCTGCCTCAAGTGCCCTGTCCATGATTCCACGCATGTGCTCCAGCAGGTACACTAGCGGGATAGTGTCACTGATGACTGCATCGTCCCAGCTCACCATCCTTGTGGCCTCTTCAAACGGTGACAGGATGATGCATGCATCCTTAATCAAAAGCCACTGGCGTGGCGAAAAAAAGTCAAGCTCCCCTGACCCTGTCCTTGTGCCATACTCACACAGGTACTCATTGATGGCCCTCTTCTGCGTGTGCAGCCACTGCAGCATTGCCAACGTTGAGTTCCACCTGGTGGGCATGTTACAAATGAGGCGGTTGGTGGGCAGGTTGAATTCCCCTTGAATGACAGATAAGCGAGCACTGGCATTGAACGAACAGCGGAAATGGCAACAGACTTTTCTGGATCTTGGAAGCCTGGGTATCTGGTCAAGAAACGCTGCACAACCAGATTCAGAACATGTGCCAAGCATGGAACATGTGTCAAGTGTCCCTGTCGGAGGGCGGACAGAAGGTTGGTGCCATTGTCACATACAACCATTCCTGACTCAAGCTGTCCTGGCGTCAACCATCTCTGAGCCTGCAGAGCTGACAGAATCTCTGTACTGGTGTGACTCCTATCCCCTAGACAGACCAACTGAAGCACAGCATGGCATCTTTTAGCCTGACTGCTTGCGTAGCCCCTTGAACGCTTAGGGAGCACTGCTGCTGCAGGGGAGAATTGAGCAGAAGAGGACATGGAGATGGAGGAGGTAGTGGAGTAGCCAGATGTGGCAGAACCAGCACCAGCTTTTTGGAGGCGTGGTGGCAAAACAAGCTGCAACACCGAACCCTGTCTTGCATTCTTCCCAGCTGCCAGCAGAGTTACCCAGTGTGCCGTGAAACAAATGTAACGTCCCTGTCCATGTCTGCTGGACCAAGAGTCAGCAGTAATGTGCACCTTCCTGCTGACCACTTTGTCCAACGAGGCCAAAACACTACCTTCCACATGACGGTAGAGAGCCGGAATGGCCTTACGCAAAAAGAAATGCCTTTTTGGGACCTGCCACTGTGGTGCAGCACATTCCACAAATTTGCGAAAGGGAGCCAAGTCTACCAGCTGAAAAGGCAGCAACTGTAATGCTAGCAATTTGGCCAAGCTAGCATTAAGACGCTGAGCATGTGGATGGCTGGGACAGTATTTCTTTCTACGGTTCAGCAAATGGGGTAGTGAAATGTGCCTGCTGCTCAAATTAGGCGGTGGTGTACTGCTAGCAGATTGGGTGCAAGTCTCAGTGGCACTCATTGCTATTGCTCTGTGGCACCTCATCCCTCTCAATGCTGGTATTTGAGAAGGCCTGAGGTATAGTAGGGTTAGGGATCGCAGAAAGGAGCGAGGTGATGTATGCTTGTTTTGATCTGGTGCCTATTTTAAGTCCTGTTGCCAACGGACTGCATGGCAGGTCGTCATATGCCTTGTCAAGCATGTGGTGCCCAAGCGGCTGGTGTTCTGGCCACGCTTTATCCGCTTTAGACAGATGTTGCAAACAGCAATGCTGCAAACTACTGCACAGATGCTAAAAAAAGCCCACACTAATGAACTTTTTGGAGTCCGCAGGGATTTTGCAGCACCCTGCACCTGTGGAGCTGTGTGCTGTGACGCAAAAGGTTGGCTACTCCTATGGCGGCCCCTGGAGCACATCCTGCCTCGTTGGAGTTGTGCGTCCTCCTCATCCTCCCCCTCCTCCTCCTCCTCTATCCTGTAAGGCACCCAAGTACAGTCAGTGACCTCATCATCCCCTCCCTCCTCGACACTGGAGCAAACTTGGTAATATGCTTCAGCTGTGGCAACATGACTGCTGGTCTCTTGTCCGTCATTGTCACCCCCTCTCTCTAGGCTCACATTATTCCCTTCATCAACCTGGCAAACAACATCACAGCTTTCAAATTGCTGCGCATCCTCCAGGAGCATGTCACTGACACTATGATCGAATAGTTCAGGTGAGTCCTCCGTGCATGATGGTGGGGCGACTGAAGGAGTAGCTGTGGAGAAGGAGCCTGTGGAATGGGCCGCTTTGGCAGCTGCGATGGAATGCAAACTACTGGGAGCGTGGGTGTCAGAGGAAGAGGAGGATGAGGATGGCTTATTGATCCACTCCACCAACTCTTCCACATGTTGTGGATGAATAGCACGGACAGCACCGTAAATAAAGGACAGGCGTGCCCCGCCTGCAGAGGATGCACTATGTCGATTGTGACCACCACTTTTCACAATGGACACAGAGGCTGCTTGCCCTCTTTTCATGGCCTGTGAGCGTCGGCCTCTCCTTGTCAGCCTTTCGGACATGATGTTGATACAGATCAATATAGGGTATACGCAACTGACCAATAGATACTCAATGACCTGATATGATGTAATTGATAGCCCTATAGATGAGCTTTGGTGGTTATAGATGTATGCAAGTGACCAATTATCAATCCTCTCACTGATATCTGATGTAATGTATAATCCTATAGATGGATGATCTGTGATGCCTATAGAATGTTCCACAACTGAGCAATGATTACTCTGGCTGATATCTTAAGTGATCTCTATTCCTATAGGTCTGTGAATATTATAGACAGGGCCGTCTTTAAGGAGGGGCAAATGGGGAAACTGCCCTTGGTCCTGTCATTATTGTGGGGCCCAACATCCAAACAATTGCTCCCTGTCACATAGTGCAGCTTTAGCTGAAGGGAAAGGGAAGCAGTGATCGGAGGTGTCCATGCCTGACAGCAGAGCTGGCCGAGTGGAAAGACACATTGACAAGTAGTGGCAGAGAAGGAGTGAGGGAGGATCGCATAGAGGAGACAATGACATTCCTAAGGCAGGAAAGATAAGAAAAGTGGTGGGAAATTTACAATCTGAAACAGAACATTTGCTTGCTGGAACTGACGTTTGCTTGCTATTAACATAACTGGGAATGCCTGTATGTTCACACACTGGTCGGCATGGATGAGTAGTCAGCTGCTATGTTCTGTGATTAGCAAGTTGAACTTTCATTGCTTTAGCTGCTAAAGTCCCTTATATTTGCCTCTCTGCTTGCTATGCTCATTGACAGTACCGTTTAGAATGTAATCCTGGTTGACTTCATTAACCTCATCTTTTCTGCCACATGGTAAATTCTGCTGCAGTGGAAGACAACACTTCTTGTCTGACAAGGGGACTGCTGTGGGAGTTTGTAGCATAATCCATCTAGCAATCAATCAGTGAGCAGTAATTTTGTGTAGTAACCTGTAGCAATCAATCAGTTAACAGTAATGATGTGTGGTAATCTCCAGCAATCTCCAGCAACCAATTAGAGAGCAATAATGATGTGTAATAACCTCTAGCAACCAGTGAGTGGTAATTATGTGTAGTAACCTCTGGCAACCAATCCATGAGTGGTAATAATGAGCAGTAACCTCTAGCAACCAGTGAGCAGTAGTATGTACTGTAACTTCTAGGAACCTAGCAGTAATGATGTGCACTAACATCTAGCAACCAATATGTGAGCCGTAATTATGTGCAGTAACCTGTAGCAACCAATCAGTGAGCGGTATTGATGTGCAGTAACCTCTAGCAACCAAACAGTGAGCAGGAGCAGTAAGGTTTTGCCATAACCTCTAGCAACCAATGGGTGAGCAATAATGATGTGCTGTAACCACTAGTAACCAATCAGGGAGCTGAAATGATCTGCAGTAACCTCTAGCAACCAATAGGTTAGCAGTAATGATGTGAATTAACGTCTAGGAACCAATCAATGAGCAGTAATTGTGTGCAGTAACCTCTAGCAAACAATCAGTGAGTGGGAGCAGTAAGGTTTTGCACTAAACTCTAGCAAACAATAGCTGAGCAATAATGATGTGCAGTAACCTCTAGCAACCAATCAGCATGTGGTAATGATGGGCAGTAACCTCTAGCAACCAATCAGTGAGAGGGAGCGATAAAGATGTGCAGTAACCTTTAGCAACCAATGGGTGAGCAGTAATGATGTGCAATATTCTCTAGCAACCAATCAGTCAGCAGTAAGGATGTTCATAACTTCTAGCAACCAATGGGTGAGCGTTAATGATGTGCAGTAACCTCTAGCAATTAATAGGTGAGTAGTAAGGATGTGCATTAACCTTTAGCAACCAGCCAGCGAGCAGAAATGTTGTGCGGTAATCTCTAGCAACTAATCAATGAGCCGTGTGTATGCTGTAACCTCTGAAACCAATCGCAACTGCTGCCTGATCTGCTGCAGCAAACTGATTGAGTCTAGCTGACATTTACTGTATGCCTCAGACCAGACGGACAGCGAAATTGCATTCTGGGGACTCGGGGGGGGGGGGGGGGTGGTCAGGCAGTTGGCGCTGGGCTGGGGTGAGGCCCAAGAAAATGTTTGCCCAGGGTCCAATTAATATTAAAGATGGCCTTGATTATAAAATGTTGCAGAAACTGACCGATGAACAATACTGTGACTGGTATCTGATGTAAAGAAAGACAGCTCTCCCTACCTCACACAGAAACCTCGCCCTCCCTACACTGCTAGGAATGTCTCTTTGCACTGTCTGACGCCAAAAAAAAAACGACTCTCTCCCTGCCTGAATCGCGTGCCTGTCCCTGTCTCATCGCCTGCACAATGACACTACATGCTGCGGCTGCTGCGACTGTGTGACATGTACTTGGCCCCTGAGCCATGATTGGCTAAAGGCAGCCTGCCTTTAGTCCAATCATGGAAGAGATCATTTGATTGGTCAAAGCATGAGGTCAGCGTGCATGCCTTGGTCAATCACATAACGCGCTGCACAAGCGGCGCGCGTGCAGTGCATTATGGGAAACTGGAATTTTCTGCGAAGAAGCACATTTGTTCGTCATTCGACGAACGATCAAATTGGCGATGATCGAGTCGAACTTACGTTCGGCTCGAACTCGAAACTCATCCCTATTCCTGAGGTCGGCGATGAGTATGCTAGTCAGTGGCGGCAGAAAAATTTAATAGGCATTGCTTTGCGGCAAAAAATTGCGTTACTTTGAGGTCACAAAAGTGTGAAAGGGGCCTTCAGTAATCAAAGTATAGTGTGCCCCCTTCAATGCAGAGTGACCACAGCGTGCCCCCTTCAATGCAGAGTGACCCCAGTGTGCCCCCTTCAATGCAGAGTGACCACAGCGTGCCCCCTTCAATGCAGAGTGACCACAGCGTGCCCCCTTCAATGCAGAGTGACCACAGCGTGCCCCCTTCAATGCAGAGTGACCCCAGCGTGCCCCCTTCAATGCAGAGTGACCACAGCGTGACCAAAGCGTGCCCCCATCAATGCAGTACGACCACAGCGTGCCCCCATCAATGTAGAGTGACCACAGCGTGCCCCCATCAATGTAGCCCTATAGATGAGCTGTAGTGGTTATAGATGTACGCAAGTGACCGATTATCAATACTCTCACTGATATCTGATGTAATCTATAATCCTATAGATGGATGATCTGTGATCCCTATAGAAAGATCCACAACTGAGCAAAGGTTACCGTGGCTATCTGCAGTGATCTCTATTCCTACAGGTCTGAGACCCCTAGAGAAAGATCCACAACTGAGCAAAGGTTACTGTGGCTGATATCAGCAGTGATCTCTATTCCTACAGGTCTGTGAATATTTTAGAAGAGGGTACAGCGTGCCCCCTTCAATGCAGAGTGACCACAGCGTGCCCCCACAATGCAGAGTGACCACAGCGTGCCCCCATCAATGTAGAGTGACCACAGCGTGCCTCCATCAATGTAGAGTGACCACAGCATGCCCCCATCAATGTAGAGTGAACACAGTGTGCCCCCATCAATGTAGAGTGAACACAGTGTGCCCCCATCAATGTTGAGTGCCCACAGCATGCCCCCATCAATGTAGAGTGACCACAGCGTGCCCTCTTCAATGTAGAGTGACCACAGCGTGCCCCCTTCAATGTAGAGTGACCACAGCATGCCCCCTTCAATGTAGAGTGACCACAGCGTGCCCCCATCAATGTAGAGTGACCACAGCATGCCCTCTTCAATGTAGAGTGACCACAGCGTGCCCCCTTCAATGTAGAGTGACCACAGCATGCCCCCTTCAATGTAGAGTGACCACAGTGTGCCCCCTTCAATGTAGAGTGACCACAGCGTGCCCCCTTCAATGCAGAGTGACTACAGCGTGCAGAAGGACCTGTGCACTTACCTGATGCAGCGGCGGCTTCTCCTCAGTCCTCCACGTATCCCGAGTCCTCCTCCTCCTTCTTGGCCAATGGCAAATGTTCGCCTTTTGGCCAATCAGGAAACGGGTCTCGGACCCGCTTCCTGATTGGCCAGGAGGAGGATCCGTGTGTCACACAATGGGTGGGCTCGGGGCGCACTGCTCTGCGCCCCAGGTCCACCCTTTTCTGAAGCCTATCAGAAGCTTCAGAAGAAAAAAAAAACCCATTGAACTCCATACGTCCGGCGCCCCGCATGTAGATTAGGGGGCCAGACGCATGGATAGGGGGGGCGGCGCCCCCAACGCACCGGCCGTCACTGATGCTGGTTCTTGCACCACCACAGCTCATATTCCTGAGGTCGGCGATGGGTATGCTGGTTCCTGGAGCACCGTGGCTCATATTCCTGAGGTCGGCGATGGGTATGCTGGTTCTTCCACCACCGCGGCTCATATTCCTGAGGTCAGAGATGGGAATGCTGGTTCCTGCACCATCGCGGCTCATATTCCTGAGGTCAGGGATGGGAATGCTGGTTCCTGCACCACCGCGGCTCATATTCCTGAGGTCAGCTATGGGTATGCTGGTTCCTGCAGCACCGTGGCTCATATTCCTGAGGTCGGTGATGGGAATGCTGGTTCCTGCACCACCGCGGCTCATATTCCTGAGGTCGGCGATGAGTATGCTGGTTCCTGCAGCACCATGGCTCATATTCTTGAGGTCGGTGATGGGTATGGTGGTTCTTGCACCATAGCGGCTCATAGCGGGGTCACAAAGGTTGCACTTGCAACTGGACCCTGGCATTCTACCACTGTGGGGGGCCCTAAGATGGCAGGAAAGGGGTCGCTGTGGTACCGTAATGAAGTGTAAAGGGCCCTGGCCTGGAAGGAGGGGCCCCCCAGGGACCAGAGGTGGCCCTTCATGGTTTCTGGCACCGGGGGCCCTGAAGGTTGTAGTGACACCTCTGTTCCCACCCCATGTCCCGGCCCTGATTAGAAGACTTCTTTCTGCATTTCATCCTCTGTTATGATTGGTTGCAGCTCTTTGAGAGGCACGGTGACTCAGCACTTTTAATGTATCGCACAGCTCAGCCATGGTGCGGTGAGTGCATTGATGTGGCTATTGTCACCTTAAGCCCTAATAGGGCCAAATACCAGTTATAGGACTGACACCGCCCACCACTTATCAAAGGTGTCATTCCTGGCAGGTATATGACTTTCCCTGGCTGGGTGTGCACAGGCCACGGTTATAAAGAACGATCGATGACTGATACCTTCTCATCAATAAGCCATGAGCCCCATCCCATCTAATCTGTGACTTTGCACATTGATAAGATATCAGAAATCAATAACTGTGACGGAGTGTCAGCGCTGCGCTCCTGATTACCTGCGAGGATTTTTAACGCTTTACCTCCCGGATGTCTCCACACATTAATCAGAATACAGGACTTACTCCCGGGGTCACTCTCCTATCCAATATTTACCATCCACATTTCTATCATTCGTCTCTGCACAGCCGCCATCTTTTACCGCCCCATAATAGCCAGAGCCCATTCACATTTCCTACTGGTAGTAGTGCTGGTGGTGGCAGTAGTAGTAATAGTGGTGGTGGTAGAAGTAGGTATAGGAGTAGTAGTTGTGGTGTTGGTGGTAATTATGGTGGTGGTAGTAGTAATAGTGGTGGTGCTAGAAGAAGTTATAAGAGTGGTGGAAATAGTAGAAGATTTGAAAAGAATTAAAACATTTTCAATTTGCACAAGAAGATTGTATTTCATTTTCACAATTGGGAGATTTCCTGCAGTAGTTTGTGTCTCTGCTCCTCCCACAATAGAGACATTTCCTGCAGTAGTTTGTGTCTCTGCCCCTCCCACAAGAGGGAGATTTCCTGCAGTAGTTTGTGTCTCTGCTCCTCCCACAATGGGGACATTTCCTGCAGTAGTTTGTGTCTCTGCCCCTCCCACAATGAGGAGATTTCCTGCAGTAGTTTGTGTCTCTGCCCCTCCCACAATAGGGAGAATTCCTGCAGTAGTTTGTGTCTCTGCTCCTCCCACCATGGGGAGAGTTCCTGCAGTAGTTTGTGTCTCTGCCCCTCCCACAATGGGGACATTTCCTGCAGTAGTTTGTGTCTCTGCCCCTCCCACCATGGGGAGATTTCCTGCAGTAGTTTGTGTCTCTGCCCCTCCCACAATGGGGAGGATTTCCCTGCAGTAGTTTGTGTCTCTGCCCCTCCCACAATGGGGAGCTCTCCTGCAGTAATTTGTGTCTCTGCCCCTCCCACAATGGGGACATTTCCTGCTGTAGTTTGTGTCTCTGCTCCTTCCACAATGGGGAGATTTCCTTGCAGTAGTTTGTGTCTCTGCCCCTCCCACAATGGGGAGATTTCCTGCAGTAGTTTGTGTCTCTGCCCCTCCCACAATGGGGAGATTTCCTGCAGTAGTTTGTGTCTCTGCCCCTCCCACAATGGGGAGATTTCCTGCAGTTGTTTGTATCTCTGCCCCTCCCACAATGGGGAGATTTCCTGCAGTAGTTTGTGTCTCTGCTCCTCCAACCATGGGGTGATTTCCTGCAGTAGTTTGTGTCTCTGCCCCTCCCACAATGGGGACATTTCCTGCAGTAATTTGTGTCTCTGCCCCTCCCACAATGGGGACATTTCCTGCAGTAGTTTGTGTCTCTGCTCCTTCCACAATGGGGAGGATTTCCCTGCAGTAGTTTGTGTCTCTGCTCCTCCCACCATGGGGAGATTTCCTGCAGTAGTTTGTGTCTCTGCTCCTCCCACCATGGGGAGCTCTCCTGCAGTAATTTGTGTCTCTGCCCCTCCCACAATGGGGACATTTCCTGCTGTAGTTTGTGTCTCTGCCCCTCCCACAATGGGAGATTTCCTGCAGTAGTTTGTGTCTCTGCCCCTCCCACAATGGGAGATTTCCTGCAGTAGTTTGTGTCTCTGCCCCTCCCACAATCGGGAGCTCTCCTGCAGTAATTTGTGTCTCTGCCCCTCCCACAATGGGGACATTTCCTGCTGTAGTTTGTGTCTCTGCTCCTTCCACAATGGGGAGATTTCCTTGCAGTAGTTTGTGTCTCTGCCCCTCCCACAATGGGAGATTTCCTGCAGTAGTTTGTATCTCTGCCCCTCCCACAATGGGGAGATTTCCTGCAGTAGTTTGTGTCTCTGCCCCTCCCACAATGGGGACATTTCCTGCAGTAGTTTGTGTCTCTGCCCCTCCCACAATGGGGAGCTCTCCTGCAGTAGTTTGTGTCTCTGCCCCTCCCACAATGAGGACATTTCCTGCAGTAGTTTGTGTCTCTGCCCCTCCCACAATGGGGAGATCTCCTGCAATAGTTTGTGTATCTGCCCCTCCCACAATGGGGAGATCTCCTGCAGTAGTTTATGTCTCTGCCCCTCCCACAATGGTGAGATCTCCTGCAGTAGTTTGTGTCTCTGCCCCTCCCACAATGGGGACATTTCCTGCAGTAGTTTGTGTCTCTGCCCCTCCCACAATGGGGAGCTCTCCTGCAGTAGTTTGTGTCTCTGCCCCTCCCACAATGAGGACATTTCCTGCAGTAGTTTGTGTCTCTGCCCCTCCCACAATGGGGAGATCTCCTGCAGTAGTTTGTGTATCTGCCCCTCCCCCAATGGGGACATTTCCCTGGCTAATAGGACCAAATATCAGTTACAGGTAAACAGATGACTCCACCCACCGCTTATAAAAGGTGTCATTCCTGGCAGGTATGTGACTTTCCCTGGCTGGGTGTGCACAGGTCACGGTTATAAAGAACGATCGATGACTGATACCTTCTCATCAATAAGCCATGAGCCCCATCCCATCTAATCTGTGACTTTCCACATTGATAAGATATCAGAAATCAATAATTGTCCCGGATGTCTCCACATATTGATCAGAATACAGGATTACTCCCGGGGTCACTGACCTCTCTTCTACCATATTTACCATCCCCATTTCTATCATTCTTCTCTGCACTGCCGCCATCTTTTACCGCTCCATAATAGCCAGAGCCCATTCTCATTTCCTACTGGTAGTACTGGTGGTGGCAGTAGTAGTAATAGTGGTAGTAGAAGTAGGTATAGGAGTAGTAGTAGTTGTGGTGTTGGTGGTAGTAATGGTGGTGGTGGTAGTAGGAGTAGTAGTAGTGGTGGTGGTGGTGGTGGTAGTAATGGTGGTGGCAGTAGAAGTAGGTATAGGAGTAGTAGTAGTGGTGTTGGTGGTAGTGGTGGTGGTGGTATTAATGGTAGTGGTGGTATTAGAAGTAGGTATAGGAGTAGTAGTAGTGGTGGTGTTGGTGGTAGTAGTAGTGGTGGTGGTAGTAATGGTGGTGGTGGTAGCAGTGGTGGTAGTAGAAGTAAGAATAGGAGTAGTAGTAGTGGTGTTGGGGGTAGTAGTGGTGGTGGTGGTAGTAGGAGTAGTAGTAGTGGTGGTGGTGGTGGTAGTAGAAGTAGGTATAGGAGTAGTAGTAGTGGTGTTGGTGGTAGTAGTGGTGGTGGTAGTAATGGTGGTGGTGGTAGTAGAAGTAGGTATAGGAGTAGTAGTAGTGGTGTTGGTGGTGGTGGTAGTAATGGTAGTGGTGGTGGTGGTAGTAGAAGTAGGTATAGGAGTAGTAGTAGTGGTGTTGGTGGTAGTAGTGGTGGTGGTGGTAGTAGAAGTAGGTATAGGAGTAGTAGTGGTGGTGGTAGTAGTGGTAGAAATGGTGGTGGTATTCGAAGTAGGTATAGGAGTAGTGGTGGTGGTGGTAGTAGTGGTGGTGGTGGTGGTGGTGGTATTAGAAGTAGGTATAGGAGTAGTAGTAGTAGTGGTGGTGGTAGTAGTGGTGGTGGTGGTATTAATGGTGGTGGTGGTATTAGAAGTAGGTATAGGAGTAGTAGTAGTAGTAGTGGTGGTGGTAGTAATGGTGGTGGTGGTGGTTGTAGAAGTAGGTATAGGAGTAGTAGTAGTAGTGGTGTTGGTGGTAGTAGTGGTGGTGGTAGTAGAAGTAGGTATAGGAGTAGTAGTAGTAGTAGTGGTGATGGTAGTAGTGGTGGTGGTGGTAGTAATGGTAGTGGTGGTGGTGGTAGTAGAAGTAGGTATAGGAGTAGTAGTGGTGTTGGTGGTAGTAGTGGTGGTGGTGGTAGTAGAAGTAGGTATAGGAGTAGTAGTAGTAGTGGTGTTGGTGGTAGTAGTGGTGGTGGTGGTGGTAGTAGAAGTAGGTATAGGAGTAGTAGTAGTAGTGGTGGTGGTAGTGGTGGTAGTAATGGTAGTGGTGGTGGTGGTGGTAGTAGAAGTAGGTATAGGAGTAGTAGTGGTGGTGGTTGTAGTAGTGGTGGTGGTGGCAGTAGTGGTGGTGGTATTAGAAGTAGGTATAGGAGTAGTAGTGGTGGTGGTAGTAGTGGTGGTGGTGGTAGTAATGGTGGTGGTGGTATTAGAAGTAGGTATAGGAGTAGTAGTAGTAGTAGTGGTGGTGGTAGTAGTGGTGGTGGTGGTGGAAGTGGTGTTGGTGGTAGTAATGGTAATGGTGGTGTTGGTAGTAGAAGTAGGTATAGGAGTAGTAGTGGTGGTGGTAGTAGTGGTGGTGGTGGTAGTAGTGGTGGTGGTGGTAGAAGTGGTGTTGGTGGTAGTAATGGTAATGGTGGTGGTGGTAGTAGAAGTAGGTATATGAGTAGTAGTAGTGGTGTTGGTGGTAGTAATGGTGGTGGTAGTGGTAGCAGTGGTGGTAGTAGAAGTAGGTATTGGAGTAGTAGTAGTAGTAGTGGTGTTGGTGGTAGTAATGGTGGTGGTAGTGGTAGCAGTGGTGGTAGTAGAAGTAGGTATAGGAGTAGTAGTAGTAGTGGTGTTGGTGGTAGTAATGGTAATGGTGGTGGTGGTAGTAGAAGTAGGTATATGAGTAGTAGTAGTGGTGTTGGTGGTAGTAATGGTGGTGGTAGTGGTAGCAGTGGTGGTAGTAGAAGTAGGTATATGAGTAGTAGTAGTGGTGTTGGTGGTAGTAATGGTGGTGGTAGTGGTAGCAGTGGTGGTAGTAGAAGTAGGTATAGGAGTGGTAGTAATGGTAGTGGTGGTACTTGTGTGTTAGATCCCTAGTTGCCCTTAAATAGTAAGTATAGCCAACATCCCGGTATATAATCTGTAAGGGGTTTGGTGCCTCAAACCAAAATTGGTGGGACTTTATGGGCTGGTCAAGAAGTAGTAGAGTGTGTAAAAAATATCACAATTTATTACAATGTTCATAATACATATGATAAATGAAAATTGGGTGCCAATGGGTTATAGACCCATGTGTATGGTGAAAAATAAGATAGAAAGAGTGACAATGTGAATGGTGAACATAGATATAATTCTCTGTCTGTTCAGGCTCATGTGTGAGACTCTGGAACGTGTTGAGAGAGAGTATATCTCTAATTTCCAACGCGTTTCGGCATTCTAAGATATGTTGCCTTTATCAAGGAAATGAGTCGGTCACCATATCTGGAAAATATATGGTAAAAATAAGTTGTTTGCATAGTATGTAAATATTTCCATAAAAATGGGAAAATGAAATATATAAACATACTTGTGACATTGGCGTCAGATCCCGGACCTTGTTATCTGCTCTCTCAAAATATTTCACACAGGATTTGGAGGAATCACTGTCTCTATGGTGGAAAGGAGTTTGAGTGAATTTATTGAAATAATAAGGTGGTTTTATATGGAAGTTTGTTCAATAACTTACAATTTAGAATCGTTGCTCTTGTTAGTGGGAAGGAGTCCCTTCGGATATCCTGAAAGTGTTGAGTACGGTAAGTATTCAAGTATGAAAGAGCATGGCGATGAAAAGTGAGTCCTTTAACCGGTTGCCGACCGCCGCACGACTATGTACTGCGGCGGTCAGCCCCGGCCAGGCAGAGTGACGTATGGATACGTCACTCGCCTGTCACTGACTTGCGAGCCTATTGCGGGCGGGCGCGCCCGCCGCGGCTTCTTTCACAGACAAGTCAGTGCGTGTGTCCGGCGGACTCGATGTCCGCCGGTCACACTACGATCGCTCCGGTGAAGGGAGAAAGGCGGAGCTTATGTAAACAAGCCGCCCGTCATTCTCCCTGGTGTAAAAATGAAGATCAGACAGTTCTACTATGTAGGACCGTTGATCTTTGTTTTTACACCAATAGCAATGTCCCTGCACAGTTAGAAGCACGCCCCTAGGACACACTTAACCCCTCCCTGTCCAATAAAGTTAACCCCTTCCCTGCCAGTGTCATTTTTGCAGTAACAGTGCATATGTATAGCACTGATTACTGCAGTAATGTCACTGGTAACCCCAAAAGTGTCAAAAATGTCAGTCAAGGGTCCGATCTGTCCGCCGCAATGTCGCAGTACCGCAAAAAAAATCGCAGATCGCCGCCATTACTCGTTAAAAAAAAAAACACCAAAAATTACAAAAATCTTTCCCTTTGTTAGTAAACGCGATAACTTTTGCGCAAACCAATCAAAATACGCTTTTTGCGATTTTTTTTTTACCAAACATATGTAGCGTAAAACAATTTGGCCGAAAATGTTAAAAAAATTTGATTTTTACATTTTTTTTGGGGGGAATTTCATATAAAAAAATGTGAAAAATATTGTTATTTTTGCAAAAATTACGCTCTTTTTTTGTTTATAGCGCATGATCAAAAAAATCGCAGAGGTGATCAAATACCACCAAAAGAAAGCTCTGTTTGTGGGAAAAAAAGGACGTGAAATTCGTTTAGGTACAGCGTCGCACGACCGCGCAATTGTCCGTCAAAGTCACGCAGTAAAAAATCGCAAAAAAAACCCCTGGTCTTTTAGCAGCCAAATCCTCCGGGGCTTAAGTGGTTAATATGTAGATATAATTAATATGACACTTACAAGTTAGATGTAGTTGATTATTGTGGCCAGTAGAGGGAGCTCCGGTCTTGTGTCCCGGTTGTTTTCCCTGGTAACAGTAATATAAATATAAGCCTTTGGTCAAAATCATTTGTGTTTGAAAGAATCATCCAACAATGCAATGAGTAGTCATTGTTGGATGGTAACTTACAGTTTTTTGAAGGAAATGGGTGGCTGGGTGTTCTGGAGAAGCGAGTCCTGGGCTGGAGGGAAGTGGCGCCCTATTGGAAATCCCCGGCTTTTTATGCCTGCTCACGCATGCGCAGTGGTGCATCGGAGCGTCACAGCGCGGACCCGGCTTCCGGGTGAGCGTCTCGGCGTGGAGCGCGCATCCAGCCTGTGACAGATGGAAGGGAGATGTTTCCGAAGCCGCCGACACAGGAAGGACGGAGATAGTGCTCCATGTGACAGGAGCACTTCTCTGTCAGGTCCCCAGAGAGAAGGCCTCTGGGGTCACCTGTGCCGGGTGTGTTTTGGGATGACAGAATGAAGGCAGAGGGATGATGAGACGCTGCTTGTGTCACAATAATGGATATAAATAAATATAAATAATACAATGAAAAATAATGATTAGGTAAATAAAGATATAAATATATATATATACATTTAACATGATAATTAACAGCAATAAATAATAACATAAAGGAAGAGTGGGTTACACTCGGGGAGACAGTGCAGGCCAGGGTGGGACAATCCCATTGGTGATGCTGACATACTAAATATGGTGTATGTCAATTTTATAGGTTATGAAAAGAGAGTTGGAAGCTTGCTGGGAAATATTATAAAATAATGTTATGGTTAGTCTGTCTTGCCGGAGACGAAGCCCTCTAAGAAGGGGCGATAACTTTCGTTATCATTAAGTCCGGGGGGTCTGGTAGCGTTGAGTTTTTTGATCCAACGCATTTCTGTTTGTAGTAGGGACTTATTCCAGTCTCCACCTCTGCTTGGAATGTGTATACGATCAAGAACAGAAAATTTGACTTTGGGCATTCTGTATTTGTGAAAGTGAGACATGTGGCGGCCTAGCGGTAAATAAAAATTACCGATGGATATTTTGAGAGAGCAGATAACAAGGTCCGGGATCTGACGCTAATGTCACAAGTATGTTTATATATTTCATTTTCCCATTTTTATGGAAATATTTACATACTATGCAAACAACTTATTCTTACCATATATTTTCCAGATATGGTGACCGACTCATTTCCTTGATAAAGGCAACATATCTTAGAATGCCGAAACGCGTTGGAAATTAGAGATATACTCTCTCTCTCAACACGTTCCAGAGTCTCACACATGAGCCTGAAAAGACAGAGAATTATATCTATGTTCACCATTCACATTGTCACTCTTTCTATCTTATTTTTCACCATACACATGGGTCTATAACCCATTGGCACCCAATTTTCATTTATCATATGTATTATGAACATTGTAATAAATTGTGATATTTTTTACACACTCTACTACTTCTTGACCAGCCCATAAAGTCCCACCAATTTTGGTTTGAGGCACCAAACCCCTTACAGATGGTAGTGGTGGTAGTAGAAGTACGTATAGGAGTAGTAGTAGTGGTGGTGGTGGTAGTAATGGTAGTGGTGGTGGTGGTAGTAGAAGTAGGTATAGGAGTAGTAGTAGTGGTGTTGGTGGTAGTAATGGTGGTGGTGGTAGTAGAAGTAGGTATAGGAGTAGTAGTGGTGGTGGTGGCAGTGGTGGTATTAGAAGTAGGTATATGAGTAGTAGTGGTGGTGGTGGTAGTAGTAGTAGTAGTGGTGGTGGTGGTAGTAGAAGTAGGTATAGGAGTAGTAGTAGTAGTGGTGGTGGTAGTAGTGGTGATGGTGGTAGTAATGGTGGTGGTGGTATTAGAAGTAGGTATAGGAGTAGTAGTGGTGTTGGTGGTAGTAGTGGTGGTGGTGGTGGTAGTAGAAGTAGGTATAGGAGTAGTAGTGGTGTTGGTGGTAGTAGTGGTGGTGGTGGTGGTAGTAGAAGTAGGTATAGGAGTAGTAGTAGTAGTGGTGTTGGTGGTAGAAGTAGGTATAGGAGTAGTAGTGGTGGTGGTAGTAGTGGTGGTGGTGGCAGTGGTGGTATTAGAAGTAGGTATAGGAGTAGTAGTGGTGTTGGTGGTAGTAGTGGTGGTGGTGGTGGTAGTAGAAGTAGGTATAGGAGTAGTAGTGGTGTTGGTGGTAGTAGTGGTGGTGGTGGTGGTAGTAGAAGTAGGTATAGTAGTAGTAGTAGTAGTGGTGTTGGTGGTAGAAGTAGGTATAGGAGTAGTAGTGGTGGTGGTAGTGGTGGTAGTAATGGTGGTGGTGGTAGTAGAAGTAGGTATAGGAGTAGTAGTGGTGGTGGTAGTAGTGGTGGTGGTGGCAGTGGTGGTATTAGAAGTAGGTATAGGAGTAGTAGTGGTGGTGGTAGTAGTGGTGGTGGTGGTGGTGGTGGTAGTAGAAGTAGGTATAGGAGTAGTAGTAGTAGTGGTGGTGGTAGTAGTAGTGGTGGTGGTGGTAGTAGAAGTAGGTATAGGAGTAGTAGTAGTGGTGGTGGTGGTAGTAATGGTGGTGGTGGTATTAGAAGTAGGTATAGGAGTAGTAGTAGTAGTGGTGGTGGTAGTAGTGGTGATGGTGGTAGTAATGGTGGTGGTGGTATTAGAAGTAGGTATAGGAGTAGTTGTAGTGGTGGTGGTGGTAGAAGTGGTGGTGGTGGTAGTAATGGTAATGGTGGTGGTGGTAGTAGAAGTAGGTATATGAGTAGTAGTAGTGGTGTTGGTGGTAGTAATGGTGGTAGTAGTGGTAGCAGTGGTGGTAGTAGAAGTAGGTATAGGAGTAGTAGTAGTAGTGGTAGTGGTGGTGGTAATTATGGTGGTGGAAATAGTAGATTTAAACAGAATTAAAATTTGCACAAGAAGATTGTATTTCATTTTTCACAATGGGGAGATTTCCTGAAGTAGTTTGTGTCACTGCCCCTCCCACAATGGGGAGATTTCCCTGTAGTAGTTTGTGTCTCTGCCCCTCCCACATTGGGGAGATTTCCTGTTGTAATTTGTCTCGGCCCCTCCCACAATGGGGCGATTTCCCTGCAGTAGTTTGTGTCACTGCCCCTCCCACAATGGGGGGATTTCCTGCAGTAGTTTGTGTCCCTGCCCCTCCCACAATGAGGAGATTTCCTGTCGTAATTTGTCTCGGCCCCTCCCACAATGGGGCGATTTCCCTGCAGTAGTTTGTGTCACTGCCCCTCCCACAATGGGGGGATTTCCTGCAGTAGTTTGTGTCACTGCCCTTCCCACAATGGGGGATTTCCTGCAGTAGTTTGTGTCTCTGCCCCTCCCACAATGAGGAGATTTCCTGTCGTAATTTGTCTCGGCCCCTCCCACAATGGGGGGATTTCCTGCAGTAGTTTGTGTCACTGCCCCTCCCACAATGGGGTGATTTCCCTGCAGTAGTTTGTGTCTCTGCCCCTCCCACAATGGGGAGATTTCTCCGCCCCTTCCACTGTCCCAGTGTCATTCTTATGAAGAATATGGGATTGGTTTGCTGGACACTGGTAGCTCCTCCCATGGTCTGCATATCATCCGCCCTCTTTCCAGGTGAACACACCCAAGTCACGCCCACTTTACAGGTTGGTCCCGCCCACCCCTCACCTGTAAATAAATGGGGATCACCAACAATATCTTCTCTGAGTTGTTTCCGGGCAGATTAGCGGGAAGACGCGGAGTGGACAGCAGAGGGGGCAGTGACCATACATGTATAGATTGGTGATCGATCAATCGGGGGAGGAGCTTTGTCATCAATCAACCCACACCGCATTCATCTTCACCGTGATTGGTCAGATCATCAATGGAGAACACAAACCAACAATCAGAAATCTAAATAATAATCAAATCGATCGGTTCTCCTGATATTTCTCCCATCGATCGGTTCTCCTGATATTTCCCGGATCGATCGGTTCTCCTGATATTTCCCGGATCGATTGGTTCTCCTGATATTTCTCTGATCAATCGGTTCTCCTGATATTTCCCGGATCGATCGGTTCTCCTGATATTTCCCGGATCGATCGGTTCTCCTGATATTTCTCTGATCGATCGGTTCTCCTGATATTTCTCTGATCGATCGGTTCCCCTGATATTTTTCCGATCGATCAGTTCTCCTGATATTTCCCAGATCGATCGGTTCTCCTGATATTTCTCTGATCGATCGGTTCTCCTGATATTTCTCCGATCGATCCGTTCTCCTGATATTTCCCAGATCGATCGGTTCTCCTGATATTTCCCAGATCGATGAGTCAGGGGATCAGCATGAGAGCCAGGAGATCAGCATGAGAGCCAGGAGATCAGCATGACAGCCAGGGAAACAGCATGACAGCCAGGGAAACAGCATGAGAGTCAGGGAAACAGCATGAGAGTCAGGGGATCAGCATGAGAGCCAGGAGATCATCATGAGAGCCAGGAGATCAGCATGAGAGCCAGAAGATCATAATGAGAGCCAGGAGATCAGCATGAGAGCCAGGAGATCAGCATGACAGCCAGGAGATCAGCATGAGAGTCAGGGGATCAGCATGAGAGCCAGAAGATCAGCATGAGAGTCAGGGGATTGGCATGAGAGCCAGGGGATCAGCATAAGAGCCAGTAGAAGGTCTAAAAAAGTATCGCCCCCCCACCCCCATCCAGATGGTGGAATTGTCTCCTCTCACATTCTGTGGACATCAGAGCTCCCCCTGGGGGTGAATTTGGATACTGGAGGAGATCAGCAGTGGAGATCAGCAGTGGAGATCAGCAGTGGAGGAGATCAGTGCTGGAGGAGATCAGCACTGGAGGAGATCAGCAGTGGAGGAGATCAGCAGTGGAGGAGATCAGTGCTGGAGGAGATCAGTGCTGGAGGAGATCAGCACCGGAGGAGATCAGCACTGGAGGAGATCAGCACTGGAGGAGATCAGCAGTGGAGGAGATCAGTGCTGGAGGAGATCAGTAGTGGAGGAGATCAGCAGAGGAGGAGTTACGCTGTTATCTGCGGAGAATGCGATCGATCGATTGATCCGCAGTGCGTAGCGATGAAAGTGCTCCAAATTAGCGCCATCGTTCTCCAACCAATCACAGCTCAGCCGAGAGACTGCGCTAAGGGAGCACTCCGGGCAAAACCCCCTGACAATATTCTGCACTGTGTGCTTGGCAGCAGAGCTAACAATCTTATTTACATTCTCCCTCCCGTGTCACCCCGGAGACCTCCGCTGGCTGCAATATTATTATTATTATCCTGAATGTATTCATTATCATTATAGTAATATTATCAATAATTTTATAATATTAACGTGATGATCACAAATAAATAAATTGAAGATAATAATCCTAATAATATTAACAACAATTATATAATATTATTATTAGGATTATTATCTTCAATGAATTTATTTGTGATCATCATGTTATTATTAGTAACAAGAATAATAATAATAATATGATGACCATAATTATATAATATAATGATTATTATTTTGATTGCATTCATTATGATCATCATGTTATTATTGTAAACAATAATAATATTAATAATAATAATAATACCATGATGATCATAATAAATACATTTAAGATAATATTCATATTAGTATTACAATAATAATAATAGTAACATGATAATCATTATAAATGCAATCAAAATAATAATCATAATATTATATAATTATGGTCATCATCATGTTATTATTATTATTGTAATACTCATATGAATATTATCTTAAATGTATTTATTATGATCATCATGTTACTATTATTATCATTACTATTATCACTATTATTATCATCTTGAATTTATTCATTATAATCATCATTATCATATTATTATTAGTATCTGAAATGAATTCTTCAGTATCATAATGTTGTTTTCATTAATAATATTATGAATGTATTCATCATCATGTCATAATAATATTAATATTAGTAATGATCATAATGAATGCAATCAAGATAATAATCGTAATATTATATAATTATTGTTATGATTATTATCTTGAATATATTCATTATGGTCATCATCATTACCATGGTAATATTATCATGACATGATGATGATGAATACATTCATAATAAAAATGAAAACAACTTTATGATAATGAAGAATTCATTACAGATACTAATAATAATAATAATAATAATAATAATAATAATAATAATATTAACATGATGGTGATCAAAATGAATACATTGAGGATAAAAATAGTAATAAAATTTAAAAAAGTAAAATAATGATCAATTATATAATAATATTAATATGATGATGAATGCAAACCAAGTAATATTAATATTATTATCAAAGATTCATTCTTCATTACCATCATGTTGTTGTTGTTGTTATCTTAAATGTATTTATTATAGTCATCATCATTATTATGTAAAACATAATAATGTTAACAATCATGATATAATAATATTAATATGACAATGATGGCTATAATGATTACATTCAAGATGATGATAATATTATTAATAATAATAATAACATCATGAATGCAATCAAGAAAATAATAATAATAATAATAATAATACTATTTTTATATAAGAATTGTAAATATTATGACAGCTAACATGATGATGAATACATTAACAATTAATAATAAAAACATTATGATAATGAAGAATTATTTTCAGATACTAATAATAATAATAATAATAACATTGCCATGATGATGCTCAAAATGAATACATTTATAGATAATAATCATAATAAAATTACCAATAATTATATACAGTAATAATATTAATATAATGAATGCGTTCCAAGTAATATTATTATTATTATTATCTGAAATGCATTCCCATCATGTTATTATTATTGATAATAATATTACTTGGAACGCATTAATCATCATTATCACCATATTAATATTATTATATAATTATTCATTTTATTATTATTAGTATCTGAAAATAATTCTTCGTTATCATAACGATTTTGTTATTAATTATTATTAATGTGTTCATTATCATAATCATGTTAGCCATAAAAAAATTAACAATATTGATATAATAATAATAATACTTGGAATGGTTTTATCTTTATTGTAATCCTATTATAATATAATTATTGATAATAATATTGTCACATTGCCCGGTGTCTCCCGGCGTTGGCACAGAGCGGGTTCCTCCCCTGGCAGAGCTGAGTCGGTCCTGGACGGCCTCCAGTGAAGGTTATTCTGAGTCACATCCTTAACAATACTCAGCACAGTCCTGACATTCTGGTGGCCCCGGGGCACCGGACCTGTGAAGGATGGAGGAGGGGCTGTTGGTGACACAGCCAGTAAGTTGTTCCCTCAGGTAGGTCCACTCTCCAGGGGTGGATGAAAAACTTCCCCGCACTCTGCCCAGATAGCCGGCACAGTGGACCTGTTTCCAATATTTAATAAAGGCCGGGGTCTCAGTTACTTACATTTCTAAGATATTCTGCCTTTGTGCATTGCATGCCTACTGTAATCCATGGGAGTACCTACACTGCAGTATATACCATGTATATCAATGTATTCTGTCTGTCAGGGGTCTCCGTACCTATCAGAAGGAATGGGGTCACCTCCAGGTCCCCCCTGTTTATTGATTGCTAAATGTGCAGTGTTGGCGGTAGATTAGAGCAGGACTGCGCCCCATACCTCGGTAAGGTATATGGTTTGAGGACAATTCATACCTTGGTGGGGTATATGGTTTGAGGACGTCTCATACCTTGGTAAGGTATATGGCTTGAGGACATCTCATACCTTGGTAAGGTATATGGCTTGAGGACATCTCATACCTTGGTGGGGTATATGGCTTGAGGACATCTCATACCTTGGTGGGGTATACAGTTTGAGGACATCTCCTACCTTGGTGGGGTATATGGCTTGAGGACATCTCATACCTTGGTGGGGTATACGGTTTGAGGACATCTCATACCTTGGTAAGGTATATGGCTTGAGGACATCGAATACCTTGGTGGGGTATACGGTTTGAGGACATCTCCTACCTTGGTGGGGTATATGGCTTGAGGACATCTCATACCTTGGTGGGGTATATGGCTTGAGGACATCTCATACCTTGGTAAGGTATATGGCTTGAGGACATCTCCTACCTTGGTGGGGTATATGGCTTGAGGACATCTCCTACCTTGGTGGGGTATACGGTTTGAGGACATCTCATACCTTGGTGGGGTATATGGCTTGAGGACATCTCCTACCTTGGTGGGGTGTATGGCTTGAGGACATCTCATACCTTGGTGTGATATATGATTTGAGGACATCTCATACCTTGGTGGGGTATACGGCTTGAGAACATCTCATACCTCAGTGGGGTGTATTGTTTGAGGACATCTCATACCTTGGTAGGGTATATGGTTTAAGGGCATCTCATACCTTGGTGGGGTATACATAGTCTGTGAGGGGTCCGTGACCGCGCGGGAGCGCACCTCCGGTGGTGCGCACTCGCTCCCTAGACCCTCACAGGCTAGCGACGTAGCCCTACGTCACTTTGCCTGTGAGGGGCTGACTGCCGACGTAAATAGCCGTGCGGCGGTCGGCAAGCGGTTAATGCTCACCCATGGGTTGCTAGAGGTTACTGCACATCATTAATGCTCACCCATTGGTTGCTAGTGGTTTTGAACATCCTTACTGCTCACTGATTGGTTGCTAGAGGTTACTGCACATCATTATTGCTCTCTCTCACTGATTGGTTGCTAGAGGTTACTGCACACCATTACCGCTCACTGATTGGTTTCTAGAGGTTAATGCACACCATTACTGCTCAGCCATTGGTTGCTAGAGGTTACTGCACATCGTTTCTGCTCTTTGGTTGCTAGAGGTTACTGCACATCATTACCACTCACTGATTGATTGCTAGTGGTTAAAGCACATCATTATTGGTCACCCATTGGTTGCTACAGGTTACGGCAAAACCTTACTGCTCCTGCACACTGATTGGTTGCTAGAGGTTACTGCACATCAATACCGCTCACTGATTGGTTGCTAGAGGTTACTGCACATAATTGCTGCTCACCCATTGGTTGCTAGAGGTTAGTGCACATCATTACTGCTCATTGATTGGTTCCTACAGGTTACAGCACATAATACTGCTCACTGGTTGCTAGAGGTTACTGCTCATTATTACCCATCACTGATTGGTTGCTAGAGGTTACTACACATAATTACTGCTCACTGATTGATTGCTAGATAGATTATGCTACAAACTCACACAGCAGTCCCCTTGTCAGAGTAGAAGTGTTGTCTTGCACTGCAGTAGAATTTAAAGTGTAACTCCACTTTTGTTGAGAAAAAACCATCCCCCTCTGTGTGATCTCTGTACATTGCAGGGATTGTAACAAACTTTGTTGCAGATTTCTACCTTTTGTTATTCCGAAGAAACCATTATTTGTTCCTCTGTGCTGAGTGGGTCTAATGGGAGTAGTTTCATAATTATCTATCAGCTGTGCAGCTGCAGGGCTCTAATGAGGAAATCTGCTGGGCCTGCATCTCTTTAGACCTATAGTTCCTGTTGGGAGGATCTCACCAAAAATGACATTTGTGTTGCACGGGATGCCAGAAATCTGACTTGTATCTTGGTGCAGACTTCTGGGAAAATTGGTGAGCCAATCACACAAGCAGGAAATGATGTTTCTGGGGGGTGTGGCCAGTATACATTCTGTGTACAGAACACCTCCAGGCAGCCATATTGGATTGCATTTTCAGAAAATTAAGATTTGAAAAAGCAAAGGTCATTTTTTAATAACATTCAATTACAATCTGATTTGTGTTGCAATTGTATACACTAGATTGTTTTTTTCTTTATTTGCTGTTTTTTTTCCCCCCACAAAAGTGGAGTAACCCTTTGACATGTGGCAGAAAAGAGGGGGTTAATGAAGCCAACCAGGATTACATTAAAACGGTACGGAGAGTCAATGAGCGCAGCGAGCAGAGAGGCCGAGATAAGCGACTTTAACAGAGTAAACTCCTTCATTCAGATTGCTAATTACAAAACATAGCAGCTGTCTGCTCATCCATGCCGAGCAGTGTATGTGCATACCGGCATGCTGAGCAGTGTATGTGCATACCGGCATGCCGAGAAGTGTCTGTGCATACTGGCATGCCGAGCAGTGTATGTGCATACCGGCATGCTGAGCAGTGTATGTGCATACCGGCATGCCGAGCAGTGTATGTGCATACCGGCATGCCGAGCAGTGTATGTGCATACCGGCATGCTGAGCAGTGTATGTGCATACCGGCATGCCGAGCAGTGTATGTGCATACTGGCATGCCGAGCAGTGTATGTGCATACCGGCATGCTGAGCAGTGTATGTGCATACCGGCATGCCGAGCAGTGTATGTGCATACCGGCATGCCGAGCAGTGTATGTATATACCGGCATGCCGAGAAGTGTCTGTACATACCGGCATGCCGAGCAGTGTCTGTGCATACCGGCATGCCGAGCAGTGTATGTGCATACCGGCATGCCGAGCAGTGTATGTGCATACCGGCATGCCGAGCAGTGTATGTACATACCGGCATGCCGAGCAGTGTATGTGCCTACCGGCATGCCGAGCAGTGTCTGTACATACCGGCATCCCGAGCAGTGCATGTGCATACCGGCATGCCGCGTGGGAAGTGGTTAATTGCCAATGGTATTTGTAGTATGCAGCATGAGGGGGTTAATGTATTGCCACTGATCACTGGTCACGCTGTGGAAGAGGGGGGTGTGAAGGGGGCGGTGCTTATCAGATATAAAAAGAATTTGCCAGAAAAGAGAAGATTACACTCTGTAATATGGTTGTGGAGGGGGAGAGATTGGCTTTACTAATCATTAATAGTCAATTGGCACCTTCCCCATTATAGAAAACATTACACTCTGCTCATTAAAAGGTTTGCGCTGTGCTGCGCCGCACTACTCTACGGCACACATTTTTTTTGTCGGGGTTCCAAATTTTTGCTATACCATTTCAAAGGGTTCCACGGGAAAAATGAATTAGGAGACCCTGATCTACAGGGTCCAGGTATCTCCTCTATAGGGTCCAGGTATCTCCTCTATAGGGTCCAGGTATCCCCTCTATAGGGCTCAGGTATCTCCTCTATAGAGTCCAGGTAGCTCATCTATAGGGTCCAGGTATCCCCTCTATAGGGTCCAGGTATCCCCTCTATAGGGCTCAGGTATCCCCTCTATAGGGTCCAGGTAGCTCATCTATAGGGTCCAGGTATCCCCTCTATAGTGGCCAGGTATCCCCTCTATAGGGTTCAGGTATCTCCTCTATAGGGTCCAGGTATCCCCTCTAACGTCCAGGTATCCCCTCTATAGGGTCCAAGTATCTTCTCTATAGGGTCCGGGTATCTCCTCTATAGGGTCCAGGTATCCCATCTATAGGGTCCAGGTATCTCCTCTATAGGGTCCAGGTATCCCCTCTATATGGTCCAGGTATATCCTCTATAGGACTCAGGTATCCCCTCTATAGGGTCCAGGTATCTCCTCTATAGGGTCCAGGTATTCCCTCTATAGGGTCCAGGTATCTCCTCTATAGGGCTCAGGTATCCCCTCTATAGGGTCCAGGTGTCTCCTCTATAGGGTCCAGGTATCCCCCTATAGGGTCCAGGTATCTCCTCTATAGGGTCCAGGTATCCCCTCTATAGGGCTCAGGTATCCCCTCTATAGGGTCCAGGTATCTCCTCTATAGGGTCCAGGTATCCCCTCTATAGGACTCAGGTATCCCCTCTATAGGGTCCAGGTATCTCCTCTATAGGGTCCAGGTATCCCCTCTATAGTGGCCAGGTTTCCCCTCTATAGGGTCCAGGTATCTCCTCTATAGGGTCCAGGTATCTCCTCTATAGGGTCCAGGTATCCCCTCTATAGAGTCCAGGTATCCCCTCTATAGGGTCCCCCTATAGGGTCCAGGTATCTCCTCTATAGGGTCCAGGTATTCCCTCTATAGGGTCCAGATGTCTCCTCTACAGGGTCCAGGTATCTCCTCTATAGTGGCTGGGTATCCCCTCTATAGGGTCCGGGTATCCCCTCTATAGGGTCCAGGTATCTCCTCTATAGGGTCCGGGTATCTCCTCTATAGGGTCCAGGTATCTCCTCTATATGGTCCAGGTATCCCCTCTATAGGGTCCAGGTATCTCCTCTATATGGTCCAGGTATTCCCTCTATATGGTCCGGGTATCTCCTCTATAGGGTCCAGGTATCTCCTCTATATGGTCCAGGTATTCCCTCTATAGGGTCCAGGTATCTACTCATGCTACCAGTAGTGACACTGACCCTAGCCAAATGCAAAACTAGTGATAAACAGTCAGAAAAGATGAGTAGGGAAAATGTCAGTGGCCTTTACCTGTAAAACTTTTCCTATTTTGGAGGTCGTATCATTGTTGCCCATCTAGTGCACCTGTTGTTAATTTCACAATATTGATTAACACCAAAGCAGCTGAAACTGATTAACAGCCCCCTCTGCTACTTAACTGACCACATCAATATCTAAGGAGTTTACTTAACTTGATGTTATTCTCTGATTAAAAAGTGTTCCTTTCATTTATTTGAGCAGTGTGATGGGTGCACTTTAATAATGAGCAGCCCCTCCCCCACTTCTGATCAATAATATTGATTAGGCTGCTTCCATTGTCTCTGGTGATGAGTATGTGGCAATGCCGGGAGCTCCGGGTTCCAGGAGGAGATATCAGATCACTTCTAGGAGGACAATGGATGGATTGGGCAATACTCACCTGTGCCAACCTACTGACCTTTACCCATCTGTGCCAACCTACTGAGCTATCCCCACCTGTGCCAACCTACTGACCTTTACCCACCTGTGCCAACCTACTGACCTTTACCCACCTGTGCCAACCTACTGACCTTTACCCACCTGTGCCAACCTACTGACCTTTACCCACCTGTGCCAAACTACTGACCTTTACCCACCTGTGCCAACCTACTGACCTTTACCCACCTGTGCCAACCTACTGACCTTTACCCATCTGTGCCAACCTACTGAGCTATCCCCACCTGTGCCAACCTACTGACCTTTACCCACCTGTGCCAACCTACTGACCTTTACCCACCTGTGCCAACCTACTGACCTTTACCCACCTGTGCAGCCAGGTGTGGAGAATTCCCAGCCACCAGACCCCCCCCTGACCGATAATCCCCCCCCCCCCAACATGTCTCTCCTGGGAGTTCTTGGATATAATGCTGCACAGGATCTGGATGTTCCATGTTGGGACCAACTACACGCCGGTACCTGGAGGTACACAGTGATGTCAGGGCTGGGGATGGGGGGATGGGGGAGGGGGGCATTTGGGACTCATTCACATTTGTGCATTGAGGCAACATGAGCAACCCATTCACATCCATTCACTTAAAGCTCCATTCACATAACGCTCCATTCACATAACGCTCCATTCACATAACGCTCCATTCACATAACGCTCCATTCACTTAAAGCCCCATTCACCTCCATTCACATAAAGCTCTATTCACCTCCATTCACTTAAAGCCCCATGGGGGGGGGGGGGGGTGTGCTAAGATTGGAATTTTGTCTCGGGGGGGGGGATTAATGGCAGTAGGGATGATTAGGGGGTGTTTGCGCGGGGGGGGGATAAGAGTGGGGGAGAGAGGATTTGTGCTCAGAGGGGAAATTCGAGGGATAGTGCATTTAGGCCAGAAGTGGGAAGTTTTATGGGGGGGGGGGGATTTGTGCTGGGGGCGTATGGGGGGAGGGAGAGGATTTGAGCTGGGGGATTTGGAGTGGGGGGAGAGGATTTGTGCTAGGAGGGGAAATTCGAGGGGAGGGGATTTGTGCTAGGAGAGGGATGTTTTTTTTTTGGGGGGGGGATTTGTGCTGGGGGCATATGGGGGAGAGAGAGGATTTGAGCTGGGGGGGATTTGTTCTTGGAGAGTAAATTTGAGGGGTAGATGATTTGTCTTAGGAGAGGGATTTTTTTTTGGGCGGGGGGATTTGTGCTGGGGGAATATGGGGAGAGGGAAGATTTGAGCTCAGGGGGGATTTAAAATATGTGCTTCGAGGGGAGATTTGAGGGGTAGTAGATTTGTGCTGGGGGACATTTTTTTGAGGGGGGTTAGAGTGGGAGGAGAGGATTTTTGCTAGGGGGGGTAATTTGTGGGGTAAAGGATTTGTGCTGGGAGGGGGAAGTTTTTTTGGTAGGGGGGAATTTGTGCTGGGGGCATACAGTGATGGAGAGGATTTGAGTTTGGGGGGGAGGGGGGATTTGTTCTTGGAGAGGAAATTTAAGGGGGAGTATTTGTGCTAGGGATATGGGGGAAAAAGAGAATTTGAGCTGGGTGGGGATTTAGAGTGGGGGGGAGAGGATTTGTGCTTAGAGGGGAATTTTGAGGGGTAGTGGATTTGTGCAAGGAGGGGGAGCTTTTTTGGGGAGGATTTGTGCTGGGGGCATATGGGGGGAGTAGAGAGGGTTTGATCTGGGTGGGGATTTAGATTGGGGGAAGAGGATTTGTGCTTGCAGGGGAAATTCGAGGGATATTGCATTTATGCCAGGAGGGGGGAATTTGTGCTGGGGGCATATTGTGGGGTGAGAGAGGATTTGAGCTTGGGGGATTTAGATAGAGGGGAAGAAGATTTGTGCTAGGAGGGGAAATTCGAGGGGTAGAGGATTTGTGCTAGAAAGGGGGGGGGGGATTTGTGCTGGGGGTGTATGTGGGGGGAGAGAGGATTTGAGCTGGGTGGGGATTTAGAGTGGGGGGAGAGTATTTGTGCTTGCAGTGGAAATTCGAGGGATAGTGCATTTGTGCCAGAAGGGTTTTTTTTTTTTTTGGGGGGGGGATTTGTGCTGGGGGCGTATGGGGGGGGGGGGGAGAGAGGATTTGAGCTTGGGGGAATTCAGAACGGAGGGAGAGGATTTGTGCTAGGAGGGGTAACTTGAGGGGAAGAGGATTTGTGCTAGGAAGATAAAGTTGTTGTTTTTTTTGGGGGGGTGGGGGATTTGTGCGGGGGGCAAATGGGGGGGAGAGGATTTGAGCTGGGTGGGGATTTAGATTGGGGGGAGCGGATTTATGCTTTCAGAGGAAATTTGAAGGGTAGTGGATTTGTGCTAGGAGGGGGAAGTTTTTTTTATATTAGGGAGGGAATTTGCGATTGGGGCATATGGGAAGAGAGATGATTTGAGCTGGAGGGGGGGGGGGGGTTGTTCTTGGATAGGAAATTTGAGGTGTGGAGGATTTGTGCTAGAAGGGGGAAGTTTTTTGAGGGAGGATTTGTGCTGGGGGCATATGGGGAGGGAGAGGATTTGAGCTTGGTGGAGATTTAGAGTGAGGGGGAGGGGAGAAGATCTGTGCTTGGTGGGGAAAGTTTGTTTTTTGTTGGGGGGGGGGGATTTGTGCTTGGGGCATATAGGGAGAGAAGATTTGAGTTGGGGGATATTTAGAGTGTGGGGGGGGGGGGGTGGATATGTGATCCTAGGGGAAATTCAATGGGTAGTGGATTTGTGCTAGGTTTGTGAAGTTATTTTTGAGGGAGGGGCTTATGGGGAGAAAGAGGATGTGAGCTGGAGGGGGTGGGGATTTGTTCTCGGAGAGGAAATACGAAGGGTAGGGGGATTTGGGTGTGGGGGGGGGGGATTTGTGCTAGGATGGGAAAGGTTTTTTTTGGGGGGGGGATTTGTACTGGGGGCAAATGGGGAGAGAGGATTTGAGCTTGGGGGATTTGTTCTTGGAGAGGAAATTCGAGGGGAAGAGGATTTGTGCTAAGAGGGGGAAGTTTTGTTTTTTTGGGGATGTGGGCATAAGGGGAGAGAGAGGATTTCAGCTGGGGGGGGTTATAGTGGGAGGGATAGGATATGTGCTTGGAGGGGAAATTTGAGGATTTGTGCTAGGAGGGGGGAGTTTTTCTGGGGAGGGGGGGGGGGGGGGTTTGTACTAGGGGCATATGGGTAGAGAGTATTTAGGGTGGGGATGGGGAGGATATGAGCTTGGAGGGGAAATTCGAGGGGAAGTGAGTTTGTGCAAGGAGGGTGAGTTTTTTTTTGGGGGGGGGTTTGTGCTGGGGGCATACAGGGAGAGAGAATTTGAGGGGGGGAGGATATGTGATCGTAGGGGAAATTCAATGGGTAGTGGATTTGTGCTAGGATGGGGAAGTTTTTTTGTTTTTTTTTAGGGAGGGGCTTATGGGGAGAGAGAGGATGTGAGCTGGAGGGGGAAGGATTTCTTTTCGGAGAGAAAATACAAGGGGTAGGGGGATTTGGGGGGGTGGAGGGTTCTAGAAAAGAGGATTTGTGCTAGGATGGGAAAGTTTTTTTTGGGGGGGGGATTTGTACTTGGGGCATATGGGGAGAGGATTTAGGGTGGGGGGATTTATAGTGGGGGGGGGGGAGGTGGGGTGGGAGAGGATATGTGCTTGAAAAGGAAATTAGAGGGGTAGTGGGTTTGTGCAAGGAGGGGGGAGTTTATTTGGGGGGAGGGGAAATTGTGCTAGGGTCATATAGGGAGAGAGGATTTGAGTTGGGGGATATTTAGAGTTGGGGGGGGGGGGATATGTGATCGTAGGGGAATTTCAGTGGGTAGTGGATTTGTGCTAGGCTGGGGATGTTTTTTTTTAGGGGGGGCTTATGGGGAGAGAGAGGATGTGAGCTGAAGAGGGGGGATTTATTCTCGGAGAGGAAATACGAGGGGTAGGGGGATTTGGGGGGGGGGGGGATTTGTACTGGGGGCATATAGAGAGAAAGGATTTGAGCTTGGGGGGATTTGTTCTTGGAGAGGAAATTCGAGGGAAAGAGAATTTGTGCTAAGAGGGTGAAGTTTTGTTTTTAGGTGGGGACAAATAGGGGGAGTGAGAGGATTTCAGCTGGGGAGGGGGATTTATAGGTGGGGGGAAGAGGATATGTGCTTGGAGGGGAAATTCGAGGGTTAGTGGATTTGTGCCAGGAGGGGGGAGTTTTTTTGGGGGGTATTTGTGCTGGGGGCATATAGGGAGAGAGTATTTGAGTTGGGGGACATTTATAGTGGGGGGGGGGGATATGTGATCATAGGGGAAATTCAATGGGTAGTGGATTTGTGCTAGGATGGGGAAGTTTTTTTTTTTTTTAAGGAGGGGATTATGGGGAGAGAGAGGATGTGAGCTGGGGGGGGGGGGCGTGTTTTCGGAGAGGAAATACAAGGGGTAGGGGGATTTGGGGGGCGGGGGGTTCTAAAAAGAGGATTTGTGCTAGGATGGGAACATTTTTTTTGGGGGGGGGATTTGTACTGGAGGCATATAGGGAGAAAGGATTTGAGCTTAGAGAGGAGATTCAATGGAAAGAAAATTTGTGCTAAGAGGGTGAAGTTTTGTTTTGGGGTGGGGACATATAGAGGGAGAGAGAGGATTTCAGCTGGGGAGGGGGATTTATAGTGGGGGGGGGGAGAGGATATGTGCTTGGAGGGGAAATTCGAGGGGTAGTGGATTTGTGCTAGGGTGGGGAAGTTTTTCTTTTTTTTAGGGAGGGGCTTATGGGGAGAGAGAGGATGTGAGCTGGAGGGGGGGGGGGATGTTCTCGGAGAGGAAATACAAGGGGAAGGGGGATTTAGGGGGGTTTTGCTAGAAAAGAGGATTTGTGCTAGGAGGGGAAATTTTTTTTTGGAGGGGGGGGGGGGGAGGTTCATACTGGGGGCATATGGGGAGAGAGGATTTGAGCTTAGGGGGATTTGTTCTTAGATAGGAAATTTAAAGGGAAAGGAAAGGAGGGGGATTTTAGCAGGGGGGGGGGTTGGTTTGGAGGAAGGGAGGATTTACGCTTTGGAGGGAGCATGCAGATCAGTGCTAAATATTTTTTTGTGGGGGGGGGGGTGATTTTTGCTGACACATATTCATACATCTTGGGGGGGGGGGGGTACAATTTGGTATGTTCCTCCTGGGCTGCTCTATTTGCCCTTGTCTCGGCAATGGACATGTGCCCTGGCGGAATTCTTCACTGTGAGTGGCCTCCCAGGGTTCTATGTCTTCAATGTGAGTGCCCCCCTTAGGGTTCTATGTCTTCAGTGTGAGTGGCCCCCTTAGGGTTCTATGTCTTCAGTGTGAGTGGCCTCCTCAGGGTTCTATGTCTTCAGTGTGAGTGGCCCCCTTAGGGTTCTATGTCTTCAGTGTGAGTGGCCTCCCAGGGTTCTATGTCTTCAGTGTGAGTGGCCCCCTTAGGGTTCTGTGTCTTCAGTGTGAGTGGCCCCCTTAGGGTTCTATGTCTTCAGTGTGAGTGGCCCCCTTAGGGTTCTATGTCTTCAGTGTGAGTGGCCTCCCAGGGTTCTATGTCTTCAGTGTGAGTGGCCCCCTTAGGGTTCTGTGTCTTCAGTGTGAGTGGCCCCCTTAGGGTTCTATGTCTTCAGTGTGAGTGGCCCCCTCAGGGTTCTATGTCTTCAGTGTGAGTGGCCCCCCTTAGGGTTCTATGTCTTCAGTGTGAGTGGCCCCCCTTAGGGTTCTATGTCTTCAGTGTGAGTGGCCCCCCTTAGGGTTTTATGTCTTCAGTGTGAGCGGCCTCCTCAGGGTTCTATGTCTTCAGTGTGAGTGGCCCCCTTAGGGTTCTATGTCTTCAGTGTGAGTGGCCCCCTTAGGGTTCTATGTCTTCAGTGTGAGTGGCCCCCTTAGGGTTCTATGTCTTTGGTGTGAGTGGCCTCCTTAGGGTTCTATGTCTTCAGTGTGAGTGGCCTCCTTAGGGTTTTATGTCTTCAATGTGAGTGGCCTCCTTAGGGTTCTATGTCTTCAGTGTGAGTGGCCTCCTTAGGGTTTTATGTCTTCAATGTGAGTGGCCCCCTTAGGGTTCTATGTCTTTGGTGTGAGTGGCCTCCTTAGGGTTCTATGTCTTCAGTGTGAGTGGCCTCCTTAGGGTTCTATGTCTTTGGTGTGAGTGGCCTCCTTAGGGTTTTATGTCTTCAATGTGAGTGGCCTCCTTAGGGTTCTATGTCTTCTGTGTGAGTGGCCTCCTCAGGGTTCTATGTCTTCAGTGTGAGTGGCCCCCTTAGGGTTCTATGTCTTCAGTGTGAGTGGCCTCCTTAGGGTTCTATGTTTTCAGTGTGAGTGGCCTCCTTAGGGTTTTACGTCTTCAATGTGATTGGCCTCCTTAGGGTTCTATGTCTTTGGTGTGAGTGGCCTCCTCAGGGTTCTATGTCTTCAGTGTGAGTGGCCCCCTTAGGGTTCTATGTCTTCAGTGTGAGTGGCCCCCTTAGGGTTCTATGTCTTTGGTGTGAGTGGCCTCCTTAGGGTTCTATGTCTTCAGTGTGAGTGGCCTCCTTAGGGTTTTATGTCTTCAATGTGAGTGGCCTCCTTAGGGTTCTATGTCTTCAGTGTGAGTGGCCCCCTTAGGGTTCTATGTCTTTGGTGTGAGTGGCCTCCTTAGGGTTCTATGTCTTTGGTGTGAGTGGCCTCCTTAGGGTTTTATGTCTTCAATGTGAGTGGCCTCCTTAGGGTTCTATGTCTTCTGTGTGAGTGGCCTCCTTAGGGTTTTATGTCTTCAATGTGAGTGGCCTCCTTAGGGTTCTATGTCTTCAGTGTGAGTGGCCTCCTTAGGGTTCTATGTCTTCAATGTGAGTGCCCCCCTTAGGGTTCTATATCTTCAGTGTGAGTGGCCCCCTTAGGGTTCTATGTCTTCAGTGTGAGTGGCCCCCTTAGGGTTCTATGTTTTTGGTGTGAGTGGCCTCCTTAGGGTTCTATGTCTTCGGTGTGAGTGGCCTCCTTAGGGTTTTATGTCTTCAATGTGAGTGGCCTCCTTAGGGTTCTATGTCTTCAGTGTGAGTGGCCCCCTTAGGGTTCTATGTCTTCAGTGGTGTGAGTGGCCTCCTCAGGGTTCTATGTCTTCAGTGTGAGTGGCCTCCTTAGGGTTTTATGTCTTCAATGTGAGTGGCCTCCTTAGGGTTCTATGTCTTCAGTGTGAGTGGCCCCCTTAGGGTTCTATGTCTTTAGTGTGAGTGGCCTCCTTAGGGTTCTATGTCTTCAGTGTAAGTGGCCTCCTTTAGGGTTTTATGTCTTCAATGTGAGTGGCCTCCTTAGGGTTCTATGTCTTCAGTGTGAGTGGCCTCCTTAGGGTTTTATGTCTTCAATGTGAGTGGCCTCCTTAGGGTTCTATGTCTTCAGTGTGAGTGGCCTCCTTAGGGTTCTATGTCTTCAGTGTGAGTGGCCTCCTCAGGGTTCTATGTCTTCAATGTGAGTGCCCCCCTTAGGGTTCTATATCTTCAGTGTGAGTGGCCCCCTTAGGGTTCTATGTCTCCAGTGTGAGTGGCCCCCTTAGGGTTCTATGTCTTTGGTGTGAGTGGCCTCCTTAGGGTTCTATGTCTTCAGTGTGAGTGGCCTCCTTAGGGTTCTATGTTTTCAGTGTGAGTGGCCTCCTTAGGGTTCTATGTCTTCAGTGTGAGTGGCCTCCTTAGGGTTTTATGTCGTCAATGTGAGTGGCCTCCTTAGGGTTCTATGTCTTCAGTGTGAGTGGCCCCCTTAGGGTTCTATGTCTTTAGTGTGAGTGGCCTCCTTAGGGTTCTATGTCTTCAGTGTGAGTGGCCTCCTTAGGGTTTTATGTCTTCAATGTGAGTGGCCTCCTTAGGGTTCTATGTCTTCAGTGTGAGTGGCCTCCTTAGGGTTCTATGTCTTCAGTGTGAGTGGCCCCCTTAGGGTTCTATGTCTTCAGTGTGAGTGGCCCTCCTTAGGGTTCTATGTCTTCAGTGTGAGTGGCCCCCTTAGGGTTCTATGTTTTCAGTGTGAGTGGCCTCCTTAGGGTTCTATGTCTTCAGTGTGAGTGGCCCCCTCAGGGTTCTATGTCTTCAGTGTGAGTGGCCCCCCTTAGGGTTATATGTCTTCAATGTGAGTGGCCTCCCAGGGTTCTATGTCTTCAGTGTGAGGGGCCCCCTTAGGGTTCTGTGTCTTCAGTGTGAGTGGCCCCCTTAGGGTTCTGTGTCTTCAGTGTGAGTGGCCCCCTTAGGGTTTTATGTCTTCAGTGTGAGTGGCCCCCTCAGGGTTCTATGTCTTCAGTGTGAGTGGCCCCCCTTAGGGTTCTATGTCTTCAGTGTGAGCGGCCTCCTCAGGGTTCTATGTCTTCAGTGTGAGTGGCCCCCTTAGGGTTCTATGTCTTCAGTGTGAGTGGCCCCCTTAGGGTTCTATGTCTTCAGTGTGAGTGGCCCCCTTAGGGTTCTATGTCTTTGGTGTGAGTGGCCTCCTTAGGGTTCTATGTCTTCAGTGTGAGTGGCCTCCTTAGGGTTTTACGTCTTCAATGTGATTGGCCTCCTTAGGGTTCTATGTCTTTGGTGTGAGTGGCCTCCTCAGGGTTCTATGTCTTCAGTGTGAGTGGCCCCCTTAGGGTTCTATGTCTTCAGTGTGAGTGGCCCCCTTAGGGTTCTATGTCTTTGGTGTGAGTGGCCTCCTTAGGGTTCTATGTCTTCAGTGTGAGTGGCCTCCTTAGGGTTTTATGTCTTCAATGTGAGTGGCCTCCTTAGGGTTCTATGTCTTCAGTGTGAGTGGCCCCCTTAGGGTTCTATGTCTTTGGTGTGAGTGGCCTCCTTAGGGTTCTATGTCTTTGGTGTGAGTGGCCTCCTTAGGGTTTTATGTCTTCAATGTGAGTGGCCTCCTTAGGGTTCTATGTCTTCTGTGTGAGTGGCCTCCTTAGGGTTTTATGTCTTCAATGTGAGTGGCCTCCTTAGGGTTCTATGTCTTCAGTGTGAGTGGCCTCCTTAGGGTTCTATGTCTTCAATGTGAGTGCCCCCCTTAGGGTTCTATATCTTCAGTGTGAGTGGCCCCCTTAGGGTTCTATGTCTTCAGTGTGAGTGGCCCCCTTAGGGTTCTATGTTTTTGGTGTGAGTGGCCTCCTTAGGGTTCTATGTCTTCAGTGTGAGTGGCCTCCTTAGGGTTTTATGTCTTCAATGTGAGTGGCCTCCTTAGGGTTCTATGTCTTCAGTGTGAGTGGCCCCCTTAGGGTTCTATGTCTTCAGTGTGAGTGGCCTCCTCAGGGTTCTATGTCTTCAGTGTGAGTGGCCTCCTTAGGGTTCTATGTCTTCAATGTGAGTGGCCTCCTTAGGGTTCTATGTCTTCAGTGTGAGTGGCCCCCTTAGGGTTCTATGTCTTTAGTGTGAGTGGCCTCCTTAGGGTTCTATGTCTTCAGTGTAAGTGGCCTCCTTTAGGGTTTTATGTCTTCAATGTGAGTGGCCTCCTTAGGGTTCTATGTCTTCAGTGTGAGTGGCCTCCTTAGGGTTTTATGTCTTCAATGTGAGTGGCCTCCTTAGGGTTCTATGTCTTCAGTGTGAGTGGCCTCCTTAGGGTTCTATGTCTTCAGTGTGAGTGGCCTCCTCAGGGTTCTATGTCTTTGGTGTGAGTGGCCTCCTTAGGGTTCTATGTCTTCAGTGTGAGTGGCCTCCTCAGGGTTCTATGTCTTTGGTGTGAGTGGCCTCCTTAGGGTTATATGTCTTCAGTGTGAGTGGCCCCCTTAGGGTTCTATGTTTTCAGTGTGAGTGGCCTCCTCAGGGTTCTATGTCTTCAGTGTGAGTGGCCTCCTTAGGGTTTTATGTCGTCAATGTGAGTGGCCTCCTTAGGGTTCTATGTCTTCAGTGTGAGAGGCCCCCTTAGGGTTCTATGTCTTTGGTGTGAGTGGCCTCCTCAGGGTTCTATGTCTTCAGTGTGAGTGGCCTCCTTAGGGTTTTATGTCTTCAATGTGAGTGGCCTCCTTAGGGTTCTATGTCTTCAGTGTGAGTGGCCCCCTTAGGGTTCTATGTCTTCAGTGTGAGTGGCCCTCCTTAGGGTTCTATGTCTTCAGTGTGAGTGGCCCCCTTAGGGTTCTATGTTTTCAGTGTGAGTGGCCTCCTTAGGGCTCTATGTCTTCAGTGTGAGTGGCCCCCTTAGGGTTCTATGTCTTCAGTGTGAGTGGCCTCCTTAGGGCTCTATGTCTTCAGTGTGAGTGGCCTCCTTAGGGTTCTATTATTTCAGTGTGAGTGGCCTCCTCAGGGTTCTATGTCTTCAATGTGAGTGGCCCCCTAGAGTTCTATGTCTTCGGGGTGCGTGGCCTCCTTAGGGTTCTATGTTTTCAGTGTGAGTGACCTCCTCAGGGTTCTATGTCTTCAGTGTGAGTGGCCTCCTCAGGGTTCTATGTCTTCAGTGTGAGTGGCCCCCTCAGGGTTCTATGTCTTCAGTGTGAGTGGCCCCCCTTAGGGTTCTATGTCTTCAATGTGAGTGGCCTCCCAGGGTTCTATGTCTTCAGTGTGAGGGGCCCCCTTAGGGTTCTATGTTTTCAGTGTGAGTGACCCCCTCAGGGTTCTATGTTTTCAGTGTGAGTGGCCCTCTAGGGTTCTATGTTTTCAGTGTGAGTGGCCTCTTCAGGGTTCTATGTCTTCAGTGTGAGTGGCCCCCTTAGGGTTCTATGTTTTCAGTGTGAGTGGCCCCCTTGAGGTTCTATATTTTCAGTGTGAGTGGCCCCCTCTGGGTTCTATGTCTTCAGTGTGAGTGACCCCCTCAGGGTTCTATGTTATCAGTGTGAGTGGCCCCCTTAGGGTTCTATGTTTTCAGTGTGAGTGGCCTCCTTAGGGTTCTATGTCTTCAGTGTGAGTGGCCCCCTTAGGGTTCTATGTCTTCAGTGTGAGCGGCCTCCTCAGGTTTCTATGTCTTCAGTGTGAGTGGCCCCCTTAGGGTTCTATGTCTTCGATGTGAGTGCCCCCCTTAGGGTTCTATGTCTTCAGTGTGAGTGCCCCCCTTAGGGTTCTATGTCTTTGGTGTGAGTGGCCTCCTTAGGGTTCTATTATTTCAGTGTGAGTGGCCTCCTTAGGGTTTAATGTCTTCAATGTGAGTGGCCCCCTTAGGGTTCTATGTCTTCCAAGTGAGTGGCCTCCTTAGTGTTCTATGTTTTCAGTGTGAGTGGCCTCCTCAGGGTTCTATGTCTTCAGTGTGAGTGGCCTCCTTAGGGTTCTATTATTTCAGTGTGAGTGGCCCCCTCAGGGTTCTATGTCTTCAGTGTGAGTGGCCTCCTCAGGGTTCTATGTCTTCAATGTGAGTGGCCCCCTAGAGTTCTATGTCTTCAGTGTGAGTGGCCCCCTCAGGGTTCTATGTCTTCAGTGTGAGTGACCCCCTCAGGGTTCTATGTTTTCAGTGTGAGTGGCCCCCCTAGGGTTCTATGTCTTCAGTGTGAGTGACCCCCTCAGGGTTCTATGTCTTCAGTGTGAGTGACCCCCTCAGGGTTCTATGTCTTCAGTGTGAGTGGCCCCCTTAGGGTTCTATGTCTTTGGTGTGAGTGGCCTCCTTAGGGTTCTATTATTTCAGTGTGAGTGGCCTCCTTAGGGTTTAATGTCTTCAATGTGAGTGGCCCCCTTAGGGTTCTATGTCTTCAATGTGAGTGGCCTCCTTAGTGTTCTATGTTTTCAGTGTGAGTGGCCTCCTCAGGGTTCTATGTCTTCAGTGTGAGTGGCCTCCTTAGGGTTCTATTATTTCAGTGTGAGTGGCCCCCTCAGGGTTCTATGTCTTCAGTGTGAGTGGCCTCCTCAGGGTTCTATGTCTTCAATGTGAGTGGCCCCCTAGAGTTCTATGTCTTCAGTGTGAGTGGCCCCCTCAGGGTTCTATGTCTTCAGTGTGAGTGACCCCCTCAGGGTTCTATGTTTTCAGTGTGAGTGGCCCCCCTAGGGTTCTATGTCTTCAGTGTGAGTGACCCCCTCAGGGTTCTATGTCTTCAGTGTGAGTGACCCCCTCAGGGTTCTATGTCTTCAGTGTGAGTGACCCCCTCAGGGTTCTATGTTTTCAGTGTGAGTGGCCCCCCTAGGGTTCTATGTCTTCAGTGTGAGTGGCCCCCTTAGGGTTCTATGTTTTCAGTGTGAGTGACCCCCTCAGGGTTCTATGTCTTCAGTGTGAGTGGCCCCCTTAGGGTTCTATGTTTTCAGTGTGAGTGACCCCCTCAGGGTTCTATGCTTTCAGTGTGAGTGGCCCCCCTAGGGTTCTATGTCTTCAGTGTGAGTGGCCCCCTTAGGGTTCTATGTTTTCAGTGTGAGTGACCCCCTCAGGGTTCTATGTTTTCAGTGTGAGTGGCCCTCTAGGGTTCTATGTTTTCAGTGTGAGTGGCCCTCAGGGTTCTATGTTTTCAGTGTGAGTGGCCTCTTCAGGGTTCTATGTCTTCAGTGTGAGTGGCCCCCTTAGGGTTCTATGTTTTCAGTGTGAGTGGCCCCCTTGAGGTTCTATATTTTCAGTGTGAGTGGCCCCCTCTGGGTTCTATGTCTTCAGTGTGAGTGACCCCCTCAGGGTTCTATGTTATCAGTGTAAGTGGCCCCCCTAGGGTTCTATGTCTTCAGTGTGAGTGGCCCCCTTAGGGTTCTATGTTTTCAGTGTGAGTGACCCCCTCAGGGTTCTATGTCTTCAGTGTGAGTGGACTCCTCAGGGTTCTATGTTTTCAGTGTGAGTGGCCCCCTTGGGGTTCTATATTTTCAGTGTGAGTGGCCCCCTAGGGTTCTATGTTTTCAGTGTGAGTGGCCTCCTCAGGGTTCTATGTCTTCGGTGTGAGTGGCCTCCTTGGGGTTCTATGTTTTCAGTGTGAGTGGCCCCCTTGGGGTTCTATGTTTTCAGTGTGAGTGGCCTCCTCAGGGTTCTATGTTTTCAGTGTGAGTGGCCCCCTTGGGGTTCTATGTTTTCAGTGTGAGTGGCCCCCTTAGGGTTCTATGTTTTCAGTGTGAGTGGCCTCCTTAGGGTTCTATGTTTTCAGTGTGAGTGGCCCCCTTAGGGTTCTATGTTTTCAGTGTGAGTGGCCTCCTCAGGGTTCTATGTCTTCTGTGTGAGTGGCTCCCTTAGGGTTCTATGTTTTCAGTGTGAGTGGCCCCCTTGGGGTTCTATGTTTTCAGTGTGAGTGGCCCCCTTAGGGTTCTATGTTTTCAGTGTGAGTGGCCTCCTTAGGGTTCTATGTTTTCAGTGTGAGTGGCCCCCTTAGGGTTCTATGTTTTCAGTGTGAGTGGCCTCCTCAGGGTTCTATGTCTTCTGTGTGAGTGGCTCCCTTAGGGTTCTATGTTTTCAGTGTGAGTGGCCCCCTTAGGGTTCTATGTTTTCAGTGTGAGTGGCTCCCTTAGGGTTCTATGTTTTCAGTGTGAGTGGCCCCCCTAGAGTTCTATGTCTTCAGTGTGAGTGGCCCCCCTAGGGTTCTATGCCTTCAGTGTGAGTGGCCCCCTTGGGGTTCTATGTTTTCAGTGTGAGTGGCCCCCTTGGGGTTCTATGTCTTCAGTGTGAGTGGTCTCCTTAGGGTTCTGTTTTCAGTGTGAGTGGCCTCCTCAGGGTTCTATGTCTTCAGTGTGAGTGGCCTCCTTAAGGTTCAATGTTCAGATTCACGGGAGGAAAAATGGTTCAAATCATGATAAAATCTAAAGACATCCGACACCCCGGGAGAACAAAAAAGAACAGAACATTATCATTTACCGGAGACGACTTTCCTGCGTCATTATTGGCAGAACATTGGCCCCTGTGACCGGCTAATGAGGCAATAACTCCATTTACCGGTTAGGTGGCTGATTATCTTCAGTGACACAAAGGTGACAATCATTAGATTCTCATTATCAGCTGCCAAGATGTGACAAGAGAATTATTAACAGCAGGACATGGACCAGCCCCAAATTCCTCCTCCTTATAACAATGCCTGTGCCATGGGGGCCCCAGCTGTGTTGTAGCCATGGTGAGCCGGGCATTGGTCACTGCTGGGTGGCTCTCCGGAGCTCTGAAAACCAAAAAGGCTCCAGCGCTGCAGGTGCTGGACTGCACATGGTACGCGCCCGGCGGGAAGGATGCCAGGAAGGAGTTCATGGAGAAGCACATCCCAGGCGCTTCGTTCTTCGACATGGAGCAATGTAAGGATGAGGTGTCGCCCTACGAGATGATGCTGCCCAGCCAGACACGCTTCGCTGATTATGTTGGCAGTCTTGGCATCAACAACCAGAGCCATGTGGTGATCTATGACTGCGATAACATGGGCATGCTGTACGCCCCCCGACTTTGGTGGATGTTCCGCGTCTTTGGTCACAGCAACGTGTCAGTGCTGGATGGTGGATTGGTGAACTGGGAGAAGCGCAATCTGCCCGTGACATCCGAAGCCGTGGCGGCGAAGCCAGAGAAGTTCAACGCCACGCTGAACCGTTCTCTACTGAAGACCTTTGAAGACATTCAGGAGAACCTGAGCAGCAAAACGTTCCAGCTGGTGGATGCCCGAGGGGAGGCTAGGTTCCGGGGCCCTGAGCCAAAACCAGGAGAAGGTGAGAGGGGGTCAGAGAAGATCTCATTGTTGGGGGGGGGTGGGGCTTTGAGTGGCACCATGACTATGCCATAAGGCTTTGGTATAATAAGGATTCCCAAGAGAGATGGTAGTTGTACCGAAGAGAAGTTTTGTTTACTGTAGAACAGGACACCATGGGGCAGATCAGACTTTAGATTTAGGACCATGCTGGAGGACTCTGGGAGAGGATGGTCTCTCTTGAGGGCAGGTGATGCAGGATTTCCCAAGGCACTGAATCTAAGGAACAGCTGGTAATCACCAGAGCTCCTAATGGCAGAGATAGGCTTCGCTGCATGTTAACCCAAAGTTGCGACCTCCATGTTTACCCTACTCGAGACCAGGGACTCGGAAACATGAAGGTACCAGGATGCAGATCTGGAGCAGGAAGGTACACAGAGGATGGAGCTGGTTGTAGACACAATAGGGAAAGTACAGGTCAAAAGTTAGCCTGGTCTGACAGATAACAAGGAATCAAGCCAAGGTTCATGGCAGATAGTGGACTTGAATAACCAGGTATGAAGACAAGGGTCAGAACAGGTAGTGGACTTGGATAACCAGGAATTAAGCCAAGTGTCAGGGCAAATGGGGCACATAGATGACCAGGAGTGAATCCAAGGGTCAGGGCAGATAGCCGAATTGGATCACCAGGAATTAATCCAAGGGTCAGGGCAGGTAGTAGACTTGGATAACCAGGAATGAAGCTAATGGTCAAGGATGAAAGCGGATATGAATAACCCAGGAATGAAGCCAATGGTCAGGGCATGTAGTGGGCTCGGATAACCAGAAATAAAGCCAAGCCTCAGGCCATGTAGTGGACTCCGATAACTAGCAATAAAGCCGAGGGTAAGGACAGGTAGTGGACTCAGATAACTAGCAATAAAGCTGAGGGTAAGGACAGGTAGTGGACTTGGATGACCAGGAATGAAGCGAAGGGTCAGGGCAGGTAGTGGACTCCGATAACCAGGAATAAAGCCAAGGATCAGGGCCAGTAGTGAACTCAGATAAGCAGGAATGAAGCCAAGGGTAAGGGCATGTGGTGGACTCAGATAACCAGGAATGAAGCCAAGGGTCAGGGCATGTGGTGGACTCAGATAAGCAAGAATGAAGCCAAGAGTCAAGGGCATGTGCTGGACCCAGATAATCAGGAATGAAGCCAAGGGTCAGGACGCATAGTGGACTTTAATTACCAGGAATGAAGCCTAGGGTCAGGGCATGTAGTGGACTCAGATAAGCAGGAATAAAGCCAAGGATCAGGGCCAATAGTGAACTCAGATAACCAGGAATGAAGCCAAGGGTCAGGATCCATAGCGGACTTAAATGACCAGGAATGAAGCCAAGGGTCAGGGCATGTAGTGGACTCAGATAAACAGAAATGAAGCCAAGGGTCAGGGCATGTGGTGGACTCAGATAAGCAGGAATAAAGCCAAGGGTCAGGGCGCATAGCTGACTTGGATGAGCAGGAATAAAGCCAAGGGTCAGGGCATGTAGTAGACTCAGATAACCTGGAATGAAGCCAAGGGTCTGGACATGTGGTGTACTCAGATAGGCAGGAATAAAGCCAAGGGTCAGGGCGCATAGTGGACTTGGGTGACCAGGAATGAAGCCAAGGGTCAGGGCACATAGTGGACTTGGGTGTCCAGGAATGAAGCCAAGGGTCAGGGCACATAGCGGACTTGGATGACCATAAATTTAGCCAAAGGTCAGGGCATGTAGTAGACTCAGATAACCTGGAATGAAGCCAAGGGTCAGGGCATGTAGTGGACTCAGATAAGCAGGAACAAAGCCAAGGGTCAGGGCATGTGGTGGACTCAGATAAGCAGGAATAAAGCCAAGGGTCAGGGCACATAGCGGACTTGGATGACCATAAATTTAGCCAAAGGTCAAGTCATGTAGTGGACTCAGATAACCAGGAAAGAAGCCAATGATCAGGGCAGATAGAACAGAGTGGAGCAGAGCCAGGCAGAATAGAGTGGAATAGAGCAGAGCAGGGATGGGGATAACAGAGTGGAAGAGGGTGAAGGAGGACTGACTAAGGAGAACAGAGCGGAGCAGGGCCAAGGAGAACGGAGGAGGGAAGGGCTGAAAAGAAAAGAGTGGAATAGAGAGAGGGAAGGCTGGGGATATCGGAGCAGAGTAGAGTGAGGAGGGCTGAGGAGAACAGAATGGAGCAGAATGAGGGGGTGCTTAGGAGAACAGTGTGGAAAAGAGTGAGGGGGGGGGGCTGAGGAGAACAGAACAGAGCAAAGTAGAGTAAGGGGGGGGGGCACAATGGATGAGAATGAGGAGGTCTTAGGAGAACAGAGTGGAGTAGAGTGAGGGGGGGGGTAGGGGGGCTGAGGAGCACAATACAGAGCATAGTAGAGTAAGGGGGGGGGACACAATGGATGAGAAAGAGGGGGTGCTTAGGAGAACAGAGTGGAGTAGAGTGAGGGGGGGGGGCTGAGGAGAAAAGAACAGAGTAGAGTAAGGGGGGGACACAATGGATGAGAATGAGGGGGTGCTTAGGAGAACAGAGTGGAGTAGATAAAATATATTTTTGATAAAAGGCTCCATGCATGGTGACGGTGATGTTCCTTAGTCTGGCTCTCTCCTAGGGTTTACGCTGTGCGCAGTTTGTTTTATTTATTATGTTCTTGTTTTGTATAGTTATATTCAATTATTTTGTAAATATGTTAATGGGCACTGCAGGTGTACAGACCCGGGAACTCAGCACAGGGATGGTGGGAACCCCTCATAATGGGCACAGCAGGTGTACAGACCCAGGAACTCAGCACAGGGATGGTGGGAACCCCTCATAATGGGCACAGCAGGTGTACAGACCCGGGAACTCAGCACAGGGATGGTGGGAACCCCTCATAATGGGCACAGCAGGTGTACAGACCCGGGAACTCAGCACAGGGATGGTGGGAACCCCTCATAATGGGCACAGCAGGTGTACAGACCCAGGAACTCAGCACAGGGATGGTGGGAACCCCTCATAATGGGCACAGCAGGTGTACAGACCCGGGAACTCAGCACAGGGATGGTGGGAACCCCTCATAATGGGCACAGCAGGTGTACAGACCCGGGAACTCAGCACAGGGATGGTGGGAACCCCTCATAATGGGCACAGCGGGTGTACAGACCCAGGAACTCAGCACAGGGATGGTGGGAACTCCTCATAATGGGCACAGCGGGTGTATAGACCCAGGAACTCAGCACAGGGATGGTGGGAACCCCTCATAATGGGCACAGCAGGTGTACAGACCCAGGAACTCAGCACAGGGATGGTGGGAACCCCTCATAATGGGCACAGCAGGTGTACAGACCCGGGAACTCAGCACAGGGATGGTGGGAACCCCTCATAATGGGCACAGCGGGTGTACAGACCCAGGAACTCAGCACAGGGATGGTGGGAACCCCTCATAATGGGCACAGCGGGTGTACAGACCCAGGAACTCAGCACAGGGATGGTGGGAACCCCTCATAATGGGCACAGCAGGTGTACAGACCCAGGAACTCAGCACAGGGATGGAGGGAACCACTCATAATGGGCACAGCGGGTTTACAGAACTCGTTGTCCTGGGGAACATGCCTAATGTAAGAAATGTTTTTGTTACAATCAGCCAGGAGGAATGTTTTTTTTAAATGCTTAAAGTGGGACATAAAAATGTCCAATTTCTGTAACATGCCCGGGGGGTGTCCTAGTCCTGCCTGTGAAGAGGAATATCTCTGTGATATATACAATATCTCACAAAAGTAAGTACACCCCTCAGATTTCTGTAAATATTTTATTCTATCTTTTCATGTGACAACACTGAAGAAATTAGACTTTGCTACAATGTAAAGTAGTGAGTGTACAGCTTGTATAACAGTGTAAATTTACTGTCCCCTCAAAATAACTCAACACACAGCCATTAATGTCTAAACCGCTGGCAACAAAAGTGAGTACACCCCTAAGTGACAATGACCAAATTGGAGCCAATTAGCCATTTTCCCTCCCCGGTGTCATGTGACTCGTTAGTGTTACAAGGTCTCAGGTGTGAATGGGGAGCAGGTGTGTTAAATTTGGTGTTATCGCTCTCACTCTCTCATACTGGTCACTGGAAGTTCTACATGGCACCTCATGGCAAAAAACTCTCTGAGGATCTGAAATAAAAAGAATCGTTGCTCTACATAAAGATGGCCTAGGCTATAAGAAGATTGCCAAGACCCTGAAACTGAGCGGCAGCACAGTGGCCAAGACCATACAGCGGTATAACAGGACAGGTTCCACTCAGAACAGGCCTCGCCATGGTCCACCAAAGAAGGTGAGTGCCGTGCTCAGCGTCATATCCAGAGGTTGTCTTTGGAAACAGACGTATGAGTGCTGCCAGCATTGCTGCAGAGGTTGAAGGGGTGGGGGAGGGGTCAGCCTGTCAGTGCTCAGACCATACGCCACACACTGCATCAAACTGGTCTGCATGGCTGTCATCCCAGAAGGAAGCCTCATCCCAGAATTGCACAAGCAATGAAGCGCTGCAACCACTGAGATCCAAGTAATGTAACCAGTAAAATAATTTATTGATTGAGACTAGAAGAAGAGACACATTGTTGCAATAACAAATAACCATCTCCACCAATCACCAACATTGATAGTGACAGACAATAATAAATACAGAATGTAAAACAAACAGACATCTTGACCCTAATAAGGTGCACTGGTAGCAAGGAAATGATCCAGATCTGCTGTGTAGCCAAGCAAGGTAAGGACTACCCCATCAGGGGTTAAGACATTCAGGACTGTGAATTGAGCTTGCTGCATTTTTATTTCAGGGTCAATAGATCAAAGAACTTATCACCAGGGGCGGACTGACAACTCATGGGGCCCCCGGGAAACAGGAGATCATGGGGCCCCCTGTGTCTCCACCCACACACAAGCCACACCCACACAAAGGGAAATAACTGGAACCAATCTTTTGTGGCTCTCATTGCAGCAGTTAGAGACGGAGAGGTTAACTTTCAGCTTCTACAGTGAGAGCCACAAAAGTTTGGTTGCAGTTTTTCCCCACCCGCTGCACTGATCACTTGCTCCAACCACACACAATCCCCCTGTTGGGATGGGGGGAGGGGAGAACTGCAAAGGTCGCTCCATGCCCCAGGGGCCCCTGGTGACAAAAAGAAAGGAGAGAAGTAGTGTGGCACGCTTTAGCGAGCTGCGGCGAACAATGGGTGTGGCCAGATTGCAAATGGAAGGGGCTTATGGGGCATAGTTAAACAAAGCTCAGGCTCACAGTCCCACAGACACATATAAACCTCAGCACAATCTGTAAAATATACAGAACAATCTCTATAGAAGTAAACGGGACATCGGTCCCACACACTCCGAACCCACTGCTGCTAAGCAGTGCCCACCAGTGCCACTTACCAGTGCCACCTATCAATGCCTACCAGTGCCACCTACTAGTGCCCATCAGTGCCACCTATCAGTGCCACCTATCAGTTCCGCCTATCAGTGTCACCTACCAGTGCCCATCAGTGCCATCAATCAATGCCTACCAGTGCCACCTACCAGTGCCCATCAGTGCCATCTATCAATGCCTACCAGTGCCACCTAACAGTGTCACCTACCAGTGCCCATCAGTGCCACCTATCAGTGTCACCTACCAGTGCCCATCAGTGCCACCTATCAATGCCTACCAGCAGGGCTGGGCAAGGGGTGGGCAGGAGGGACAGTTGCCCTGGGTGCAACGGCTTATTGCAGGGATGGGGGGGCACTTTGACTCTAAACCTAAGGGAAGGGGTGGGCGCAGTTTGGCATCCTTGCCCTGGGCACTGGATGACCTTGTCCTGACACTGCCTACCAGTGCCACCTATCAGTATCACCTACCAGTGCCCATCAGTGCCCCCTATTAGTGCCGCCTATCAGTGCAGCCTCATCATTGCCCATCAGTGCCCATCAGTGCCACCTATAAATGCCCATCAGTGCTGCCTTATCAGTGCCTATCAGTGCTGCCTCTTAGTGCCCATCAGTGCCACCTCATCAGTGTACATCAATGAAGGAGAAAATTTACATGTTTGCAAAATTTTATAACAAACTATGAACATTTTTTTTCCAAATTTTCGGTCTTTTTTTGTTTGTTCAGCAAAAAATATCCTCCGCCCCCCCCTTCAATGGTGATTGAATACCACCGAAAAAAATCTCTATTTGTTTAAAAAAATTATAAAAATGTCATATGGATACAGTGTTACATGACCGCGCAATTGTCATTCACAGTGTGACAGCGCTGTAAGCTGAGAATTGGCCTGGGCAGGAAGGGGGTGACAGTGCCTGGTAGGCAGGTGATTAATCAGGGACCTGGGCAATGACATACACAGTAGTGGGTGAAGGAGAGGGACTGGTCTCCAGGTCAGGGACTGTCTCTTTATCTATCAGGATCCCTGTGTACTGTGACATGCGACGTATGCAGTGGGTGTGAATGGTCGCTCAGCATGCAGCCAGTGTTGTCCAGTGTCTCAGTGTAGTGCACACACACAGGCAGTAGACATGTACAAACACACACTGACAGGTGAACAACCCCCCCCTCCCCTCCTAGGTACTCGTCCATAGTCCCCTCACCTCCCCGCACAGCAGGATATGATTCTTCCAGCACCGCTACGGGGCATACCAAGCGGGCAGGTGGGGGAGAGGGGGGGGGGGGGAGGAAGCACACTCAATGCTGGCTCTATTGGCTCATCCCAGGGCCATAGATAATTGTTTTTCCTGGCGGGGGGGTTCAGCCTTGAGTACCAAGAGAACAATAATTATCACGCCTGCCACGCTGTGACAAATTGTGGTGTGTGTGTATATATATATATATATATACAGTATATACAGCGCCCCCAGCAGGTACATCTGTTAGTGAAGCAAATAGTAAACATGGCTTCAATGTCAGCCGGGCCCTCCCTGTCAGCCTCATGCATGAGACAGGTGGTCTCCCCAGTGGCAGTGCTAGCCTAGCTGCTGTGAAATTGATGGATGCTCGGGGGAGGGGGGGGGTTTGGACCCCCCTGACCCCCCCTTATCTATGCCCCTGGTTCATCCATCCCTCTGAAAGCTCTAGAGACAGTTCACTTGCTCCCCGATCCCTCACTCTGACAATCCAATGTGTCTTCTATGGAGAGGGCAGAGACAGAGGCTGGAGGTTCCCCCCTTCCAGACACTCACTGTGTAGTCGGATGGGACATCGCTGGTGCCGCTGTTCTGCCAAAAACTCCAACTTGCCGAATTCTCCAATGACGTCACTTCCGGTGAGTGTTCACCGGGAATAATTGGAGTTTTCCACCACTTGGTGTTTTCACAGAGCACCGGCAGCCTTTACACTGCGGTAGATGGTATAATTATTGTAGATTGTTTGTCTGCCTGCTAGTTGGAGGTGGCCATGTTTTTGGTTACTAGCGGGTGGACTAACAATCTGCACTAATTAAGCCATCTACCAGAGTGTAAAGGCTGCTGGTGTTGTATGAAAACACCAAGTGGTGGAAATCTCCAATTATTCCTGGTGTACACTCACCGGAAGTAACGTCGCTGGAGAATTCGGCAAGTTGGAGTTTTCGGCAGAACACCGGCAGCTCAGGGGGAATTTAAATCCCATGCCGTGAAGTGTCAGGCGCCCAGAGTAGCGAGCCCCTGGGAGGTGAATGAGTACAGGCTCTGGATGCCGGGAACAGGGCCCCCTACTGACCCCCTGGGAGGGGAATAAGTACAGACTCCAGATGCCGGGAACAGGGCCCCCTAATGACCCCCTGGGAGGTGAATAAGTACAGACTCCAGATGCCGGGAACGGGGCCCCCTACTGGCCCTGGGCCCTTGGGTGGTGCTTGAGTGCCCGAATGGTCAGTCCGCCCTTGCTTATCACCAGGGTATACAGTAGTTAACGCTGTCGGCATCCTTGTATTCAAAGGGTATGGAGAGGTGAAGGGAGTAAACAGTCCATGTAGCAGGACTAGAAGTTCAGTCCCTTGTCAGATGTGGCAAGTGAAAGCAAATTATACCGCAGTGACATCCAGAAGAGAACATGAGACATTTACACCAATGAAAAACTGTGTGAGAAACCCACAAACAGTTTGCTGAAGACAAGCAGACTAAGGACATGGATTACTGGAACCATCTCCTGTGCTCTGATGAGACCAAGATAAACTTATTTGGTGTCAGATGGTGTCAGGCGTGTGTGGGGGCAACCAGGTGAGGAGTACAAAGACAAGTGTGTCTTCCTACAGTCAAGCATGGTGGTGGGAGTGTCATGGTCTGGGGCTGCATGAGTGCTGCCGGCACTGGGGAGCTACAGTTCATTGAGGGAACCATGAATGCCAACATGTACTGTGACATACTGAAGCAGAGCATGATCCCCTCCCTTCAGAGACTGGGGAGCAGGGCAATATTCCAACATAACGACCCCAAACATCTCCAAGATGACCACTGCCTTGCTAAAGAAGCTGAGGGTAAAGGTGATGGACTGGCCAAGCATGTCTCCAGACCTAAACCCTATTGAGCATCTGTGGGGATCCTCAAACGGAAGGTGGAGGAGCGCAAGGTCTCTAACATCCACCAGCTCTGTGATGTCATCATGGAGGAGGGGAAGAGGACTCCAGTGACAACCTGTGAAGCTCTGGTGAACTCCATGCCCAAGAGGGTTAAGGCAGTGCTGGAAAATAACGGTGGCCACACAAAATATTGACACTTTGGGCCCAATTTGGACATTGTCACTTAGGGGTGTACTCACTTTTGTTGCCAGCGGTTTAGACATTAATGGCTGTGTGTTGAGTTATTTTGAGGGGACAGCAAATTTATGGGGTGTACTTACTTTTGTCAGATACTGTATATATCCCTTTGACTGTGGTGTGGAGTTTATATAAACACATAAAAGAAAATTGTGAGGTCCCCAGAATATCCACACCAGAACACATGGAGGGGGAGGGGTGCTTTACCATGGGGACCTCTACCTGGCAGAGCTCCGTGTTCCCATAGTGAGGACAAGAGCCTCCTGCCCACAAGTCTGGCCTGGTGCTTGTGGGGGGTCTGTGGTTGCACACACATGCCGTGTGTAATTCTCAGTATCTGTTCTTATTCTGTATGTATGGACTCTGCACAGTACTACTTCTCCTGTCCTGTATGCTGGGTGTAATTCTTGGTATCTGTTTTTCTGGGAGATTTGTAGGATTTATGTTGGGGCGGAGCTTACATTCTCACGGGCTCCGCCTCCAGGCGATGAATATTTAAAATTTTTGTTCTATTTTGGGAGATGGACGCGCGGCGCATGCATGCCCTCCCCCCGGACAGCGCGGTCACAGCTCCAGCGGAGTGCAGGTTAAGCTGATTCTGGAATATTAGACTCACCTGCAGATACAGTCAGATCCATAAATATTGGGACATGGACACAAGTCTAATCTTGTTGGCTCTATACACCACCACAATGGATTTGAAATGAAACAAACAAGATGTGCTTTTACTGCAGACTTTCAGCTTTCATTTGAGGGTATTTACATCCAAATCAGGTGACCGGTGTAGGAATTACAACAGTTTGTATATGTGCCTCCCACTTTTTAAGGGACCAAAAGTAATGGGACAATTGGCTGCTCAGCTGTTCCATGACCAGGTGTGTGTTATTCCCTCATTATCCCATTTACAAGGAGCAGATAAAAGGTCCAGAGTTCATTTCAAGTGTGCTATTTGCATTTGGAATCTGTTGCTGTCAACTCTCAATATGAGATCCAAAGAGCTGTCACTATCAGTGAAGCAAGCCATCATTAGGCTGAAAAAGTAAAACAAACCCATCAGAGAGATAGCAAAAACATTAGGTGTGGCCAAATAAACTGTTTGCAACATCCTTAAAAAGAAAGAACGCACCGGTGAGCTCAGCAACACCAAAAGACCCGGAAGACCACAGAAAACAACTGTGGTGGATGACCGAAGAATTATTTTTCTGGTGAAGAAAACACCCTTCACAACAGTTGGCCAGATCAAGATCACTCTCCAGGAGGTAGGTGTATGTGTGTCAGATCAAGAACACTCTCCAGGAGGTAGGTGTATGTGTGTCAGATCAAGAACACTCTCCAGGAGGTAGGTGTATGTGTGTCAGATCAGGAACACTCTCCAGGAGGTAGGTGTATGTGTGTCAGATCAGGATCACTCTCCAGGAGGTAGGTGTATGTGTGTCAGATCAAGAACGCTCTCCAGGAGGTAGGTGTATGTGTGTCAGATGAGGAACACTCTCCAGGAGGTAGGTGTATGTGTGTCAGATCTGGAACACTCTCCAGGAGGTAGGTGTATGTGTGTCAGATCAGGAACACTCTCCAGGAGGTAGGTGTATGTGTGTCAAAGTCAACAATCAAGAGAAGACTTCACCAGAGTGAATACAGAGGGTTCACCACAAGATGTAAACCATTGGTGAGCCTCAAAAAACAGGAAGGCCAGATTAGAGTTTGCCAAACAACATCTAAAAAAACCTTCACAGTTCTGGAACATCCTATGGACAGATGAGACCAAGATCACTCTGCCAGGCCTCTACTGCAACTGTCTTCAGTTCCTGCTTGTTCTTGGGGCATTTTCCCTTCAGTTTTGTCTTCAGCAAGTGAAATGCATGCTCAATCGGATTCAGGTCAGGTGATTGACTTGGCCATTGGATAACATTCCACTTCTTTCCCTTAAACTCTTTGGTTGCTTTCGCAGTATGCTTCGGGTCATTGTCCATCTGCACTGTGAATCGCCGTCCAATGAGTTCTGAAGCATTTGGCTGAATATGAGCCGATAATATTCCCGAAACACTTCAGAATTCATCCTGCTGCTTCTGTCAGCAGTCACATCCAGTGGTGTATTTTGGTTTTGTGCTGCCCTAGGCGAGACCTAAATTGGGCACCCCTTCTAAGTAAATTTGCCCCATTTTTAAACGGATGTGACTCCCTCCAAAATTGAAGAGCTACAAGTCCCAGCATGAACCCCTGAGATCTCACGGGGGGGGGGGGGCTGAGAGGGGGTGGGAGAGAGAAAGGGGATGGTTGAAGGAGGGAGAGAGGGGGGTGAGAGAGAGAGGGGTGATGAGAGTGAGAGAGAGGGGGGATAAGAGAGAGAAAGAGATGAGAAAGGGAGAGGATGAGAGAGAGGGGGGAGATGAGAGAGAGGGGAGGTGAGAGAGAGAAAGAGGGGGTGTGTGAGGGAGGCATAGAGGGGGGTGAGAGAGAGAGAGAGGGGTGATGAGAGTGAGAGAGAGGGGGGATGAGAGAGGGAGAGAGGGGGAGAGAGAATGAGGTGAGAGAGAGAGAGAGGATGAGAGAGAGAAAGAGGGGGTGAGAGAGAGAGAGGGGGGATGAGAGAGAGAGAAAGAGAAAAAGAGGGGGGTGAGAGAGGAGTGGTTGAGAGAGAGAGAGAGAGAGAGAGAGAGGGATGAGAGAGAGAGGGGTGGGGGTGGTGAGAGAGAGAGAGAGAGAGGGGGGGGTGAGCGTGGGAGATAGAGGGGGGTTGACAGAGAGAGAGAGAGGGGGGTGAAAGAGGTGGCTCTAGCAACCAGTGACCAATAGAGTCTAAGGTAGAGGGGGGCGGCTTTTTTGCTGCCCCCCTGAAAAGTGCCGCCCTAGGCCTGGGCCTTGTCGGCCTAGGCCAAAATACAGCACTGGTCACATCATCAATAAATACAAGAGAACCAGTTCCATTGGCAGCCATCCATGCCCACGCCATGACACTACCACCACCATGCTTCACTGATGAGGTGGTATGTTTTGGATCATGAGCAGTTCCTTTCCTTCTCCATACTCTTCTCTTCCCACCACTCTGGTACAAGTTGATCTTGGTCTCATCTGTCCATAGGATGTTGTTCCAGAACTGTGAAGGCTTTTTTAGATGTTGTTTGGCAAACTCTAATCTGGCCTTCCTGTTTTTGAGGCTCACCAATGGTTTACATCTTGTGGTGAACCCTCTGTATTCACTCTGGGGAAGTCTTCTCTTGATTGTTGACACACATACACCTACCTCCTGGAGAGTGTTCCTGATCTGACACACATACACCTACCTCCTGGAGAGTGTTCTTGATCTGACACACATACACCTACCTCCTGGAGAGTGTTCTTGATCTGACACACATACACCTACCTCCTGGAGAGTGTTCCTGATCTGGCACACATATACCTACCTCCTGGAGAGTGATCTTGATCTGGCACACATACACCTACCTCCTGGAGAGTGTTCCTGATCTGACACACATACACCTACCTCCTGGAGAGTGATCTTGATCTGACACACATACACCGACCTCCTGGAGAGTGTTCCTGATCTGACACACATACACCTACCTCCTGGAGAGTGTTCTTGATCTGACACACATACACCTACCTCCTGGAGAGTGTTCTTGATCTGACACACATACACCTACCTCCTGGAGAGTGTTCCTGATCTGGCACACATATACCTACCTCCTGGAGAGTGATCTTGATCTGGCACACATACACCTACCTCCTGGAGAGTGTTCCTGATCTGACACACATACACCTACCTCCTGGAGAGTGATCTTGATCTGGCACACATACACCTACCTCCTGGAGAGTGATCTTGATCTGGCCAACTGTTGTGAAGGGTGTTTTCTTCACCAAGGAAAGAATTCTTCGGTCATCCACCACAGTTGTTTTCTGTGGTCTTCCGGGTCTTTTGGTGTTGCTGAGCTCACCGGTGCGTTCTTTCTTTTTAACAGTTGATTTAACAGTTGATTTGGCCACACCTAATGTTTTTGCTATCTCTCTGATGGGTTTGTTTTGTTTTTTCAGCCTAATGATGGCTTTCTTCACTGATAGTGACAGCTCTTTGGATCTCATATTGAGAGTTGACAGCAACAGATTCCAAATGCAAATAGCACACTTGAAATGAACTCTGGACCTTTTATCTGCTCCTTGTAAATGGGATAATGAGGGAATAACAAACACCTGGCCATGGGACAGCTGAGCAGCCAATTGTCCCATTACTTTTGGTCCCTTAAAAAGTGGGAGGCACATATACAAACTGTTGTAATTCCTACACCGTTCACCTGATTTGGATGTAAATACCCTCAAATTAAAGCTGAAAGTCTGCAGTTAAAGCACATCTTGTTTCATTTCAAATCCATTGTGGTGGTGTATAGAGCCAAAAAGATTAGAATTGTGTCCATGTCCCAATATTTATGGACCTGACTGTAGATCAGCGCTGGGATTGGTCGGTGTTTATGGCTGTGGGAGGAGACACTTGTCTATTCTTGTAGTGATTGCCCCTCCCCCGGTGACAGTAGGAGGAGTCTGTTGCCTTTGGGGAACATTTGGAACTGGTCTGCTTAGGTGAAGATCATCTTTTGGTACCTCCCAGGGCAGGCGAAATGCGTCAGTTGCACTGTGTTATGGCCAGGCTTAGCCCCATCTTTATAATAGGGGGGAAGCAGTTCTGGGACAAGGTTATCTGGTGCCCAGGGCAACAATTTCAAATGCCTCCCCCCCACATTCAATTGCTTCACCCGGGGCTCCTGTCCCTTCTGCCCCCCCCCTTTGTCCCAGCCCTGGGGGGAGGTCCTTA
>NC_138772.1:560728159-560729841 GCF_965119305.1 Pelophylax lessonae | reverse complement strand
CTCTCTGATCTCTCTCTGATTTCTCTCTGATCTCTCTCTCTCTCTCTGATCTCTCTCTCTCTCTCTGATCTCTCTCTCTCGCTCTCTGATCTCTCTCTCTCTCTCTCTCTCTCTGATGTCTCTCTGATCTCTCTCTCTGATCTCTATCTCTCTCTCTCTCTCTCTCTCTCTCTGCTCTCTCTCTCTGATCTCTATCTCTCTCTCTGATCTCTATCTCTCTCTCTGATCTCTCTCTCTGATCTCTCTCTCTCTCTCTCTGATCTCTCTCTCTCTCTCTCTGATCTCTCTCTCTCTCTCTGATCTCTCTCTCTCTCTCTCTCGCTCTGATCTCTCTCTCTCTCTGATCTCTCTCTCTCTCTCTGATCTCTCTCTCTCTCTCTCTCTCTGATCTCTCTCTCTCTCTGATCTCTCTCTCTCTCTGATCTCTATCTCTCTGATCTCTCTCTCTCTCTGATCTCTATCTCTCTCTCTGATCTCTCTGTCTCTCTGATCTCTCTCTCTCTCTGATCTCTCTCTCTCTGATCTCCCCCCTCTCTCTCTCTCTCTCTCTGATCTCTCTCTCTCTCTGATCTCTCTCTCTGATCTCTCTCTCTCTGATCTCTCTCTCTCTGATCTCTCTCTCTCTCTGATCTCTCTCTGATCTCTCTCTGATCTCTCTCTCTCTCTGATCTCTCTTTCTCTCTCTGATTCTCTCTCTCTCTCTCTCTCTCTGATATCTCTCTCTGATCTCTCTCTCTCTCTCTCTCTCTGATATCTCTCTCTCTCTGATCTCTATCTCTCTCTCTCTCTCTCTCTCTCTCTCTCTCTCTCTCTGATCTCTCTCTCTCTCTCTGATCTCTCTCTCTCTCTGATCTCTCTCTCTGATCTCTCTCTCTCTGATATCTCTCTCTGATCTCTCTCTCACTCTCTCTGATCTCTCTCTGATTTCTCTCTCTCTGATCTCTCTCTCTCTCTGATATCTCTCTCTCTCTCTGATCTCTATCTCTCTCTCTCTCTCTCTGATCTCTCTCTCTCTCTCTCTGATCTCTCTCTCTCTCTCTCTCTCTGATCTCTCTCTGATCTCTCTCTCTGATCTCTATCTCTCTCTCTCTCTCTCTCGCTCTCTCTCTCTGATCTCTATCTCTCTCTCTGATCTCTCTCTCTGATCTCTCTCTGTCTCTCTCTGATCTCTCTCTCTCTCTGATCTCTATCTCTCTCTCTGATCTCTCTCTCTCTCTGATCTCTCTCTCTCTCTCTCTCTGATCTCTCTCTCTCTCTCTCTGATCTCTCTCTCTCTCTGATCTCTATCTCTCTGATCTCTCTCTCTCTCTGATCTCTATCTCTCTCTCTGATCTCTCTGTCTCTCTGATCTCTCTCTCTCTCTGATCTCTCTCTCTCTGATCTCCCCCCCTCTCTCTCTCTCTCTGATCTCTCTCTCTCTCTGATCTCTCTCTCTCTGATCTCTCTCTCTCTGATCTCTCTCTGATCTCTCTCTGATCTCTCTCTCTCTCTCTCTGATCTCTCTTTCTCTCTCTGATCTATCTCTCTCTCTCTGATATCTCTCTCTGATCTCTCTCTCTCTCTCTCTGATCTCTCTCTGATTTCTCTCTCTCTGATCTCTCTCTCTCTCTCTCATATCTCTCTCTCTCTCTGATCTCTATCTCTCTCTCTCTCTCTGATCTCTCTCTCTCTCTCTCTCTCTC